>NC_088113.1:6060606-6363636 GCF_036370855.1 Dromaius novaehollandiae | reverse complement strand
CGCTAACGCAGCGGGAGCTGCTCCCCTGCACCCCCTGCCCTGCGCAGCGGCTGGGGGCTCTGCTCCCACCCCCGCAGCGGGCAGCAGCGCTCCTCGCTCCGCCGCCAGGCCACGCACCCGCTGCTCCGTCGGCGCCCAGGCAGCGCGGCACGGCCCTGGCAGAGCAGGCGTGGGACTTCCCCGAGCGGGCTTTGGGCTCCTGCTGCCCCCAGGCAAAGCAGCGCAGCAGCCCCGCGCCCTCCGCCCACAAGAGGCGGCTGCAGCAAGCGCTCTGGCAACCCTGCCTCCTGGAAACTCTTCTTCTCACCCCCATAGCCAACCTACTTTGCCATCCCTGGTGACGCAACCTCCTCTCTGCAGTCTCCGCAGGTTGTCTTTGCGGTTGTAGTAGGCCTGCAAATGCGGGTCATGCAGACCGTTGTACTCGTTGCTTAGTAAGCGGCAGTGTGGGTCGCCCAGATTGAAATAACCAGATGGCTGGTGAAGCTGTAAAACGTATCGTCCGCAGCATGAGCAGGGTAGGAGGGATCAGGAAAGAGACAAAGACACTTCAGAGCTTCCTCAGCCCATAGGGTAGCTTCTTCAGCCTCTGAGGTTTAGAGTAATTCCTGGCTCAGCACTTAGCTCAGCTCTGAATTTTACCCAAAGGACAGATTTTGCTACTTGAGAAAAAGCCTGGGGCCTACAGCTTCAGTCTTGGGGTCATCTATTGTTACTGTATGCAAGTGAGGAGCTATTTATGGGGCCATTTGAGAAGATGTCCCATTTCTCCACTAACATTTACTTTTCCTTTTCTGCACCCAGGGTTGCAGTTCTAAGGAGCTCGCCAGAAAGTTTGCATCTACCTATGGTTTCTTTCCTTTGGCAATTCACTGTGATTGCAAAATGAGGTTGTTGTCAGGAGAGCCACAAAACTGTACGTGTGAAAATAGAAAGTGAGTTTGAATAGCTGATACCAGAAGTCTTTCCCATCGCTGTGAAGTCCTAACAAATAGCACAGCCACAGTGCAGGGCAGAGGAGGGTGGGGAGAAGGCAAGAGAAACCCCCCCAAGCAGAAGAGGCATGCAAGCCAAGCAGGAAGAAGTGCAGGAAATCTCCACACCAAAAACTTTTGTCCTGGTGTTTCAAAGTTAGCAAATCTCTGCTCCGCTGTAAGCAGTCTCCTCAGGGTTAGGCAGTCCTAAGGAGCGCCTTGGCTAACTTTGCCTCCGAGTAGTATCTGTATTGGCAACAGTGTATTGAGGCCCGGAAGAAAGAAGAGACTCCCTCTGTTTCCCTAGCAGAGAGGCCATGGCATTGGCATATACCCAAAGAACTGAAGCAGGAGAAATTTTGACTCTCCTTGATGATGATGGTGAGCCCTCCCATTTCTTCTCCAGGCTGCTCAGTGTATCTGGGCAAGCAGAGGCTGAAAAAGCAGGGACTTTTCCTACTCCTTTCTACTGCTTTTACCTTTTGCCCCAGCTTGCTCCGGTAGAAGACAGGGTTGGAGCCAGGCAGCAAAGGGAGTTTGACCCCCAGCGGCATATCCAGCAGCTCAGGACATCCTGCTCCGAGCTGCTGTCTTCTGCGCCCGGGCTAGAAAGACAGAGACGCTCATGGGCATTCGGGCCTCCATCTCAAGAGCCTTCTTGCAGAGCGCTTACCGGAAATGCTCTTTAAAGAGCCCAGACAAGGAGAGTGCAAAGAGTGGCCTATTCCACAGCAGCTCTTTGCTTCATCGCCTCCTTCCCCACAGCTCCAACGCCTGTAAACCAGCCCCCTGGGGTCCTTGCACAGCACCCCTCCTACCTGCTGAGCTCAAATCCAGCACGGGCAGAGAGACAGGAGCCCCTGGGAGCCTGCACTGGCATCCCTCTAGGCCTACCACTCTCACTTCCCTCCGCACTGCCCCAGGCCCCAGAGCAGCCCGCGCGGTCGCCGGCTCCCAAGCTGAGCCCTCTCCATCCGTCCAGCACGCACCTTGCCCCTCTTCTCCTCTGCACTCAGCAGTCCGTCTGCGTCTCGCAGCCCTGCAGCCAGGTAATGCTCCATGGCTCCTCTCGAGAGCCCTCCTGCAGCTGCGACCCTCCACCGGCACCTCTCGCTCCAGCGGCACCCAGCTCCGGTCGCCCCAGCCGGTCTCCCGGCGAGCGGCACGCCCAGAACAATCGCGCATTGTTGCATTGGCGCTTTCCCGCGCCACCGCCCCGCCGCTGCCGGGCCAGCCCGGGGCCGGCCTGCAGCCCTGGCCTGCCCTCGGCTTGCAGGAGAGTTCAAGAGCAAGGCCGACCCAGTCCTTGGGGAGGCTGTGGCAGGCCCTCTGCAGAGCTCTTGACCTTTCCTGAGCACCAAGCAGAGCACCCAAGCTGCTAATCCCCAACCACAGACGTGCCCAGGCAGCGCTGCCAACCAGGCAGCCTGCGGGGTGCCGAACGGTGAGGGCGGAGCCCCAGCATCCCCCCAAAACCACACAAAACTGGAAGGAGACTCAGCCACAGCTGCTGGGAACTCTTCTGCTCAGTAAGGGGAAGGACATCTGCCTTCTGAGAAGAGCAGCCCAAACCAGAGGCCCGTGCAGGCCCGCATGGTGCTGGCGACCTTAGAGCTCCCAGGTCATGGCCCAAAGTGGCTCTCAGGATGTGAGCTTCCACTGCACTGGCGGTGCTGCTCTCTACCTGAGGAAGGTCTCTCTGAGCATGGCTGGGCTTTCTCCTTTGAGCAGGAGATGCCGTGATGCTGTCTGTCGGCAGTCATCACCTTCTCCGAGTGTGCCGGGACAGCCTTTCAGCAGGGCAGGCTCGCAGGTCGCGTTCCTTCCACGCCAATGTGCCAGGAAGGCAGTGCAGCACTCACTGCTGCCCTACCTGCCTGCGGCTGGCTGAGCAAGGGCTTGCAGAAGCATCCACCACATGGACATGGGGTGCTGGTGAAGGGGAAGGTCTGGCAAAGTGGCAGTGTGCGTGTGCCAGGAGGATGTCTCTAGCGAGGCTGCAGGTGGAAATGGCAGCTGGAGCCCTTCCCTTCCAGAGGTCTCCCTGGCACAAAGCAAAGGGCGCAGGAGCAGCAGCACTGGGGGTCAAGGGGGAGCTCCAGCTGCCTTGGCTCTGCAAAGAGCTTGTCCCCAGCTTCTGCAGGCAGGGCACAGAGGCTGTGCTGAGCATCGCCACCGCCTCAGCCACACACGAGCCGAGCTGCTGTCAGCTTGAGTCACCAGGCAAAGGGCTGGCCCCGTGCGGGCACGCAGCACAGCAGGTTGAAAAAGCTGCTTTGGGGAAGGTGCAGTCCCTGCCCGCCCGCCGGCTGCAGAACCCAGCACCCGCCATCTGGCAGCACCGCTGCCCCGACACCCTCTCTGCGGGACAAGAGCAGCCCACGGCAGCCTGACGCTTTCCAGCCACGGCTGCACCCGCTCTCAAGGCCGACTCCTCCAGCCCCGAGCACATCCCCTGCTGACGGCTGCTGGACGGGTCTCGCTTGCCCAGCAAGCTGGCCCCTGTGCCAGGCTGGCTGAAAGCTTCCCTTGCTGGCAGAGATGAATTCCCACCCCTAGGGGAAGGACAGTAGAGCCAAGGAGAGACAGAGCGAGAGATTTCCCCAGTGCCGTAGGGTGTCTTCCTCCCTCAGAGGAAAACCAACCCAAACCAAGCAGCGCAGTCCCCCTGCCTAGCAAACTCCTTGAGGTGAGCCGAGTATTTTCCTGCTCTGAAAACGTGCTGGATTTCATGCAGCAGTGCCCCTGCGAGGCATAGCCCAGCCGTTGGGAAGGGGCGGCACCGAAAGGTGCACGGAGGGTTCTGGGTGGCTCCGAAGCAACCCCAGGGCTCGTGCTGCAGTGGATTTACAGCAGGCATTCGACTGCTGGCCATGGAAATGTTTGCGGCGGCCTCTGAAGCACAGCAGTCTTCCCTCCACTGGCACCCTAACGTAGGGGCAGGAGCTGAGCTCGGCAACACAGGTGCGAGGGCAAGTGCTGGGAGCCCCCTTGCCTTCCCTGATGACGCCTTGATAGCCCAGGCCTTCGCAGTCCCCCGCCCCCCGCCCCGAGAAAACAGGCTGTGGAGCCCTTCCCTCAGGCAGGCGCGTTGGACAGAAACTCGGGCTCCTCGGCCTTGCTAGCCGGGCAGAAGGTGTCGGCCAGCTCTCGGAGGAGTTGCTGGCGACAAAGAGGAAATCGCAAGAGCAGCAAAAGGATACCAGGACGTCAAAGCAGCGCTTGGAAGTAAAGTCTTTATTCTGTGCTGGGGGCGGAGGGGGGTGGGGGATAAGAGGAGGAGGGGGCTCCCCTCCCCGGGGGCTCTCTGGCTCTGGGCAGCAGCTGTGCTGGAAGATGCTTAGAGGATCCCAGCTGGAGGGGCTGTGCCACGCGGTGAGGCCTGTTCTCCGCTGACACGCGAGTCGGCACCGTCAGCAGCCCCTGCGGCTCAGAGAGAGCCAGGGAAGCACAGGGGCATGCGCGCCACAGAGTGCCGAGCCTTCCCTGGCCCGGCAAAGGCAGCGGGAGTGAGGTGCAGCACAGCCCTCTGCGATGTGCTTCCTGCATGTTCTTCTCCCCACGGATTGTTCCAGAGTCTGAGCAAGCTCCCTCAGCACGCGCATTACTCCAGCGTGCCCCTCACAAGCTTTCCAAGCATGCGTCTCTGCCGGGCTCCTCTCTGGGAAGGGGGCTTTGGAGCTGTTGGAGGGACGGGCTGCCTGGAATACTGCTGGCCCGTGGAGGGGAAGGTGTCTCGCGTGCTCCCTGGCCTCGCTTTAGCTTGGGTTTCTGGCACTGGAGCGCAAGGTCTTGATGGGGGTGCCGAGGGGTAATAGAGGGGCTTCTGCACGCCTTCTGCTGTGCTCTGAGCATCTTGCTCAGAGCTTTGGAGGACAGAGGGGAGGAGATGAGGTGACAGTTCCTCTTCAGACTGTGCTTCTGCCTCTGAAGGCATGGCCATTCCGGGGACCATGATAGGTGGGAGCTTTGTGCTTGGTTGAGGTGTGTCTAAGTTTTTAGCGGGGATTTTCTTTTCTGCTGGCCTTAGAAAGCCCTGGCCCAGAGAGCTCTCCTTCCCATCTCTTGGTCTGCGCTGTTTTGCGACCCGCCTTCCACAATTGACTCCTGAAGCCACTGTACTCAGAGGGGGACCACACCGCTCTAATAGCTGCTCCACTAGCCCACTCTCCTCCGTGCTTTCTTCTGAAGAGTCCTCAAAGGAGCTTGCCTTTGCATGCACTTCTTTTTCTAACTTCTCCTCCTCCTCCTTCTTCAGGCTGTCTAGAGCACCACGGACAATCCTTTCAGCATACGCTGTTAATTCTGCGTGGAGATGCTGAACCTGGCAAATGGCATTTTGGATGCCACGCCTTGCAAGCGTGCTACTCTCCGGGGATACAGTTGCAAGATTTTGCAAAGGCTGCAGCGGGGGCAACCTTGTGGCTTCTGACAGCCAATGTGCAGATTCCCTAGATGATCCTTCCCCTTCTTTTGTGCTCTGGGTGGAGACAGGCGTCTGGGGTGGCTGCGGTTGTCTCTCAGAAATCGTTTCAAGGGGCAGCTTCAGGACTTCAGAAAATTTACACTGGAAGTGCCGTTCAAATTGAGAAGCCACGAATGATTGCAAGGTGGCTCCAACACTCACAACTGCATCTGTGGGGATTTGGTCAAGAGAAGGCAGAGAAGATGCTCCATCATAGCCTGCTCCCTCAGCTTGCCTCGCTCCGCTTCCTCCCGCTTCGGCAGCTCGCGTGGCTCCTCCGGCAACGAGCTGCTGCCTCCGCCTGGCCAACAGCCTGGGCTCAGAGGCGTCTGACGGGCTGCATAGCAAACGCTTCCCTAAGCGATCCCAAAGGGTTGCTGCAATCTCTCTGGCCGCCTGCCCGATTTCCTGCTGGAGATCTGCAGGCGATGTCTCTGAAGGCTCTGCCCTTCTCACACTAGCCAATATCCTTCCGCTGATGGCCAGGGGAGCCCGCCTTAAAACGTGGACCGCCGGATGCAGCTCTTTCACGCTCTGCAGCACTTCCTCGACCACGCTCTCAGCCAACTCTTGCAGCTCCGGGGCTTCTGTCGGCGTAGTGCACACCAGCGTAGTCTGGACTTCGTGATGCACTTCTCCCGTTAAAGGCTTCTGTAACAGAAACCAGCAGGAACTGATGAGGGAACGGTGAAGAAAAGGGTACAGGAGAGGGAGGAGGGTAAGTTGTTGGGCTGGACTCTTTGCGCTCTTCTGCCGTGGGTGCTGCCTGCTCTCACGACACCTCTGCCTCTTCTCTGAGGCTCACTTGCACCTTTTCCAGTGCGCATGTGAAGAAGGCTAGTTTTGAGACCAAGAGAATAGAAAAGCAGTGCTTGTTCCTGGAGCACCCAGCTGCTCCTGTACTTTCCCTGCCAGGCTGCTCCACCGGATGGAGCCAGGCAGCATTTCCCACGCCCCGCTAATGAGACTCGGGCAACAGCAGGCTCTCCTCTAAGCTAACCTTGGAGCTCCTGCAGGAGGGAACTAGCCCACGGGTGGCTAAGCACTGGCACTATCGGCCTCAGGGACGCTGCATGTCTGGCTGCTCGCCACACGAGAAACAAGCAACGGGGACCGTGGGGGCACGTAGTGCAGCTAAGGGATTGATGCTGAGTAGGGGAGCCTGAGAGCACAAGAGCCCACCAAGAGTGCCGGGCACACCTGGTCCTGCTCAGCCTGCTGGGGGAGGCGTTTGTCTGCTCCAGGAGCCTCAGGCTTCTCCATGCTCTCCGCAATCATGGCGAGATACCTTTGAAGAGAAACAGAGATGGCTGAAACAGAGCGCCTGCAGCTCTCTTGCCCAGACCACTCCCTGCTCAGCCACTGCCCTCGTCCCGCTCTGGCCTTCCTGGCTCCAGCGCCCCAAACAGCTTCCAGCTGCCTTTGCCAGGCTCCAAACACTGATTGCACCACTCTAGGCACAACCAGCATCTGCTCGCGCAGCAATTTGGCGGTCTTCCGTGGAACGCAAGGCTCCAGCTGGCACCTCGCTGAAGGGCCACGGTCCCGCTCCTAGCGCAAGCGTTCCTTGTCCTGTCTCTTACCTGGCCCTCACGTCCCGCTCTGCAGCTCTCAAACTCTCTTGTTGCTCCCACAGCAGCCGCTCTCGCAGGTGAGAAATGTCCATCCCCTGTGGCAGTTCGGGGGCACTCTTTAATTTTGCCAGTTGTTCTCGAAGCCTTTTCTGAAAGTTGACACCAGCTCTCAGCTCCCCTCTGCCACAACACGCTCTCACGCACCTGCGTGTGGAGCCTTCACCCTGGCCCAGAGCAGCGCTGTGCTTCAGCCACGCACCCGGGGCGGGAGAGAAGGGCTTGCCTCAGCACTCGCGGCGGGCCCTCGGGCCTGCCTGTGCCCAGCCCCGCGCCCTGCGCTAGCTCAGCACGGAGCCGCGCAGTCGTTTCCGTGCCACAAGGCCTGGCACGCCAGCGCAGCCTTCCCCGCTTCTTCAGGGCAGGCCTTGCTGAGGGAAAAGAAGTGAGGCCCCGACCCTCTGCACCGGGAAGCGTGCCTGTGAGCCCTGAGCTGTACGTACTTGTTCTCGACGGTACGTTTTGTGCGCCTCTGTCCTGAGCGTGGCCAGATACTGCCTGTAGTCGTTGAACTCCCGCAGAGTGCACACGACCTGCGGTGGGACGAGGGCAGAAATCACCCAAGGCTTGTCACGCTCGCTACGCAGCCGGCCTTGCCAGCAAGAGCGCTAACGCAGCGGGAGCTGCTCCCCTGCACCCCCTGCCCTGCGCAGCGGCTGGGGGCTCTGCTCCCACCCCCGCAGCGGGCAGCAGCGCTCCTCGCTCCGCCGCCAGGCCACGCACCCGCTGCTCCGTCGGCGCCCAGGCAGCGCGGCACGGCCCTGGCAGAGCAGGCGTGGGACTTCCCCGAGCGGGCTTTGGGCTCCTGCTGCCCCCAGGCAAAGCAGCGCAGCAGCCCCGCGCCCTCCGCCCACAAGAGGCGGCTGCAGCAAGCGCTCTGGCAACCCTGCCTCCTGGAAACTCTTCTTCTCACCCCCATAGCCAACCTACTTTGCCATCCCTGGTGACGCAACCTCCTCTCTGCAGTCTCCGCAGGTTGTCTTTGCGGTTGTAGTAGGCCTGCAAATGCGGGTCATGCAGACCGTTGTACTCGTTGCTTAGTAAGCGGCAGTGTGGGTCGCCCAGATTGAAATAACCAGATGGCTGGTGAAGCTGTAAAACGTATCGTCCGCAGCATGAGCAGGGTAGGAGGGATCAGGAAAGAGACAAAGACACTTCAGAGCTTCCTCAGCCCATAGGGTAGCTTCTTCAGCCTCTGAGGTTTAGAGTAATTCCTGGCTCAGCACTTAGCTCAGCTCTGAATTTTACCCAAAGGACAGATTTTGCTACTTGAGAAAAAGCCTGGGGCCTACAGCTTCAGTCTTGGGGTCATCTATTGTTACTGTATGCAAGTGAGGAGCTATTTATGGGGCCATTTGAGAAGATGTCCCATTTCTCCACTAACATTTACTTTTCCTTTTCTGCACCCAGGGTTGCAGTTCTAAGGAGCTCGCCAGAAAGTTTGCATCTACCTATGGTTTCTTTCCTTTGGCAATTCACTGTGATTGCAAAATGAGGTTGTTGTCAGGAGAGCCACAAAACTGTACGTGTGAAAATAGAAAGTGAGTTTGAATAGCTGATACCAGAAGTCTTTCCCATCGCTGTGAAGTCCTAACAAATAGCACAGCCACAGTGCAGGGCAGAGGAGGGTGGGGAGAAGGCAAGAGAAACCCCCCCAAGCAGAAGAGGCATGCAAGCCAAGCAGGAAGAAGTGCAGGAAATCTCCACACCAAAAACTTTTGTCCTGGTGTTTCAAAGTTAGCAAATCTCTGCTCCGCTGTAAGCAGTCTCCTCAGGGTTAGGCAGTCCTAAGGAGCGCCTTGGCTAACTTTGCCTCCGAGTAGTATCTGTATTGGCAACAATGTATTGAGGCCCGGAAGAAAGAAGAGACTCCCTCTGTTTCCCTAGCAGAGAGGCCATGGCATTGGCATATACCCAAAGAACTGAAGCAGGAGAAATTTTGACTCTCCTTGATGATGATGGTGAGCCCTCCCATTTCTTCTCCAGGCTGCTCAGTGTATCTGGGCAAGCAGAGGCTGAAAAAGCAGGGACTTTTCCTACTCCTTTCTACTGCTTTTACCTTTTGCCCCAGCTTGCTCCGGTAGAAGACAGGGTTGGAGCCAGGCAGCAAAGGGAGTTTGACCCCCAGCGGCATATCCAGCAGCTCAGGACATCCTGCTCCGAGCTGCTGTCTTCTGCGCCCGGGCTAGAAAGACAGAGACGCTCATGGGCATTCGGGCCACCATCTCAAGAGCCTTCTTGCAGAGCGCTTACCGGAAATGCTCTTTAAAGAGCCCAGACAAGGAGAGTGCAAAGAGTGGCCTATTCCACAGCAGCTCTTTGCTTCATCGCCTCCTTCCCCACAGCTCCAACGCCTGTAAACCAGCCCCCTGGGGTCCTTGCACAGCACCCCTCCTACCTGCTGAGCTCAAATCCAGCACGGGCAGAGAGACAGGAGCCCCTGGGAGCCTGCACTGGCATCCCTCTAGGCCTACCACTCTCACTTCCCTCCGCACTGCCCCAGGCCCCAGAGCAGCCCGCGCGGTCGCCGGCTCCCAAGCTGAGCCCTCTCCATCCGTCCAGCACGCACCTCGCCCCTCTTCTCCTCTGCACTCAGCAGTCCGTCTGCGTCTCGCAGCCCTGCAGCCAGGTAATGCTCCATGGCTCCTCTCGAGAGCCCTCCTGCAGCTGCGACCCTCCACCGGCACCTCTCGCTCCAGCGGCACCCAGCTCCGGTCGCCCCAGCCGGTCTCCCGGCGAGCGGCACGCCCAGAACAATCGCGCATTGTTGCATTGCCGCTTTCACGCGCCACCGCCCCGCCGCTGCCGGGCCACCCCGGGGCCGGCCTGCAGCCCTGGCCTGCCCTCGGCTTGCAGGAGAGTTCAAGAGCAAGGCCGACCCAGTCCTTGGGGAGGCTGTGGCAGGCCCTCTGCAGAGCTCTTGACCTTTCCTGAGCACCAAGCAGAGCACCCAAGCTGCTAATCCCCAACCACAGACGTGCCCAGGCAGCGCTGCCAACCAGGCAGCCTGCGGGGTGCCGAACGGTGAGGGCGGAGCCCCAGCATCCCCCCAAAACCACACAAAACTGGAAGGAGACTCAGCCACAGCTGCTGGGAACTCTTCTGCTCAGTAAGGGGAAGGACATCTGCCTTCTGAGAAGAGCAGCCCAAACCAGAGGCCCGTGCAGGCCCGCATGGTGCTGGCGACCTTAGAGCTCCCAGGTCATGGCCCAAAGTGGCTCTCAGGATGTGAGCTTCCACTGCACTGGCGGTGCTGCTCTCTACCTGAGGAAGGTCTCTCTGAGCATGGCTGGGCTTTCTCCTTTGAGCAGGAGATGCCGTGATGCTGTCTGTCGGCAGTCATCACCTTCTCCGAGTGTGCCGGGACAGCCTTTCAGCAGGGCAGGCTCGCAGGTCGCGTTCCTTCCACGCCAATGTGCCAGGAAGGCAGTGCAGCACTCACTGCTGCCCTACGTGCCTGTGGCTGGCTGAGCAAGGGCTTTCAGAAGCATCCACCACATGGACATGGGGTGCTGGTGAAGGGGAAGGTCTGGCAAAGTGGCAGTGTGCGTGTGCCAGGAGGATGTCTCTAGCGAGGCTGCAGGTGGAAATGGCAGCTGGAGCCCTTCCCTTCCAGAGGTCTCCCTGGGACAAAGCAAAGGGCGCAGGAGCGGCAGCACTGGGGGTCAAGGGGGAGCTCCAGCTGCCTTGGCTCTGCAAAGAGCTTGCCCCCAGCTTCTGCAGGCAGGGCACAGAGGCTGTGCTGAGCACCGCCACCGCCTCAGCCGCACACGAGCCGAGCTGCTGTCAGCTTGAGTCACCAGGCAAAGGGCTGGCCCCGTGCGGGCACGCAGCACAGCAGGTTGAAGAAGCTGCTTTGGGGAAGGTGCAGTCCCTGCCCGCCCGCCGGCTGCAGAACCCAGCACCCGCCATCTGGCAGCACCGCTGCCCCGACACCCTCTCTGCGGGACAAGAGCAGCCCACGGCAGCCTGACGCTTTCCAGCCACGGCTGCACCCGCTCTCAAGGCCGACTCCTCCAGCCCCGAGCACATCCCCTGCTGACGGCTGCTGGACGGGTCTCGCTTGCCCAGCAAGCTGGCCCCTGTGCCAGGCTGGCTGAAAGCTTCCCTTGCTGGCAGAGATGAATTCCCACCCCTAGGGGAAGGACAGTAGAGCCAAGGAGAGACAGAGCGAGAGATTTCCCCAGTGCCGTAGGGTGTCTTCCTCCCTCAGAGGAAAACCAACCCAAACCAAGCAGCGCAGTCCCCCTGCCTAGCAAACTCCTTGAGGTGAGCCGAGTATTTTCCTGCTCTGAAAACGTGCTGGATTTCATGCAGCAGTGCCCCTGCGAGGCATAGCCCAGCCGTTGGGAAGGGGCGGCACCGAAAGGTGCACGGAGGGTTCTGGGTGGCTCCGAAGCAACCCCAGGGCTCGTGCTGCAGTGGATTTACAGCAGGCATTCGACTGCTGGCCATGGAAATGTTTGCGGCGGCCTCTGAAGCACAGCAGTCTTCCCTCCACTGGCACCCTAACGTAGGGGCAGGAGCTGAGCTCGGCAACACAGGTGTGAGGGCAAGTGCTGGGAGCCCCCTTGCCTTCCCTGATGACGCCTTGATAGCCCAGGCCTTCGCAGTCCCCCGCCCCCCGCCCCGAGAAAACAGGCTGTGGAGCCCTTCCCTCAGGCAGGCGCGTTGGACAGAAACTCGGGCTCCTCGGCCTTGCTAGCCGGGCAGAAGGTGTCGGCCAGCTCTCGGAGGAGTTGCTGGCGACAAAGAGGAAATCGCAAGAGCAGCAAAAGGATACCAGGACGTCAAAGCAGCGCTTGGAAGTAAAGTCTTTATTCTGTGCTGGGGGCGGAGGGGGGTGGGGGATAAGAGGAGGAGGGGGCTCCCCTCCCCGGGGGCTCTCTGGCTCTGGGCAGCAGCTGTGCTGGAAGATGCTTAGAGGATCCCAGCTGGAGGGGCTGTGCCACGCGGTGAGGCCTGTTCTCCGCTGACACGCGAGTCGGCACCGTCAGCAGCCCCTGCGGCTCAGAGAGAGCCAGGGAAGCACAGGGGCATGCGCGCCACAGAGTGCCGAGCCTTCCCTGGCCCGGCAAAGGCAGCGGGAGTGAGGTGCAGCACAGCCCTCTGCGATGTGCTTCCTGCATGTTCTTCTCCCCACGGATTGTTCCAGAGTCTGAGCAAGCTCCCTCAGCACGCGCATTACTCCAGCGTGCCCCTCACAAGCTTTCCAAGCATGCGTCTCTGCCGGGCTCCTCTCTGGGAAGGGGGCTTTGGAGCTGTTGGAGGGACGGGCTGCCTGGAATACTGCTGGCCCGTGGAGGGGAAGGTGTCTCGCGTGCTCCCTGGCCTCGCTTTAGCTTGGGTTTCTGGCACTGGAGCGCAAGGTCTTGATGGGGGTGCCGAGGGGTAATAGAGGGGCTTCTGCACGCCTTCTGCTGTGCTCTGAGCATCTTGCTCAGAGCTTTGGAGGACAGAGGGGAGGAGATGAGGTGACAGTTCCTCTTCAGACTGTGCTTCTGCCTCTGAAGGCATGGCCATTCCGGGGACCATGATAGGTGGGAGCTTTGTGCTTGGTTGAGGTGTGTCTAAGTTTTTAGCGGGGATTTTCTTTTCTGCTGGCCTTAGAAAGCCCTGGCCCAGAGAGCTCTCCTTCCCATCTCTTGGTCTGCGCTGTTTTGCGACCCGCCTTCCACAATTGACTCCTGAAGCCACTGTACTCAGAGGGGGACCACACCGCTCTAATAGCTGCTCCACTAGCCCACTCTCCTCCGTGCTTTCTTCTGAAGAGTCCTCAAAGGAGCTTGCCTTTGCATGCATTTCTTTTTCTAACTTCTCCTCCTCCTCCTTCTTCAGGCTGTCTAGAGCACCACGGACAATCCTTTCAGCATACGCTGTTAATTCTGCGTGGAGATGCTGAACCTGGCAAATGGCATTTTGGATGCCACGCCTTGCAAGCATGCTACTCTCCGGGGATACAGTTGCAAGATTTTGCAAAGGCTGCAGCGGGGGCAACCTTGTGGCTTCTGACAGCCAATGTGCAGATTCCCTAGATGATCCTTCCCCTTCTTTTGTGCTCTGGGTGGAGACAGGCGTCTGGGGTGGCTGCGGTTGTCTCTCAGAAATCGTTTCAAGGGGCAGCTTCAGGACTTCAGAAAATTTACACTGGAAGTGCCGTTCAAATTGAGAAGCCACGAATGATTGCAAGGTGGCTCCAACACTCACAACTGCATCTGTGGGGATTTGGTCAAGAGAAGGCAGAGAAGATGCTCCATCATAGCCTGCTCCCTCAGCTTGCCTCGCTCCGCTTCCTCCCGCTTCGGCAGCTCGCGTGGCTCCTCCGGCAACGAGCTGCTGCCTCCGCCTGGCCAACAGCCTGGGCTCAGAGGCGTCTGACGGGCTGCATAGCAAACGCTTCCCTAAGCGATCCCAAAGGGTTGCTGCAATCTCTCTGGCCGCCTGCCCGATTTCCTGCTGGAGATCTGCAGGCGATGTCTCTGAAGGCTCTGCCCTTCTCGCACTAGCCAATATCCTTCCGCTGATGGCCAGGGGAGCCCGCCTTAAAACGTGGACCGCCGGATGCAGCTCTTTCACCCTCTGCAGCACTTCCTCGACCACGCTCTCAGCCAACTCTTGCAGCTCCTGGGCTTCTGTCGGCGTAGTGCACACCAGCGTAGTCTGGACTTCGTGATGCACTTCTCCCGTTAAAGGCTTCTGTAACAGAAACCAGCAGGAACTGATGAGGGAACGGTGAAGAAAAGGGTAGAGGAGAGGGAGGAGGGTAAGTTGTTGGGCTGGACTCTTTGCGCTCTTCTGCCGTGGGTGCTGCCTGCTCTCACGACACCTCTGCCTCTTCTCTGAGGCTCACTTGCACCTTTTCCAGTGCGCATGTGAAGAAGGCTAGTTTTGAGACCAAGAGAATAGAAAAGCAGTGCTTGTTCCTGGAGCACCCAGCTGCTCCTGTACTTTCCCTGCCAGGCTGCTCCACCGGATGGAGCCAGGCAGCATTTCCCACGCCCCGCTAATGAGACTCGGGCAACAGCAGGCTCTCCTCTAAGCTAACCTTGGAGCTCCTGCAGGAGGGAACTAGCCCACGGGTGGCTAAGCACTGGCACTATCGGCCTCAGGGACGCTGCATGTCTGGCTGCTCGCCACACGAGAAACAAGCAACAGGGACCGTGGGGGCACGTAGTGCAGCTAAGGGATTGATGCTGAGTAGGGGAGCCTGAGAGCACAAGAGCCCACCAAGAGTGCCGGGCACACCTGGTCCTGCTCAGCCTGCTGGGGGAGGCGTTTGTCTGCTCCAGGAGCCTCAGGCTTCTCCATGCTCTCCGCAATCATGGCGAGATACCTTTGAAGAGAAACAGAGATGGCTGAAACAGAGCGCCTGCAGCTCTCTTGCCCAGACCACTCCCTGCTCAGCCACTGCCCTCGTCCCGCTCTGGCCTTCCTGGCTCCAGCGCCCCAAACAGCTTCCAGCTGCCTTTGCCAGGCTCCAAACACTGATTGCACCACTCTAGGCACAACCAGCATCTGCTCGCGCAGCAATTTGGCGGTCTTCCGTGGAACGCAAGGCTCCAGCTGGCACCTCGCTGAAGGGCCACGGTCCCGCTCCTAGCGCAAGCGTTCCTTGTCCTGTCTCTTACCTGGCCCTCACGTCCCGCTCTGCAGCTCTCAAACTCTCTTGTTGCTCCCACAGCAGCCGCTCTCGCAGGTGAGAAATGTCCATCCCCTGTGGCAGTTCGGGGGCACTCTTTAATTTTGCCAGTTGTTCTCGAAGCCTTTTCTGAAAGTTGACACCAGCTCTCAGCTCCCCTCTGCCACAACACGCTCTCACGCACCTGCGTGTGGAGCCTTCACCCTGGCCCAGAGCAGCGCTGTGCTTCAGCCACGCACCCGGGGCGGGAGAGAAGGGCTTGCCTCAGCACTCGCGGCGGGCCCTCGGGCCTGCCTGTGCCCAGCCCCGCGCCCTGCGCTAGCTCAGCACGGAGCCGCGCAGTCGTTTCCGTGCCACAAGGCCTGGCACGCCAGCGCAGCCTTCCCCGCTTCTTCAGGGCAGGCCTTGCTGAGGGAAAAGAAGTGAGGCCCCCACCCTCTGCACCGGGAAGCGTGCCTGTGAGCCCTGAGCTGTACGTACTTGTTCTCGACGGTACGTTTTGTGCGCCTCTGTCCTGAGCGTGGCCAGATACTGCCTGTAGTCATTGAACTCCCGCAGAGTGCACACCACCTGCGGTGGGACGAGGGCAGAAATCACCCAAGGCTTGTCACGCTCGCTACGCAGCCGGCCTTGCCAGCAAGAGCGCTAACGCAGCGGGAGCTGCTCCCCTGCACCCCCTGCCCTGCGCAGCGGCTGGGGGCTCTGCTCCCACCCCCGCAGCGGGCAGCAGCGCTCCTCGCTCCGCCGCCAGGCCACGCACCCGCTGCTCCGTCGGCGCCCAGGCAGCGCGGCACGGCCCTGGCAGAGCAGGCGTGGGACTTCCCCGAGCGGGCTTTGGGCTCCTGCTGCCCCCAGGCAAAGCAGCGCAGCAGCCCCGCGCCCTCCGCCCACAAGAGGCGGCTGCAGCAAGCGCTCTGGCAACCCTGCCTCCTGGAAACTCTTCTTCTCACCCCCATAGCCAACCTACTTTGCCATCCCTGGTGACGCAACCTCCTCTCTGCAGTCTCCGCAGGTTGTCTTTGCGGTTGTAGTAGGCCTGCAAATGCGGGTCATGCAGACCGTTGTACTCGTTGCTTAGTAAGCGGCAGTGTGGGTCGCCCAGATTGAAATAACCAGATGGCTGGTGAAGCTGTAAAACGTATCGTCCGCAGCATGAGCAGGGTAGGAGGGATCAGGAAAGAGACAAAGACACTTCAGAGCTTCCTCAGCCCATAGGGTAGCTTCTTCAGCCTCTGAGGTTTAGAGTAATTCCTGGCTCAGCACTTAGCTCAGCTCTGAATTTTACCCAAAGGACAGATTTTGCTACTTGAGAAAAAGCCTGGGGCCTACAGCTTCAGTCTTGGGGTCATCTATTGTTACTGTATGCAAGTGAGGAGCTATTTATGGGGCCATTTGAGAAGATGTCCCATTTCTCCACTAACATTTACTTTTCCTTTTCTGCACCCAGTCTTGCAGTTCTAAGGAGCTCGCCAGAAAGTTTGCATCTACCTATGGTTTCTTTCCTTTGGCAATTCACTGTGATTGCAAAATGAGGTTGTTGTCAGGAGAGCCACAAAACTGTACGTGTGAAAATAGAAAGTGAGTTTGAATAGCTGATACCAGAAGTCTTTCCCATCGCTGTGAAGTCCTAACAAATAGCACAGCCACAGTGCAGGGCAGAGGAGGGTGGGGAGAAGGCAAGAGAAACCCCCCCAAGCAGAAGAGGCATGCAAGCCAAGCAGGAAGAAGTGCAGGAAATCTCCACACCAAAAACTTTTGTCCTGGTGTTTCAAAGTTAGCAAATCTCTGCTCCGCTGTAAGCAGTCTCCTCAGGGTTAGGCAGTCCTAAGGAGCGCCTTGGCTAACTTTGCCTCCGAGTAGTATCTGTATTGGCAACAATGTATTGAGGCCCGGAAGAAAGAAGAGACTCCCTCTGTTTCCCTAGCAGAGAGGCCATGGCATTGGCATATACCCAAAGAACTGAAGCAGGAGAAATTTTGACTCTCCTTGATGATGATGGTGAGCCCTCCCATTTCTTCTCCAGGCTGCTCAGTGTATCTGGGCAAGCAGAGGCTGAAAAAGCAGGGACTTTTCCTACTCCTTTCTACTGCTTTTACCTTTTGCCCCAGCTTGCTCCGGTAGAAGACAGGGTTGGAGCCAGGCAGCAAAGGGAGTTTGACCCCCAGCGGCATATCCAGCAGCTCAGGACATCCTGCTCCGAGCTGCTGTCTTCTGCGCCCGGGCTAGAAAGACAGAGACGCTCATGGGCATTCGGGCCACCATCTCAAGAGCCTTCTTGCAGAGCGCTTACCGGAAATGCTCTTTAAAGAGCCCAGACAAGGAGAGTGCAAAGAGTGGCCTATTCCACAGCAGCTCTTTGCTTCATCGCCTCCTTCCCCACAGCTCCAACGCCTGTAAACCAGCCCCCTGGGGTCCTTGCACAGCACCCCTCCTACCTGCTGAGCTCAAATCCAGCACGGGCAGAGAGACAGGAGCCCCTGGGAGCCTGCACTGGCATCCCTCTAGGCCTACCACTCTCACTTCCCTCCGCACTGCCCCAGGCCCCAGAGCAGCCCGCGCGGTCGCCGGCTCCCAAGCTGAGCCCTCTCCATCCGTCCAGCACGCACCTCGCCCCTCTTCTCCTCTGCACTCAGCAGTCCGTCTGCGTCTCGCAGCCCTGCAGCCAGGTAATGCTCCATGGCTCCTCTCGAGAGCCCTCCTGCAGCTGCGACCCTCCACCGGCACCTCTCGCTCCAGCGGCACCCAGCTCCGGTCGCCCCAGCCGGTCTCCCGGCGAGCGGCACGCCCAGAACAATCGCGCATTGTTGCATTGCCGCTTTCCCGCGCCACCGCCCCGCTGCTGCCGGGCCAGCCCGGGGCCGGCCTGCAGCCCTGGCCTGCCCTCGGCTTGCAGGAGAGTTCAAGAGCAAGGCCGACCCAGTCCTTGGGGAGGCTGTGGCAGGCCCTCTGCAGAGCTCTTGACCTTTCCTGAGCACCAAGCAGAGCACCCAAGCTGCTAATCCCCAACCACAGACGTGCCCAGGCAGCGCTGCCAACCAGGCAGCCTGCGGGGTGCCGAACGGTGAGGGCGGAGCCCCAGCATCCCCCCAAAACCACACAAAACTGGAAGGAGACTCAGCCACAGCTGCTGGGAACTCTTCTGCTCAGTAAGGGGAAGGACATCTGCCTTCTGAGAAGAGCAGCCCAAACCAGAGGCCCGTGCAGGCCCGCATGGTGCTGGCGACCTTAGAGCTCCCAGGTCATGGCCCAAAGTGGCTCTCAGGATGTGAGCTTCCACTGCACTGGCGGTGCTGCTCTCTACCTGAGGAAGGTCTCTCTGAGCATGGCTGGGCTTTCTCCTTTGAGCAGGAGATGCCGTGATGCTGTCTGTCGGCAGTCATCACCTTCTCCGAGTGTGCCGGGACAGCCTTTCAGCAGGGCAGGCTCGCAGGTCGCGTTCCTTCCACGCCAATGTGCCAGGAAGGCAGTGCAGCACTCACTGCTGCCCTACCTGCCTGCGGCTGGCTGAGCAAGGGCTTGCAGAAGCATCCACCACATGGACATGGGGTGCTGGTGAAGGGGAAGGTCTGGCAAAGTGGCAGTGTGCGTGTGCCAGGAGGATGTCTCTAGCGAGGCTGCAGGTGGAAATGGCAGCTGGAGCCCTTCCCTTCCAGAGGTCTCCCTGGGACAAAGCAAAGGGCGCAGGAGCAGCAGCACTGGGGGTCAAGGGGGAGCTCCAGCTGCCTTGGCTCTGCAAAGAGCTTGCCCCCAGCTTCTGCAGGCAGGGCACAGAGGCTGTGCTGAGCATCGCCACCGCCTCAGCCACACACGAGCCGAGCTGCTGTCAGCTTGAGTCACCAGGCAAAGGGCTGGCCCCGTGCGGGCACGCAGCACAGCAGGTTGAAAAAGCTGCTTTGGGGAAGGTGCAGTCCCTGCCCGCCCGCCGGCTGCAGAACCCAGCACCCGCCATCTGGCAGCACCGCTGCCCCGACACCCTCTCTGCGGGACAAGAGCAGCCCACGGCAGCCTGACGCTTTCCAGCCACGGCTGCACCCGCTCTCAAGGCCGACTCCTCCAGCCCCGAGCACATCCCCTGCTGACGGCTGCTGGACGGGTCTCGCTTGCCCAGCAAGCTGGCCCCTGTGCCAGGCTGGCTGAAAGCTTCCCTTGCTGGCAGAGATGAATTCCCACCCCTAGGGGAAGGACAGTAGAGCCAAGGAGAGACAGAGCGAGAGATTTCCCCAGTGCCGTAGGGTGTCTTCCTCCCTCAGAGGAAAACCAACCCAAACCAAGCAGCGCAGTCCCCCTGCCTAGCAAACTCCTTGAGGTGAGCCGAGTATTTTCCTGCTCTGAAAACGTGCTGGATTTCATGCAGCAGTGCCCCTGCGAGGCATAGCCCAGCCGTTGGGAAGGGGCGGCACCGAAAGGTGCACGGAGGGTTCTGGGTGGCTCCGAAGCAACCCCAGGGCTCGTGCTGCAGTGGATTTACAGCAGGCATTCGACTGCTGGCCATGGAAATGTTTGCGGCGGCCTCTGAAGCACAGCAGTCTTCCCTCCACTGGCACCCTAACGTAGGGGCAGGAGCTGAGCTCGGCAACACAGGTGCGAGGGCAAGTGCTGGGAGCCCCCTTGCCTTCCCTGATGACGCCTTGATAGCCCAGGCCTTCGCAGTCCCCCGCCCCCCGCCCCGAGAAAACAGGCTGTGGAGCCCTTCCCTCAGGCAGGCGCGTTGGACAGAAACTCGGGCTCCTCGGCCTTGCTAGCCGGGCAGAAGGTGTCGGCCAGCTCTCGGAGGAGTTGCTGGCGACAAAGAGGAAATCGCAAGAGCAGCAAAAGGATACCAGGACGTCAAAGCAGCGCTTGGAAGTAAAGTCTTTATTCTGTGCTGGGGGCGGAGGGGGGTGGGGGATAAGAGGAGGAGGGGGCTCCCCTCCCCGGGGGCTCTCTGGCTCTGGGCAGCAGCTGTGCTGGAAGATGCTTAGAGGATCCCAGCTGGAGGGGCTGTGCCACGCGGTGAGGCCTGTTCTCCGCTGACACGCGAGTCGGCACCGTCAGCAGCCCCTGCGGCTCAGAGAGAGCCAGGGAAGCACAGGGGCATGCGCGCCACAGAGTGCCGAGCCTTCCCTGGCCCGGCAAAGGCAGCGGGAGTGAGGTGCAGCACAGCCCTCTGCGATGTGCTTCCTGCATGTTCTTCTCCCCACGGATTGTTCCAGAGTCTGAGCAAGCTCCCTCAGCACGCGCATTACTCCAGCGTGCCCCTCACAAGCTTTCCAAGCATGCGTCTCTGCCGGGCTCCTCTCTGGGAAGGGGGCTTTGGAGCTGTTGGAGGGACGGGCTGCCTGGAATACTGCTGGCCCGTGGAGGGGAAGGTGTCTCGCGTGCTCCCTGGCCTCGCTTTAGCTTGGGTTTCTGGCACTGGAGCGCAAGGTCTTGATGGGGGTGCCGAGGGGTAATAGAGGGGCTTCTGCACGCCTTCTGCTGTGCTCTGAGCATCTTGCTCAGAGCTTTGGAGGACAGAGGGGAGGAGATGAGGTGACAGTTCCTCTTCAGACTGTGCTTCTGCCTCTGAAGGCATGGCCATTCCGGGGACCATGATAGGTGGGAGCTTTGTGCTTGGTTGAGGTGTGTCTAAGTTTTTAGCCGGGTTTTTCTTTTCTGCTGGCCTTAGAAAGCCCTGGCCCAGAGAGCTCTCCTTCCCATCTCTTGGTCTGCGCTGTTTTGCGACCCGCCTTCCACAATTGACTCCTGAAGCCACTGTACTCAGAGGGGGACCACACCGCTCTAATAGCTGCTCCACTAGCCCACTCTCCTCCGTGCTTTCTTCTGAAGAGTCCTCAAAGGAGCTTGCCTTTGCATGCACTTCTTTTTCTAACTTCTCCTCCTCCTCCTTCTTCAGGCTGTCTAGAGCACCACGGACAATCCTTTCAGCATACGCTGTTAATTCTGCGTGGAGATGCTGAACCTGGCAAATGGCATTTTGGATGCCACGCCTTGCAAGCGTGCTACTCTCCGGGGATACAGTTGCAAGATTTTGCAAAGGCTGCAGCGGGGGCAACCTTGTGGCTTCTGACAGCCAATGTGCAGATTCCCTAGATGATCCTTCCCCTTCTTTTGTGCTCTGGGTGGAGACAGGCGTCTGGGGTGGCTGCGGTTGTCTCTCAGAAATCGTTTCAAGGGGCAGCTTCAGGACTTCAGAAAATTTACACTGGAAGTGCCGTTCAAATTGAGAAGCCACGAATGATTGCAAGGTGGCTCCAACACTCACAACTGCATCTGTGGGGATTTGGTCAAGAGAAGGCAGAGAAGATGCTCCATCATAGCCTGCTCCCTCAGCTTGCCTCGCTCCGCTTCCTCCCGCTTCGGCAGCTCGCGTGGCTCCTCCGGCAACGAGCTGCTGCCTCCGCCTGGCCAACAGCCTGGGCTCAGAGGCGTCTGACGGGCTGCATAGCAAACGCTTCCCTAAGCGATCCCAAAGGGTTGCTGCAATCTCTCTGGCCGCCTGCCCGATTTCCTGCTGGAGATCTGCAGGCGATGTCTCTGAAGGCTCTGCCCTTCTCGCACTAGCCAATATCCTTCCGCTGATGGCCAGGGGAGCCCGCCTTAAAACGTGGACCGCCGGATGCAGCTCTTTCACCCTCTGCAGCACTTCCTCGACCACGCTCTCAGCCAACTCTTGCAGCTCCTGGGCTTCTGTCGGCGTAGTGCACACCAGCGTAGTCTGGACTTCGTGATGCACTTCTCCCGTTAAAGGCTTCTGTAACAGAAACCAGCAGGAACTGATGAGGGAACGGTGAAGAAAAGGGTACAGGAGAGGGAGGAGGGTAAGTTGTTGGGCTGGACTCTTTGCGCTCTTCTGCCGTGGGTGCTGCCTGCTCTCACGACACCTCTGCCTCTTCTCTGAGGCTCACTTGCACCTTTTCCAGTGCGCATGTGAAGAAGGCTAGTTTTGAGACCAAGAGAATAGAAAAGCAGTGCTTGTTCCTGGAGCACCCAGCTGCTCCTGTACTTTCCCTGCCAGGCTGCTCCACCGGATGGAGCCAGGCAGCATTTCCCACGCCCCGCTAATGAGACTTGGGCAACAGCAGGCTCTCCTCTAAGCTAACCTTGGAGCTCCTGCAGGAGGGAACTAGCCCACGGGTGGCTAAGCACTGGCACTATCGGCCTCAGGGACGCTGCATGTCTGGCTGCTCGCCACACGAGAAACAAGCAACAGGGACCGTGGGGGCACGTAGTGCAGCTAAGGGATTGATGCTGAGTAGGGGAGCCTGAGAGCACAAGAGCCCACCAAGAGTGCCGGGCACACCTGGTCCTGCTCAGCCTGCTGGGGGAGGCGTTTGTCTGCTCCAGGAGCCTCAGGCTTCTCCATGCTCTCCGCAATCATGGCGAGATACCTTTGAAGAGAAACAGAGATGGCTGAAACAGAGCGCCTGCAGCTCTCTTGCCCAGACCACTCCCTGCTCAGCCACTGCCCTCGTCCCGCTCTGGCCTTCCTGGCTCCAGCGCCCCAAACAGCTTCCAGCTGCCTTTGCCAGGCTCCAAACACTGATTGCACCACTCTAGGCACAACCAGCATCTGCTCGCGCAGCAATTTGGCGGTCTTCCGTGGAACGCAAGGCTCCAGCTGGCACCTCGCTGAAGGGCCACGGTCCCGCTCCTAGCGCAAGCGTTCCTTGTCCTGTCTCTTACCTGGCCCTCACGTCCCGCTCTGCAGCTCTCAAACTCTCTTGTTGCTCCCACAGCAGCCGCTCTCGCAGGTGAGAAATGTCCATCCCCTGTGGCAGTTCGGGGGCACTCTTTAATTTTGCCAGTTGTTCTCGAAGCCTTTTCTGAAAGTTGACACCAGCTCTCAGCTCCCCTCTGCCACAACACGCTCTCACGCACCTGCGTGTGGAGCCTTCACCCTGGCCCAGAGCAGCGCTGTGCTTCAGCCACGCACCCGGGGCGGGAGAGAAGGGCTTGCCTCAGCACTCGCGGCGGGCCCTCGGGCCTGCCTGTGCCCAGCCCCGCGCCCTGCGCTAGCTCAGCACGGAGCCGCGCAGTCGTTTCCGTGCCACAAGGCCTGGCACGCCAGCGCAGCCTTCCCCGCTTCTTCAGGGCAGGCCTTGCTGAGGGAAAAGAAGTGAGGCCCCCACCCTCTGCACCGGGAAGCGTGCCTGTGAGCCCTGAGCTGTACGTACTTGTTCTCGACGGTACGTTTTGTGCGCCTCTGTCCTGAGCGTGGCCAGATACTGCCTGTAGTCGTTGAACTCCCGCAGAGTGCACACCACCTGCGGTGGGACGAGGGCAGAAATCACCCAAGGCTTGTCACGCTCGCTACGCAGCCGGCCTTGCCAGCAAGAGCGCTAACGCAGCGGGAGCTGCTCCCCTGCACCCCCTGCCCTGCGCAGCGGCTGGGGGCTCTGCTCCCACCCCCGCAGCGGGCAGCAGCGCTCCTCGCTCCGCCGCCAGGCCACGCACCCGCTGCTCCGTCGGCGCCCAGGCAGCGCGGCACGGCCCTGGCAGAGCAGGCGTGGGACTTCCCCGAGCGGGCTTTGGGCTCCTGCTGCCCCCAGGCAAAGCAGCGCAGCAGCCCCGCGCCCTCCGCCCACAAGAGGCGGCTGCAGCAAGCGCTCTGGCAACCCTGCCTCCTGGAAACTCTTCTTCTCACCCCCATAGCCAACCTACTTTGCCATCCCTGGTGACGCAACCTCCTCTCTGCAGTCTCCGCAGGTTGTCTTTGCGGTTGTAGTAGGCCTGCAAATGCGGGTCATGCAGACCGTTGTACTCGTTGCTTAGTAAGCGGCAGTGTGGGTCGCCCAGATTGAAATAACCAGATGGCTGGTGAAGCTGTAAAACGTATCGTCCGCAGCATGAGCAGGGTAGGAGGGATCAGGAAAGAGACAAAGACACTTCAGAGCTTCCTCAGCCCATAGGGTAGCTTCTTCAGCCTCTGAGGTTTAGAGTAATTCCTGGCTCAGCACTTAGCTCAGCTCTGAATTTTACCCAAAGGACAGATTTTGCTACTTGAGAAAAAGCCTGGGGCCTACAGCTTCAGTCTTGGGGTCATCTATTGTTACTGTATGCAAGTGAGGAGCTATTTATGGGGCCATTTGAGAAGATGTCCCGTTTCTCCACTAACATTTACTTTTCCTTTTCTGCACCCAGTCTTGCAGTTCTAAGGAGCTCGCCAGAAAGTTTGCATCTACCTATGGTTTCTTTCCTTTGGCAATTCACTGTGATTGCAAAATGAGGTTGTTGTCAGGAGAGCCACAAAACTGTACGTGTGAAAATAGAAAGTGAGTTTGAATAGCTGATACCAGAAGTCTTTCCCATCGCTGTGAAGTCCTAACAAATAGCACAGCCACAGTGCAGGGCAGAGGAGGGTGGGGAGAAGGCAAGAGAAACCCCCCCAAGCAGAAGAGGCATGCAAGCCAAGCAGGAAGAAGTGCAGGAAATCTCCACACCAAAAACTTTTGTCCTGGTGTTTCAAAGTTAGCAAATCTCTGCTCCGCTGTAAGCAGTCTCCTCAGGGTTAGGCAGTCCTAAGGAGCGCCTTGGCTAACTTTGCCCCCGAGTAGTATCTGTATTGGCAACAATGTATTGAGGCCCGGAAGAAAGAAGAGACTCCCTCTGTTTCCCTAGCAGAGAGGCCATGGCATTGGCATATACCCAAAGAACTGAAGCAGGAGAAATTTTGACTCTCCTTGATGATGATGGTGAGCCCTCCCATTTCTTCTCCAGGCTGCTCAGTGTATCTGGGCAAGCAGAGGCTGAAAAAGCAGGGACTTTTCCTACTCCTTTCTACTGCTTTTACCTTTTGCCCCAGCTTGCTCCGGTAGAAGACAGGGTTGGAGCCAGGCAGCAAAGGGAGTTTGACCCCCAGCGGCATATCCAGCAGCTCAGGACATCCTGCTCCGAGCTGCTGTCTTCTGCGCCCGGGCTAGAAAGACAGAGACGCTCATGGGCATTCGGGCCACCATCTCAAGAGCCTTCTTGCAGAGCGCTTACCGGAAATGCTCTTTAAAGAGCCCAGACAAGGAGAGTGCAAAGAGTGGCCTATTCCACAGCAGCTCTTTGCTTCATCGCCTCCTTCCCCACAGCTCCAACGCCTGTAAACCAGCCCCCTGGGGTCCTTGCACAGCACCCCTCCTACCTGCTGAGCTCAAATCCAGCACGGGCAGAGAGACAGGAGCCCCTGGGAGCCTGCACTGGCATCCCTCTAGGCCTACCACTCTCACTTCCCTCCGCACTGCCCCAGGCCCCAGAGCAGCCCGCGCGGTCGCCGGCTCCCAAGCTGAGCCCTCTCCATCCGTCCAGCACGCACCTCGCCCCTCTTCTCCTCTGCACTCAGCAGTCCGTCTGCGTCTCGCAGCCCTGCAGCCAGGTAATGCTCCATGGCTCCTCTCGAGAGCCCTCCTGCAGCTGCGACCCTCCACCGGCACCTCTCGCTCCAGCGGCACCCAGCTCCGGTCGCCCCAGCCGGTCTCCCGGCGAGCGGCACGCCCAGAACAATCGCGCATTGTTGCATTGCCGCTTTCCCGCGCCACCGCCCCGCCGCTGCCGGGCCAGCCCGGGGCCGGCCTGCAGCCCTGGCCTGCCCTCGGCTTGCAGGAGAGTTCAAGAGCAAGGCCGACCCAGTCCTTGGGGAGGCTGTGGCAGGCCCTGCGCAGAGCTCTTGACCTTTCCTGAGCACCAAGCAGAGCACCCAAGCTGCTAATCCCCAACCACAGACGTGCCCAGGCAGCGCTGCCAACCAGGCAGCCTGCGGGGTGCCGAACGGTGAGGGC
This sequence comes from Dromaius novaehollandiae, assembly GCF_036370855.1. Taxonomy (NCBI): domain Eukaryota; kingdom Metazoa; phylum Chordata; class Aves; order Casuariiformes; family Dromaiidae; genus Dromaius; species Dromaius novaehollandiae. The sequence continues at coordinate 6,338,182 of NC_088113.1, read as the reverse complement.
GGAGCCCCAGCATCCCCCCAAAACCACACAAAACTGGAAGGAGACTCAGCCACAGCTGCTGGGAACTCTTCTGCTCAGTAAGGGGAAGGACATCTGCCTTCTGAGAAGAGCAGCCCAAACCAGAGGCCCGTGCAGGCCCGCATGGTGCTGGCGACCTTAGAGCTCCCAGGTCATGGCCCAAAGTGGCTCTCAGGATGTGAGCTTCCACTGCACTGGCGGTGCTGCTCTCTACCTGAGGAAGGTCTCTCTGAGCATGGCTGGGCTTTCTCCTTTGAGCAGGAGATGCCGTGATGCTGTCTGTCGGCAGTCATCACCTTCTCCGAGTGTGCCGGGACAGCCTTTCAGCAGGGCAGGCTCGCAGGTCGCGTTCCTTCCACGCCAATGTGCCAGGAAGGCAGTGCAGCACTCACTGCTGCCCTACGTGCCTGTGGCTGGCTGAGCAAGGGCTTTCAGAAGCATCCACCACATGGACATGGGGTGCTGGTGAAGGGGAAGGTCTGGCAAAGTGGCAGTGTGCGTGTGCCAGGAGGATGTCTCTAGCGAGGCTGCAGGTGGAAATGGCAGCTGGAGCCCTTCCCTTCCAGAGGTCTCCCTGGCACAAAGCAAAGGGCGCAGGAGCGGCAGCACTGGGGGTCAAGGGGGAGCTCCAGCTGCCTTGGCTCTGCAAAGAGCTTGCCCCCAGCTTCTGCAGGCAGGGCACAGAGGCTGTGCTGAGCACCGCCACCGCCTCAGCCGCACACGAGCCGAGCTGCTGTCAGCTTGAGTCACCAGGCAAAGGGCTGGCCCCGTGCGGGCACGCAGCACAGCAGGTTGAAGAAGCTGCTTTGGGGAAGGTGCAGTCCCTGCCCGCCCGCCGGCTGCAGAACCCAGCACCCGCCATCTGGCAGCACCGCTGCCCCGACACCCTCTCTGCGGGACAACAGCAGCCCACGGCAGCCTGACGCTTTCCAGCCACGGCTGCACCCGCTCTCAAGGCCGACTCCTCCAGCCCCGAGCACATCCCCTGCTGACGGCTGCTGGACGGGTCTCGCTTGCCCAGCAAGCTGGCCCCTGTGCCAGGCTGGCTGAAAGCTTCCCTTGCTGGCAGAGATGAATTCCCACCCCTAGGGGAAGGACAGTAGAGCCAAGGAGAGACAGAGCGAGAGATTTCCCCAGTGCCGTAGGGTGTCTTCCTCCCTCAGAGGAAAACCAACCCAAACCAAGCAGCGCAGTCCCCCTGCCTAGCAAACTCCTTGAGGTGAGCCGAGTATTTTCCTGCTCTGAAAACGTGCTGGATTTCATGCAGCAGTGCCCCTGCGAGGCATAGCCCAGCCGTTGGGAAGGGGCGGCACCGAAAGGTGCACGGAGGGTTCTGGGTGGCTCCGAAGCAACCCCAGGGCTCGTGCTGCAGTGGATTTACAGCAGGCATTCGACTGCTGGCCATGGAAATGTTTGCGGCGGCCTCTGAAGCACAGCAGTCTTCCCTCCACTGGCACCCTAACGTAGGGGCAGGAGCTGAGCTCGGCAACACAGGTGTGAGGGCAAGTGCTGGGAGCCCCCTTGCCTTCCCTGATGACGCCTTGATAGCCCAGGCCTTCGCAGTCCCCCGCCCCCCGCCCCGAGAAAACAGGCTGTGGAGCCCTTCCCTCAGGCAGGCGCGTTGGACAGAAACTCGGGCTCCTCGGCCTTGCTAGCCGGGCAGAAGGTGTCGGCCAGCTCTCGGAGGAGTTGCTGGCGACAAAGAGGAAATCGCAAGAGCAGCAAAAGGATACCAGGACGTCAAAGCAGCGCTTGGAAGTAAAGTCTTTATTCTGTGCTGGGGGCGGAGGGGGGTGGGGGATAAGAGGAGGAGGGGGCTCCCCTCCCCGGGGGCTCTCTGGCTCTGGGCAGCAGCTGTGCTGGAAGATGCTTAGAGGATCCCAGCTGGAGGGGCTGTGCCACGCGGTGAGGCCTGTTCTCCGCTGACACGCGAGTCGGCACCGTCAGCAGCCCCTGCGGCTCAGAGAGAGCCAGGGAAGCACAGGGGCATGCGCGCCACAGAGTGCCGAGCCTTCCCTGGCCCGGCAAAGGCAGCGGGAGTGAGGTGCAGCACAGCCCTCTGCGATGTGCTTCCTGCATGTTCTTCTCCCCACGGATTGTTCCAGAGTCTGAGCAAGCTCCCTCAGCACGCGCATTACTCCAGCGTGCCCCTCACAAGCTTTCCAAGCATGCGTCTCTGCCGGGCTCCTCTCTGGGAAGGGGGCTTTGGAGCTGTTGGAGGGACGGGCTGCCTGGAATACTGCTGGCCCGTGGAGGGGAAGGTGTCTCGCGTGCTCCCTGGCCTCGCTTTAGCTTGGGTTTCTGGCACTGGAGCGCAAGGTCTTGATGGGGGTGCCGAGGGGTAATAGAGGGGCTTCTGCACGCCTTCTGCTGTGCTCTGAGCATCTTGCTCAGAGCTTTGGAGGACAGAGGGGAGGAGATGAGGTGACAGTTCCTCTTCAGACTGTGCTTCTGCCTCTGAAGGCATGGCCATTCCGGGGACCATGATAGGTGGGAGCTTTGTGCTTGGTTGAGGTGTGTCTAAGTTTTTAGCGGGGATTTTCTTTTCTGCTGGCCTTAGAAAGCCCTGGCCCAGAGAGCTCTCCTTCCCATCTCTTGGTCTGCGCTGTTTTGCGACCCGCCTTCCACAATTGACTCCTGAAGCCACTGTACTCAGAGGGGGACCACACCGCTCTAATAGCTGCTCCACTAGCCCACTCTCCTCCGTGCTTTCTTCTGAAGAGTCCTCAAAGGAGCTTGCCTTTGCATGCATTTCTTTTTCTAACTTCTCCTCCTCCTCCTTCTTCAGGCTGTCTAGAGCACCACGGACAATCCTTTCAGCATACGCTGTTAATTCTGCGTGGAGATGCTGAACCTGGCAAATGGCATTTTGGATGCCACGCCTTGCAAGCATGCTACTCTCCGGGGATACAGTTGCAAGATTTTGCAAAGGCTGCAGCGGGGGCAACCTTGTGGCTTCTGACAGCCAATGTGCAGATTCCCTAGATGATCCTTCCCCTTCTTTTGTGCTCTGGGTGGAGACAGGCGTCTGGGGTGGCTGCGGTTGTCTCTCAGAAATCGTTTCAAGGGGCAGCTTCAGGACTTCAGAAAATTTACACTGGAAGTGCCGTTCAAATTGAGAAGCCACGAATGATTGCAAGGTGGCTCCAACACTCACAACTGCATCTGTGGGGATTTGGTCAAGAGAAGGCAGAGAAGATGCTCCATCATAGCCTGCTCCCTCAGCTTGCCTCGCTCCGCTTCCTCCCGCTTCGGCAGCTCGCGTGGCTCCTCCGGCAACGAGCTGCTGCCTCCGCCTGGCCAACAGCCTGGGCTCAGAGGCGTCTGACGGGCTGCATAGCAAACGCTTCCCTAAGCGATCCCAAAGGGTTGCTGCAATCTCTCTGGCCGCCTGTCCGATTTCCTGCTGGAGATCTGCAGGCGATGTCTCTGAAGGCTCTGCCCTTCTCGCACTAGCCAATATCCTTCCGCTGATGGCCAGGGGAGCCCGCCTTAAAACGTGGACCGCCGGATGCAGCTCTTTCACCCTCTGCAGCACTTCCTCGACCACGCTCTCAGCCAACTCTTGCAGCTCCTGGGCTTCTGTCGGCGTAGTGCACACCAGCGTAGTCTGGACTTCGTGATGCACTTCTCCCGTTAAAGGCTTCTGTAACAGAAACCAGCAGGAACTGATGAGGGAACGGTGAAGAAAAGGGTACAGGAGAGGGAGGAGGGTAAGTTGTTGGGCTGGACTCTTTGCGCTCTTCTGCCGTGGGTGCTGCCTGCTCTCACGACACCTCTGCCTCTTCTCTGAGGCTCACTTGCACCTTTTCCAGTGCGCATGTGAAGAAGGCTAGTTTTGAGACCAAGAGAATAGAAAAGCAATGCTTGTTCCTGGAGCACCCAGCTGCTCCTGTACTTTCCCTGCCAGGCTGCTCCACCGGATGGAGCCAGGCAGCATTTCCCACGCCCCGCTAATGAGACTCGGGCAACAGCAGGCTCTCCTCTAAGCTAACCTTGGAGCTCCTGCAGGAGGGAACTAGCCCACGGGTGGCTAAGCACTGGCACTATCGGCCTCAGGGACGCTGCATGTCTGGCTGCTCGCCACACGAGAAACAAGCAACAGGGACCGTGGGGGCACGTAGTGCAGCTAAGGGATTGATGCTGAGTAGGGGAGCCTGAGAGCACAAGAGCCCACCAAGAGTGCCGGGCACACCTGGTCCTGCTCAGCCTGCTGGGGGAGGCGTTTGTCTGCTCCAGGAGCCTCAGGCTTCTCCATGCTCTCCGCAATCATGGCGAGATACCTTTGAAGAGAAACAGAGATGGCTGAAACAGAGCGCCTGCAGCTCTCTTGCCCAGACCACTCCCTGCTCAGCCACTGCCCTCGTCCCGCTCTGGCCTTCCTGGCTCCAGCACCCCAAACAGCTTCCAGCTGCCTTTGCCAGGCTCCAAACACTGATTGCACCACTCTAGGCACAACCAGCATCTGCTCGCGCAGCAATTTGGCGGTCTTCCGTGGAACGCAAGGCTCCAGCTGGCACCTCGCTGAAGGGCCACGGTCCCGCTCCTAGCGCAAGCGTTCCTTGTCCTGTCTCTTACCTGGCCCTCACGTCCCGCTCTGCAGCTCTCAAACTCTCTTGTTGCTCCCACAGCAGCCGCTCTCGCAGGTGAGAAATGTCCATCCCCTGTGGCAGTTCGGGGGCACTCTTTAATTTTGCCAGTTGTTCTCGAAGCCTTTTCTGAAAGTTGACACCGGCTCTTAGCTCCCCTCTGCCACAACACGCTCTCACGCACCTGCGTGTGGAGCCTTCACCCTGGCCCAGAGCAGCGCTGTGCTTCAGCCACGCACCCGGGGCGGGAGAGAAGGGCTTGCCTCAGCACTCGCGGCGGGCCCTCGGGCCTGCCTGTGCCCAGCCCCGCGCCCTGCGCTAGCTCAGCACGGAGCCGCGCAGTCGTTTCCGTGCCACAAGGCCTGGCACGCCAGCGCAGCCTTCCCCGCTTCTTCAGGGCAGGCCTTGCTGAGGGAAAAGAAGTGAGGCCCCCACCCTCTGCACCGGGAAGCGTGCCTGTGAGCCCTGAGCTGTACGTACTTGTTCTCGACGGTACGTTTTGTGCGCCTCTGTCCTGAGCGTGGCCAGATACTGCCTGTAGTCGTTGAACTCCCGCAGAGTGCACACGACCTGCGGTGGGACGAGGGCAGAAATCACCCAAGGCTTGTCACGCTCGCTACGCAGCCGGCCTTGCCAGCGAGAGCGCTAACGCAGCGGGAGCTGCTCCCCTGCACCCCCTGCCCTGCGCAGCGGCTGGGGGCTCTGCTCCCACCCCCGCAGCGGGCAGCAGCGCTCCTCGCTCCGCCGCCAGGCCACGCACCCGCTGCTCCGTCGGCGCCCAGGCAGCGCGGCACGGCCCTGGCAGAGCAGGCGTGGGACTTCCCCGAGCGGGCTTTGGGCTCCTGCTGCCCCCAGGCAAAGCAGCGCAGCAGCCCCGCGCCCTCCGCCCACAAGAGGCGGCTGCAGCAAGCGCTCTGGCAACCCTGCCTCCTGGAAACTCTTCTTCTCACCCCCATAGCCAACCTACTTTGCCATCCCTGGTGACGCAACCTCCTCTCTGCAGTCTCCGCAGGTTGTCTTTGCGGTTGTAGTAGGCCTGCAAATGCGGGTCATGCAGACCGTTGTACTCGTTGCTTAGTAAGCGGCAGTGTGGGTCGCCCAGATTGAAATAACCAGATGGCTGGTGAAGCTGTAAAACGTATCGTCCGCAGCATGAGCAGGGTAGGAGGGATCAGGAAAGAGACAAAGACACTTCAGAGCTTCCTCAGCCCATAGGGTAGCTTCTTCAGCCTCTGAGGTTTAGAGTAATTCCTGGCTCAGCACTTAGCTCAGCTCTGAATTTTACCCAAAGGACAGATTTTGCTACTTGAGAAAAAGCCTGGGGCCTACAGCTTCAGTCTTGGGGTCATCTATTGTTACTGTATGCAAGTGAGGAGCTATTTATGGGGCCATTTGAGAAGATGTCCCGTTTCTCCACTAACATTTACTTTTCCTTTTCTGCACCCAGTCTTGCAGTTCTAAGGAGCTCGCCAGAAAGTTTGCATCTACCTATGGTTTCTTTCCTTTGGCAATTCACTGTGATTGCAAAATGAGGTTGTTGTCAGGAGAGCCACAAAACTGTACGTGTGAAAATAGAAAGTGAGTTTGAATAGCTGATACCAGAAGTCTTTCCCATCGCTGTGAAGTCCTAACAAATAGCACAGCCACAGTGCAGGGCAGAGGAGGGTGGGGAGAAGGCAAGAGAAACCCCCCCAAGCAGAAGAGGCATGCAAGCCAAGCAGGAAGAAGTGCAGGAAATCTCCACACCAAAAACTTTTGTCCTGGTGTTTCAAAGTTAGCAAATCTCTGCTCCGCTGTAAGCAGTCTCCTCAGGGTTAGGCAGTCCTAAGGAGCGCCTTGGCTAACTTTGCCTCCGAGTAGTATCTGTATTGGCAACAATGTATTGAGGCCCGGAAGAAAGAAGAGACTCCCTCTGTTTCCCTAGCAGAGAGGCCATGGCATTGGCATATACCCAAAGAACTGAAGCAGGAGAAATTTTGACTCTCCTTGATGATGATGGTGAGCCCTCCCATTTCTTCTCCAGGCTGCTCAGTGTATCTGGGCAAGCAGAGGCTGAAAAAGCAGGGACTTTTCCTACTCCTTTCTACTGCTTTTACCTTTTGCCCCAGCTTGCTCCGGTAGAAGACAGGGTTGGAGCCAGGCAGCAAAGGGAGTTTGACCCCCAGCGGCATATCCAGCAGCTCAGGACATCCTGCTCCGAGCTGCTGTCTTCTGCGCCCGGGCTAGAAAGACAGAGACGCTCATGGGCATTCGGGCCACCATCTCAAGAGCCTTCTTGCAGGGCGCTTACCGGAAATGCTCTTTAAAGAGCCCAGACAAGGAGAGTGCAAAGAGTGGCCTATTCCACAGCAGCTCTTTGCTTCATCGCCTCCTTCCCCACAGCTCCAACGCCTGTAAACCAGCCCCCTGGGGTCCTTGCACAGCACCCCTCCTACCTGCTGAGCTCAAATCCAGCACGGGCAGAGAGACAGGAGCCCCTGGGAGCCTGCACTGGCATCCCTCTAGGCCTACCACTCTCACTTCCCTCCGCACTGCCCCAGGCCCCAGAGCAGCCCGCGCGGTCGCCGGCTCCCAAGCTGAGCCCTCTCCATCCGTCCAGCACGCACCTCGCCCCTCTTCTCCTCTGCACTCAGCAGTCCGTCTGCGTCTCGCAGCCCTGCAGCCAGGTAATGCTCCATGGCTCCTCTCGAGAGCCCTCCTGCAGCTGCGACCCTCCACCGGCACCTCTCGCTCCAGCGGCACCCAGCTCCGGTCGCCCCAGCCGGTCTCCCGGCGAGCGGCACGCCCAGAACAATCGCGCATTGTTGCATTGCCGCTTTCACGCGCCACCACCCCGCCGCTGCCGGGCCAGCCCGGGGCCGGCCTGCAGCCCTGGCCTGCCCTCGGCTTGCAGGAGAGTTCAAGAGCAAGGCCGACCCAGTCCTTGGGGAGGCTGTGGCAGGCCCTCTGCAGAGCTCTTGACCTTTCCTGAGCACCAAGCAGAGCACCCAAGCTGCTAATCCCCAACCACAGACGTGCCCAGGCAGCGCTGCCAACCAGGCAGCCTGCGGGGTGCCGAACGGTGAGGGCGGAGCCCCAGCATCCCCCCAAAACCACACAAAACTGGAAGGAGACTCAGCCACAGCTGCTGGGAACTCTTCTGCTCAGTAAGGGGAAGGACATCTGCCTTCTGAGAAGAGCAGCCCAAACCAGAGGCCCGTGCAGGCCCGCATGGTGCTGGCGACCTTAGAGCTCCCAGGTCATGGCCCAAAGTGGCTCTCAGGATGTGAGCTTCCACTGCACTGGCGGTGCTGCTCTCTACCTGAGGAAGGTCTCTCTGAGCATGGCTGGGCTTTCTCCTTTGAGCAGGAGATGCCGTGATGCTGTCTGTCGGCAGTCATCACCTTCTCCGAGTGTGCCGGGACAGCCTTTCAGCAGGGCAGGCTCGCAGGTCGCGTTCCTTCCACGCCAATGTGCCAGGAAGGCAGTGCAGCACTCACTGCTGCCCTACCTGCCTGCGGCTGGCTGAGCAAGGGCTTGCAGAAGCATCCACCACATGGACATGGGGTGCTGGTGAAGGGGAAGGTCTGGCAAAGTGGCAGTGTGCGTGTGCCAGGAGGATGTCTCTAGCGAGGCTGCAGGTGGAAATGGCAGCTGGAGCCCTTCCCTTCCAGAGGTCTCCCTGGCACAAAGCAAAGGGCGCAGGAGCAGCAGCACTGGGGGTCAAGGGGGAGCTCCAGCTGCCTTGGCTCTGCAAAGAGCTTGTCCCCAGCTTCTGCAGGCAGGGCACAGAGGCTGTGCTGAGCATCGCCACCGCCTCAGCCACACACGAGCCGAGCTGCTGTCAGCTTGAGTCACCAGGCAAAGGGCTGGCCCCGTGCGGGCACGCAGCACAGCAGGTTGAAAAAGCTGCTTTGGGGAAGGTGCAGTCCCTGCCCGCCCGCCGGCTGCAGAACCCAGCACCCGCCATCTGGCAGCACCGCTGCCCCGACACCCTCTCTGCGGGACAAGAGCAGCCCACGGCAGCCTGACGCTTTCCAGCCACGGCTGCACCCGCTCTCAAGGCCGACTCCTCCAGCCCCGAGCACATCCCCTGCTGACGGCTGCTGGACGGGTCTCGCTTGCCCAGCAAGCTGGCCCCTGTGCCAGGCTGGCTGAAAGCTTCCCTTGCTGGCAGAGATGAATTCCCACCCCTAGGGGAAGGACAGTAGAGCCAAGGAGAGACAGAGCGAGAGATTTCCCCAGTGCCGTAGGGTGTCTTCCTCCCTCAGAGGAAAACCAACCCAAACCAAGCAGCGCAGTCCCCCTGCCTAGCAAACTCCTTGAGGTGAGCCGAGTATTTTCCTGCTCTGAAAACGTGCTGGATTTCATGCAGCAGTGCCCCTGCGAGGCATAGCCCAGCCGTTGGGAAGGGGCGGCACCGAAAGGTGCACGGAGGGTTCTGGGTGGCTCCGAAGCAACCCCAGGGCTCGTGCTGCAGTGGATTTACAGCAGGCATTCGACTGCTGGCCATGGAAATGTTTGCGGCGGCCTCTGAAGCACAGCAGTCTTCCCTCCACTGGCACCCTAACGTAGGGGCAGGAGCTGAGCTCGGCAACACAGGTGTGAGGGCAAGTGCTGGGAGCCCCCTTGCCTTCCCTGATGACGCCTTGATAGCCCAGGCCTTCGCAGTCCCCCGCCCCCCGCCCCGAGAAAACAGGCTGTGGAGCCCTTCCCTCAGGCAGGCGCGTTGGACAGAAACTCGGGCTCCTCGGCCTTGCTAGCCGGGCAGAAGGTGTCGGCCAGCTCTCGGAGGAGTTGCTGGCGACAAAGAGGAAATCGCAAGAGCAGCAAAAGGATACCAGGACGTCAAAGCAGCGCTTGGAAGTAAAGTCTTTATTCTGTGCTGGGGGCGGAGGGGGGTGGGGGATAAGAGGAGGAGGGGGCTCCCCTCCCCGGGGGCTCTCTGGCTCTGGGCAGCAGCTGTGCTGGAAGATGCTTAGAGGATCCCAGCTGGAGGGGCTGTGCCACGCGGTGAGGCCTGTTCTCCGCTGACACGCGAGTCGGCACCGTCAGCAGCCCCTGCGGCTCAGAGAGAGCCAGGGAAGCACAGGGGCATGCGCGCCACAGAGTGCCGAGCCTTCCCTGGCCCGGCAAAGGCAGCGGGAGTGAGGTGCAGCACAGCCCTCTGCGATGTGCTTCCTGCATGTTCTTCTCCCCACGGATTGTTCCAGAGTCTGAGCAAGCTCCCTCAGCACGCGCATTACTCCAGCGTGCCCCTCACAAGCTTTCCAAGCATGCGTCTCTGCCGGGCTCCTCTCTGGGAAGGGGGCTTTGGAGCTGTTGGAGGGACGGGCTGCCTGGAATACTGCTGGCCCGTGGAGGGGAAGGTGTCTCGCGTGCTCCCTGGCCTCGCTTTAGCTTGGGTTTCTGGCACTGGAGCGCAAGGTCTTGATGGGGGTGCCGAGGGGTAATAGAGGGGCTTCTGCACGCCTTCTGCTGTGCTCTGAGCATCTTGCTCAGAGCTTTGGAGGACAGAGGGGAGGAGATGAGGTGACAGTTCCTCTTCAGACTGTGCTTCTGCCTCTGAAGGCATGGCCATTCCGGGGACCATGATAGGTGGGAGCTTTGTGCTTGGTTGAGGTGTGTCTAAGTTTTTAGCGGGGATTTTCTTTTCTGCTGGCCTTAGAAAGCCCTGGCCCAGAGAGCTCTCCTTCCCATCTCTTGGTCTGCGCTGTTTTGCGACCCGCCTTCCACAATTGACTCCTGAAGCCACTGTACTCAGAGGGGGACCACACCGCTCTAATAGCTGCTCCACTAGCCCACTCTCCTCCGTGCTTTCTTCTGAAGAGTCCTCAAAGGAGCTTGCCTTTGCATGCACTTCTTTTTCTAACTTCTCCTCCTCCTCCTTCTTCAGGCTGTCTAGAGCACCACGGACAATCCTTTCAGCATACGCTGTTAATTCTGCGTGGAGATGCTGAACCTGGCAAATGGCATTTTGGATGCCACGCCTTGCAAGCGTGCTACTCTCCGGGGATACAGTTGCAAGATTTTGCAAAGGCTGCAGCGGGGGCAACCTTGTGGCTTCTGACAGCCAATGTGCAGATTCCCTAGATGATCCTTCCCCTTCTTTTGTGCTCTGGGTGGAGACAGGCGTCTGGGGTGGCTGCGGTTGTCTCTCAGAAATCGTTTCAAGGGGCAGCTTCAGGACTTCAGAAAATTTACACTGGAAGTGCCGTTCAAATTGAGAAGCCACGAATGATTGCAAGGTGGCTCCAACACTCACAACTGCATCTGTGGGGATTTGGTCAAGAGAAGGCAGAGAAGATGCTCCATCATAGCCTGCTCCCTCAGCTTGCCTCGCTCTGCTTCCTCCCGCTTCGGCAGCTCGCGTGGCTCCTCCGGCAACGAGCTGCTGCCTCCGCCTGGCCAACAGCCTGGGCTCAGAGGCGTCTGACGGGCTGCATAGCAAACGCTTCCCTAAGCGATCCCAAAGGGTTGCTGCAATCTCTCTGGCCGCCTGTCCGATTTCCTGCTGGAGATCTGCAGGCGATGTCTCTGAAGGCTCTGCCCTTCTCGCACTAGCCAATATCCTTCCGCTGATGGCCAGGGGAGCCCGCCTTAAAACGTGGACCGCCGGATGCAGCTCTTTCACCCTCTGCAGCACTTCCTCGACCACGCTCTCAGCCAACTCTTGCAGCTCCTGGGCTTCTGTCGGCGTAGTGCACACCAGCGTAGTCTGGACTTCGTGATCCACTTCTCCCCTTAAAGGCTTCTGTAACAGAAACCAGCAGGAACTGATGAGGGAACGGTGAAGAAAAGGGTAGAGGAGAGGGAGGAGGGTAAGTTGTTGGGCTGGACTCTTTGCGCTCTTCTGCCGTGGGTGCTGCCTGCTCTCACGACACCTCTGCCTCTTCTCTGAGGCTCACTTGCACCTTTTCCAGTGCGCATGTGAAGAAGGCTAGTTTTGAGACCAAGAGAATAGAAAAGCAGTGCTTGTTCCTGGAGCACCCAGCTGCTCCTGTACTTTCCCTGCCAGGCTGCTCCACCGGATGGAGCCAGGCAGCATTTCCCACGCCCCGCTAATGAGACTCGGGCAACAGCAGGCTCTCCTCTAAGCTAACCTTGGAGCTCCTGCAGGAGGGAACTAGCCCACGGGTGGCTAAGCACTGGCACTATCGGCCTCAGGGACGCTGCATGTCTGGCTGCTCGCCACACGAGAAACAAGCAACGGGGACCGTGGGGGCACGTAGTGCAGCTAAGGGATTGATGCTGAGTAGGGGAGCCTGAGAGCACAAGAGCCCACCAAGAGTGCCGGGCACACCTGGTCCTGCTCAGCCTGCTGGGGGAGGCGTTTGTCTGCTCCAGGAGCCTCAGGCTTCTCCATGCTCTCCGCAATCATGGCGAGATACCTTTGAAGAGAAATAGAGATGGCTGAAACAGAGCGCCTGCAGCTCTCTTGCCCAGACCACTCCCTGCTCAGCCACTGCCCTCGTCCCGCTCTGGCCTTCCTGGCTCCAGCGCCCCAAACAGCTTCCAGCTGCCTTTGCCAGGCTCCAAACACTGATTGCACCACTCTAGGCACAACCAGCATCTGCTCGCGCAGCAATTTGGCGGTCTTCCGTGGAACGCAAGGCTCCAGCTGGCACCTCGCTGAAGGGCCACGGTCCCGCTCCTAGCGCAAGCGTTCCTTGTCCTGTCTCTTACCTGGCCCTCACGTCCCGCTCTGCAGCTCTCAAACTCTCTTGTTGCTCCCACAGCAGCCGCTCTCGCAGGTGAGAAATGTCCATCCCCTGTGGCAGTTCGGGGGCACTCTTTAATTTTGCCAGTTGTTCTCGAAGCCTTTTCTGAAAGTTGACACCGGCTCTTAGCTCCCCTCTGCCACAACACGCTCTCACGCACCTGCGTGTGGAGCCTTCACCCTGGCCCAGAGCAGCGCTGTGCTTCAGCCACGCACCCGGGGCGGGAGAGAAGGGCTTGCCTCAGCACTCGCGGCGGGCCCTCGGGCCTGCCTGTGCCCAGCCCCGCGCCCTGCGCTAGCTCAGCACGGAGCCGCGCAGTCGTTTCCGTGCCACAAGGCCTGGCACGCCAGCGCAGCCTTCCCCGCTTCTTCAGGGCAGGCCTTGCTGAGGGAAAAGAAGTGAGGCCCCCACCCTCTGCACCGGGAAGCGTGCCTGTGAGCCCTGAGCTGTACGTACTTGTTCTCGACGGTACGTTTTGTGCGCCTCTGTCCTGAGCGTGGCCAGATACTGCCTGTAGTCGTTGAACTCCCGCAGAGTGCACACCACCTGCGGTGGGACGAGGGCAGAAATCACCCAAGGCTTGTCACGCTCGCTACGCAGCCGGCCTTGCCAGCAAGAGCGCTAACGCAGCGGGAGCTGCTCCCCTGCACCCCCTGCCCTGCGCAGCGGCTGGGGGCTCTGCTCCCACCCCCGCAGCGGGCAGCAGCGCTCCTCGCTCCGCCGCCAGGCCACGCACCCGCTGCTCCGTCGGCGCCCAGGCAGCGCGGCACGGCCCTGGCAGAGCAGGCGTGGGACTTCCCCGAGCGGGCTTTGGGCTCCTGCTGCCCCCAGGCAAAGCAGCGCAGCAGCCCCGCGCCCTCCGCCCACAAGAGGCGGCTGCAGCAAGCGCTCTGGCAACCCTGCCTCCTGGAAACTCTTCTTCTCACCCCCATAGCCAACCTACTTTGCCATCCCTGGTGACGCAACCTCCTCTCTGCAGTCTCCGCAGGTTGTCTTTGCGGTTGTAGTAGGCCTGCAAATGCGGGTCATGCAGACCGTTGTACTCGTTGCTTAGTAAGCGGCAGTGTGGGTCGCCCAGATTGAAATAACCAGATGGCTGGTGAAGCTGTAAAACGTATCGTCCGCAGCATGAGCAGGGTAGGAGGGATCAGGAAAGAGACAAAGACACTTCAGAGCTTCCTCAGCCCATAGGGTAGCTTCTTCAGCCTCCGAGGTTTAGAGTAATTCCTGGCTCAGCACTTAGCTCAGCTCTGAATTTTACCCAAAGGACAGATTTTGCTACTTGAGAAAAAGCCTGGGGCCTACAGCTTCAGTCTTGGGGTCATCTATTGTTACTGTATGCAAGTGAGGAGCTATTTATGGGGCCATTTGAGAAGATGTCCCATTTCTCCACTAACATTTACTTTTCCTTTTCTGCACCCAGGGTTGCAGTTCTAAGGAGCTCGCCAGAAAGTTTGCATCTACCTATGGTTTCTTTCCTTTGGCAATTCACTGTGATTGCAAAATGAGGTTGTTGTCAGGAGAGCCACAAAACTGTACGTGTGAAAATAGAAAGTGAGTTTGAATAGCTGATACCAGAAGTCTTTCCCATCGCTGTGAAGTCCTAACAAATAGCACAGCCACAGTGCAGGGCAGAGGAGGGTGGGGAGAAGGCAAGAGAAACCCCCCCAAGCAGAAGAGGCATGCAAGCCAAGCAGGAAGAAGTGCAGGAAATCTCCACACCAAAAACTTTTGTCCTGGTGTTTCAAAGTTAGCAAATCTCTGCTCCGCTGTAAGCAGTCTCCTCAGGGTTAGGCAGTCCTAAGGAGCGCCTTGGCTAACTTTGCCTCCGAGTAGTATCTGTATTGGCAACAATGTATTGAGGCCCGGAAGAAAGAAGAGACTCCCTCTGTTTCCCTAGCAGAGAGGCCATGGCATTGGCATATACCCAAAGAACTGAAGCAGGAGAAATTTTGACTCTCCTTGATGATGATGGTGAGCCCTCCCATTTCTTCTCCAGGCTGCTCAGTGTATCTGGGCAAGCAGAGGCTGAAAAAGCAGGGACTTTTCCTACTCCTTTCTACTGCTTTTACCTTTTGCCCCAGCTTGCTCCGGTAGAAGACAGGGTTGGAGCCAGGCAGCAAAGGGAGTTTGACCCCCAGCGGCATATCCAGCAGCTCAGGACATCCTGCTCCGAGCTGCTGTCTTCTGAGCCCGGGCTAGAAAGACAGAGACGCTCATGGGCATTCGGGCCTCCATCTCAAGAGCCTTCTTGCAGAGCGCTTACCGGAAATGCTCTTTAAAGAGCCCAGACAAGGAGAGTGCAAAGAGTGGCCTATTCCACAGCAGCTCTTTGCTTCATCGCCTCCTTCCCCACAGCTCCAACGCCTGTAAACCAGCCCCCTGGGGTCCTTGCACAGCACCCCTCCTACCTGCTGAGCTCAAATCCAGCACGGGCAGAGAGACAGGAGCCCCTGGGAGCCTGCACTGGCATCCCTCTAGGCCTACCACTCTCACTTCCCTCCGCACTGCCCCAGGCCCCAGAGCAGCCCGCGCGGTCGCCGGCTCCCAAGCTGAGCCCTCTCCATCCGTCCAGCACGCACCTCGCCCCTCTTCTCCTCTGCACTCAGCAGTCCGTCTGCGTCTCGCAGCCCTGCAGCCAGGTAATGCTCCATGGCTCCTCTCGAGAGCCCTCCTGCAGCTGCGACCCTCCACCGGCACCTCTCGCTCCAGCGGCACCCAGCTCCGGTCGCCCCAGCCGGTCTCCCGGCGAGCGGCACGCCCAGAACAATCGCGCATTGTTGCATTGCCGCTTTCCCGCGCCACCGCCCCGCCGCTGCCGGGCCAGCCCGGGGCCGGCCTGCAGCCCTGGCCTGCCCTCGGCTTGCAGGAGAGTTCAAGAGCAAGGCCGACCCAGTCCTTGGGGAGGCTGTGGCAGGCCCTCTGCAGAGCTCTTGACCTTTCCTGAGCACCAAGCAGAGCACCCAAGCTGCTAATCCCCAACCACAGACGTGCCCAGGCAGCGCTGCCAACCAGGCAGCCTGCGGGGTGCCGAACGGTGAGGGCGGAGCCCCAGCATCCCCCCAAAACCACGCAAAACTGGAAGGAGACTCAGCCACAGCTGCTGGGAACTCTTCTGCTCAGGGGAAGGGGAAGGACATCCGCCTTCTGAGAAGAGCAGCCCAAACCAGAGGCCCGTGCAGGCCCGCATGGTGCTGGCGACCTTAGAGCTCCCAGGTCATGGCCCAAAGTGGCTCTCAGGATGTGAGCTTCCACTGCACTGGCGGTGCTGCTCTCTACCTGAGGAAGGTCTCTCTGAGCATGGCTGGGCTTTCTCCTTTGAGCAGGAGATGCCGTGATGCTGTCTGTCGGCAGTCATCACCTTCTCCGAGTGTGCCGGGACAGCCTTTCAGCAGGGCAGGCTCGCAGGTCGCGTTCCTTCCACGCCAATGTGCCAGGAAGGCAGTGCAGCACTCACTGCTGCCCCACGTGCCTGTGGCTGGCTGAGCAAGGGCTTTCAGAAGCATCCACCACATGGACATGGGGTGCTGGTGAAGGGGAAGGTCTGGCAAAGTGGCAGTGTGCGTGTGCCAGGAGGATGTCTCTAGCGAGGCTGCAGGTGGAAATGGCAGCTGGAGCCCTTCCCTTCCAGAGGTCTCCCTGGGACAAAGCAAAGGGCGCAGGAGCAGCAGCACTGGGGGTCAAGGGGGAGCTCCAGCTGCCTTGGCTCTGCAAAGAGCTTGCCCCCAGCTTCTGCAGGCAGGGCACAGAGGCTGTGCTGAGCACCGCCACCGCCTCAGCCGCACACGAGCCGAGCTGCTGTCAGCTTGAGTCACCAGGCAAAGGGCTGGCCCCGTGCGGGCACGCAGCACAGCAGGTTGAAGAAGCTGCTTTGGGGAAGGTGCAGTCCCTGCCCGCCCGCCGGCTGCAGAACCCAGCACCCACCATCTGGCAGCACCGCTGCCCCGACACCCTCTCTGCGGGACAAGAGCAGCCCACGGCAGCCTGACGCTTTCCAGCCACGGCTGCACCCGCTCTCAAGGCCGACTCCTCCAGCCCCGAGCACATCCCCTGCTGACGGCTGCTGGACGGGTCTCGCTTGCCCAGCAAGCTGGCCCCTGTGCCAGGCTGGCTGAAAGCTTCCCTTGCTGGCAGAGATGAATTCCCACCCCTAGGGGAAGGACAGTAGAGCCAAGGAGAGACAGAGCGAGAGATTTCCCCAGTGCCGTAGGGTGTCTTCCTCCCTCAGAGGAAAACCAACCCAAACCAAGCAGCGCAGTCCCCCTGCCTAGCAAACTCCTTGAGGTGAGCCGAGTATTTTCCTGCTCTGAAAACCTGCTGGATTTCATGCAGCAGTGCCCCTGCAAGGCATAGCCCAGCCGTTGGGAAGGGGCTGCACCGAAAGGTGCACGGAGGGTTCTGGGTGGCTCTGAAGCAACCCCAGGGCTCGTGCTGCAGTGGATTTACAGCAGGCATTCGACTGCTGGCCATGGAAATGTTTGCGGCGGCCTCTGAAGCACAGCAGTCTTCCCTCCACTGGCACCCTAACGTAGGGGCAGGAGCTGAGCTCGGTAACACAGGTGTGAGGGCAAGTGCTGGGAGCCCCCTTGCCTTCCCTGATGACGCCTTGATAGCTCAGGCCTTCGCAGTCCCCCGCCCCCCGCCCCGAGAAAACAGGCTGTGGAGCCCTTCCCTCAGGCAGGCGCGTTGGACAGAAACTCGGGCTCCTCGGCCTTGCTAGCCGGGCAGAAGGTGTCGGCCAGCTCTCGGAGGAGTTGCTGGCGACAAAGAGGAAATCGCAAGAGCAGCAAAAGGATACCAGGACGTCAAAGCAGCGCTTGGAAGTAAAGTCTTTATTCTGTGCTGGGGGCGGAGGGGGGTGGGGGATAAGAGGAGGAGGGGGCTCCCCTCCCCGGGGGCTCTCTGGCTCTGGGCAGCAGCTGTGCTGGAAGATGCTTAGAGGATCCCAGCTGGAGGGGCTGTGCCACGCGGTGAGGCCTGTTCTCCGCTGACACGCGAGTCGGCACCATCAGCAGCCCCTGCGGCTCAGAGAGAGCCAGGGAAGCACAGGGGCATGCGCGCCACAGAGTGCCGAGCCTTCCCTGGCCCGGCAAAGGCAGCGGGAGTGAGGTGCAGCACAGCCCTCTGCGATGTGCTTCCTGCATGTTCTTCTCCCCACGGATTGTTCCAGAGTCTGAGCAAGCTCCCTCAGCACGCGCATTACTCCAGCGTGCCCCTCACAAGCTTTCCAAGCATGCGTCTCTGCCGGGCTCCTCTCTGGGAAGGGGGCTTTGGAGCTGTTGGAGGGACGGGCTGCCTGGAATACTGCTGGCCCGTGGAGGGGAAGGTGTCTCGCGTGCTCCCTGGCCTCGCTTTAGCTTGGGTTTCTGGCACTGGAGCGCAAGGTCTTGATGGGGGTGCCGAGGGGTAATAGAGGGGCTTCTGCACGCCTTCTGCTGTGCTCTGAGCATCTTGCTCAGAGCTTTGGAGGACAGAGGGGAGGAGATGAGGTGACAGTTCCTCTTCAGACTGTGCTTCTGCCTCTGAAGGCATGGCCATTCCGGGGACCATGATAGGTGGGAGCTTTGTGCTTGGTTGAGGTGTGTCTAAGTTTTTAGCCGGGTTTTTCTTTTCTGCTGGCCTTAGAAAGCCCTGGCCCAGAGAGCTCTCCTTCCCATCTCTTGGTCTGCGCTGTTTTGCGACCCGCCTTCCACAATTGACTCCTGAAGCCACTGTACTCAGAGGGGGACCACACCGCTCTAATAGCTGCTCCACTAGCCCACTCTCCTCCGTGCTTTCTTCTGAAGAGTCCTCAAAGGAGCTTGCCTTTGCATGCATTTCTTTTTCTAACTTCTCCTCCTCCTCCTTCTTCAGGCTGTCTAGAGCACCACGGACAATCCTTTCAGCATACGCTGTTAATTCTGCGTGGAGATGCTGAACCTGGCAAATGGCATTTTGGATGCCACGCCTTGCAAGCGTGCTACTCTCCGGGGATACAGTTGCAAGATTTTGCAAAGGCTGCAGCGGGGGCAACCTTGTGGCTTCTGACAGCCAATGTGCAGATTCCCTAGATGATCCTTCCCCTTCTTTTGTGCTCTGGGTGGAGACAGGCGTCTGGGGTGGCTGCGGTTGTCTCTCAGAAATCGTTTCAAGGGGCAGCTTCAGGACTTCAGAAAATTTACACTGGAAGTGCCGTTCAAATTGAGAAGCCACGAATGATTGCAAGGTGGCTCCAACACTCACAACTGCATCTGTGGGGATTTGGTCAAGAGAAGGCAGAGAAGATGCTCCATCATAGCCTGCTCCCTCAGCTTGCCTCGCTCCGCTTCCTCCCGCTTCGGCAGCTCGCGTGGCTCCTCCGGCAACGAGCTGCTGCCTCCGCCTGGCCAACAGCCTGGGCTCAGAGGCGTCTGACGGGCTGCATAGCAAACGCTTCCCTAAGCGATCCCAAAGGGTTGCTGCAATCTCTCTGGCCGCCTGTCCGATTTCCTGCTGGAGATCTGCAGGCGATGTCTCTGAAGGCTCTGCCCTTCTCGCACTAGCCAATATCCTTCCGCTGATGGCCAGGGGAGCCCGCCTTAAAACGTGGACCGCCGGATGCAGCTCTTTCACCCTCTGCAGCACTTCCTCGACCACGCTCTCAGCCAGCTCTTGCAGCTCCTGGGCTTCTGTCGGCGTAGTGCACACCAGCGTAGTCTGGACTTCGTGATGCACTTCTCCCGTTAAAGGCTTCTGTAACAGAAACCAGCAGGAACTGATGAGGGAACGGTGAAGAAAAGGGTACAGGAGAGGGAGGAGGGTAAGTTGTTGGGCTGGACTCTTTGCGCTCTTCTGCCGTGGGTGCTGCCTGCTCTCACGACACCTCTGCCTCTTCTCTGAGGCTCACTTGCACCTTTTCCAGTGCGCATGTGAAGAAGGCTAGTTTTGAGACCAAGAGAATAGAAAGGCAGTGCTTGTTCCTGGAGCACCCAGCTGCTCCTGTACTTTCCCTGCCAGGCTGCTCCACCGGATGGAGCCAGGCAGCATTTCCCACGCCCCGCTAATGAGACTCGGGCAACAGCAGGCTCTCCTCTAAGCTAACCTTGGAGCTCCTGCAGGAGGGAACTAGCCCACGGGTGGCTAAGCACTGGCACTATCGGCCTCAGGGACGCTGCATGTCTGGCTGCTCGCCACACGAGAAACAAGCAACAGGGACCGTGGGGGCACGTAGTGCAGCTAAGGGATTGATGCTGAGTAGGGGAGCCTGAGAGCACAAGAGCCCACCAAGAGTGCCGGGCACACCTGGTCCTGCTCAGCCTGCTGGGGGAGGCGTTTGTCTGCTCCAGGAGCCTCAGGCTTCTCCATGCTCTCCGCAATCATGGCGAGATACCTTTGAAGAGAAACAGAGATGGCTGAAACAGAGCGCCTGCAGCTCTCTTGCCCAGACCACTCCCTGCTCAGCCACTGCCCTCGTCCCGCTCTGGCCTTCCTGGCTCCAGCGCCCCAAACAGCTTCCAGCTGCCTTTGCCAGGCTCCAAACACTGATTGCACCACTCTAGGCACAACCAGCATCTGCTCGCGCAGCAATTTGGCGGTCTTCCGTGGAACGCAAGGCTCCAGCTGGCACCTCGCTGAAGGGCCACGGTCCCGCTCCTAGCGCAAGCGTTCCTTGTCCTGTCTCTTACCTGGCCCTCACGTCCCGCTCTGCAGCTCTCAAACTCTCTTGTTGCTCCCACAGCAGCCGCTCTCGCAGGTGAGAAATGTCCATCCCCTGTGGCAGTTCGGGGGCACTCTTTAATTTTGCCAGTTGTTCTCGAAGCCTTTTCTGAAAGTTGACACCGGCTCTTAGCTCCCCTCTGCCACAACACGCTCTCACGCACCTGCGTGTGGAGCCTTCACCCTGGCCCAGAGCAGCGCTGTGCTTCAGCCACGCACCCGGGGCGGGAGAGAAGGGCTTGCCTCAGCACTCGCGGCGGGCCCTCGGGCCTGCCTGTGCCCAGCCCCGCGCCCTGCGCTAGCTCAGCACGGAGCCGCGCAGTCGTTTCCGTGCCACAAGGCCTGGCACGCCAGCGCAGCCTTCCCCGCTTCTTCAGGGCAGGCCTTGCTGAGGGAAAAGAAGTGAGGCCCCGACCCTCTGCACCGGGAAGCGTGCCTGTGAGCCCTGAGCTGTACGTACTTGTTCTCGACGGTACGTTTTGTGCGCCTCTGTCCTGAGCGTGGCCAGATACTGCCTGTAGTCGTTGAACTCCCGCAGAGTGCACACCACCTGCGGTGGGACGAGGGCAGAAATCACCCAAGGCTTGTCACGCTTGCTACGCAGCCGGCCTTGCCAGCAAGAGCGCTAACGCAGCGGGAGCTGCTCCCCTGCACCCCCTGCCCTGCGCAGCGGCTGGGGGCTCTGCTCCCACCCCCACAGCGGGCAGCAGCGCTCCTCGCTCCGCCGCCAGGCCACGCACCCGCTGCTCCGTCGGCGCCCAGGCAGCGCGGCACGGCCCTGGCAGAGCAGGCGTGGGACTTCCCCGAGCGGGCTTTGGGCTCCTGCTGCCCCCAGGCAAAGCAGCGCAGCAGCCCCGCGCCCTCCGCCCACAAGAGGCGGCTGCAGCAAGCGCTCTGGCAACCCTGCCTCCTGGAAACTCTTCTTCTCACCCCCATAGCCAACCTACTTTGCCATCCCTGGTGACGTAACCTCCTCTCTGCAGTCTCCGCAGGTTGTCTTTGCGGTTGTAGTAGGCCTGCAAATGCGGGTCATGCAGACCGTTGTACTCGTTGCTTAGTAAGCGGCAGTGTGGGTCGCCCAGATTGAAATAACCAGATGGCTGGTGAAGCTGTAAAACGTATCGTCCGCAGCATGAGCAGGGTAGGAGGGATCAGGAAAGAGACAAAGACACTTCAGAGCTTCCTCAGCCCATAGGGTAGCTTCTTCAGCCTCCGAGGTTTAGAGTAATTCCTGGCTCAGCACTTAGCTCAGCTCTGAATTTTACCCAAAGGACAGATTTTGCTACTTGAGAAAAAGCCTGGGGCCTACAGCTTCAGTCTTGGGGTCATCTATTGTTACTGTATGCAAGTGAGGAGCTATTTATGGGGCCATTTGAGAAGATGTCCCATTTCTCCACTAACATTTACTTTTCCTTTTCTGCACCCAGGGTTGCAGTT
Organism: Dromaius novaehollandiae; assembly: GCF_036370855.1. Classification (NCBI taxonomy): domain Eukaryota; kingdom Metazoa; phylum Chordata; class Aves; order Casuariiformes; family Dromaiidae; genus Dromaius; species Dromaius novaehollandiae. Next base: position 6,316,764 of record NC_088113.1, on the reverse strand, counting down.
CTAAGGAGCTCGCCAGAAAGTTTGCATCTACCTATGGTTTCTTTCCTTTGGCAATTCACTGTGATTGCAAAATGAGGTTGTTGTCAGGAGAGCCACAAAACTGTACGTGTGAAAATAGAAAGTGAGTTTGAATAGCTGATACCAGAAGTCTTTCCCATCGCTGTGAAGTCCTAACAAATAGCACAGCCACAGTGCAGGGCAGAGGAGGGTGGGGAGAAGGCAAGAGAAACCCCCCCAAGCAGAAGAGGCATGCAAGCCAAGCAGGAAGAAGTGCAGGAAATCTCCACACCAAAAACTTTTGTCCTGGTGTTTCAAAGTTAGCAAATCTCTGCTCCGCTGTAAGCAGTCTCCTCAGGGTTAGGCAGTCCTAAGGAGCGCCTTGGCTAACTTTGCCCCCGAGTAGTATCTGTATTGGCAACAATGTATTGAGGCCCGGAAGAAAGAAGAGACTCCCTCTGTTTCCCTAGCAGAGAGGCCATGGCATTGGCATATACCCAAAGAACTGAAGCAGGAGAAATTTTGACTCTCCTTGATGATGATGGTGAGCCCTCCCATTTCTTCTCCAGGCTGCTCAGTGTATCTGGGCAAGCAGAGGCTGAAAAAGCAGGGACTTTTCCTACTCCTTTCTACTGCTTTTACCTTTTGCCCCAGCTTGCTCCGGTAGAAGACAGGGTTGGAGCCAGGCAGCAAAGGGAGTTTGACCCCCAGCGGCATATCCAGCAGCTCAGGACATCCTGCTCCGAGCTGCTGTCTTCTGAGCCCGGGCTAGAAAGACAGAGACGCTCATGGGCATTCGGGCCTCCATCTCAAGAGCCTTCTTGCAGAGCGCTTACCGGAAATGCTCTTTAAAGAGCCCAGACAAGGAGAGTGCAAAGAGTGGCCTATTCCACAGCAGCTCTTTGCTTCATCGCCTCCTTCCCCACAGCTCCAACGCCTGTAAACCAGCCCCCTGGGGTCCTTGCACAGCACCCCTCCTACCTGCTGAGCTCAAATCCAGCACGGGCAGAGAGACAGGAGCCCCTGGGAGCCTGCACTGGCATCCCTCTAGGCCTACCACTCTCACTTCCCTCCGCACTGCCCCAGGCCCCAGAGCAGCCCGCGCGGTCGCCGGCTCCCAAGCTGAGCCCTCTCCATCTGTCCAGCACGCACCTCGCCCCTCTTCTCCTCTGCACTCAGCAGTCCGTCTGCGTCTCGCAGCCCTGCAGCCAGGTAATGCTCCATGGCTCCTCTCGAGAGCCCTCCTGCAGCTGCGACCCTCCACCGGCACCTCTCGCTCCAGCGGCACCCAGCTCCGGTCGCCCCAGCCGGTCTCCCGGCGAGCGGCATGCCCAGAACAATCGCGCATTGTTGCATTGCCGCTTTCCCGCGCCACCGCCCCGCCGCTGCCGGGCCACCCCGGGGCCGGCCTGCAGCCCTGGCCTGCCCTCGGCTTGCAGGAGAGTTCAAGAGCAAGGCCGACCCAGTCCTTGGGGAGGCTGTGGCAGGCCCTCTGCAGAGCTCTTGACCTTTCCTGAGCACCAAGCAGAGCACCCAAGCTGCTAATCCCCAACCACAGACGTGCCCAGGCAGCGCTGCCAACCAGGCAGCCTGCGGGGTGCCGAACGGTGAGGGCGGAGCCCCAGCATCCCCCCAAAACCACACAAAACTGGAAGGAGACTCAGCCACAGCTGCTGGGAACTCTTCTGCTCAGGGGAAGGGGAAGGACATCCGCCTTCTGAGAAGAGCAGCCCAAACCAGAGGCCCGTGCAGGCCCGCATGGTGCTGGCGACCTTAGAGCTCCCAGGTCATGGCCCAAAGTGGCTCTCAGGATGTGAGCTTCCACTGCACTGGCGGTGCTGCTCTCTACCTGAGGAAGGTCTCTCTGAGCATGGCTGGGCTTTCTCCTTTGAGCAGGAGATGCCGTGATGCTGTCTGTCGGCGGTCATCACCTTCTCCGAGTGTGCCGGGACAGCCTTTCAGCAGGGCAGGCTCGCAGGTCGCGTTCCTTCCACGCCAATGTGCCAGGAAGGCAGTGCAGCACTCACTGCTGCCCTACGTGCCTGTGGCTGGCTGAGCAAGGGCTTTCAGAAGCATCCACCACATGGACATGGGGTGCTGGTGAAGGGGAAGGTCTGGCAAAGTGGCAGTGTGCGTGTGCCAGGAGGATGTCTCTAGCGAGGCTGCAGGTGGAAATGGCAGCTGGAGCCCTTCCCTTCCAGAGGTCTCCCTGGGACAAAGCAAAGGGCGCAGGAGCAGCAGCACTGGGGGTCAAGGGGGAGCTCCAGCTGCCTTGGCTCTGCAAAGAGCTTGTCCCCAGCTTCTGCAGGCAGGGCACAGAGGCTGTGCTGAGCATCACCACCGCCTCAGCCGCACACGAGCCGAGCTGCTGTCAGCTTGAGTCACCAGGCAAAGGGCTGGCCCCGTGCGGGCACGCAGCACAGCAGGTTGAAGAAGCTGCTTTGGGGAAGGTGCAGTCCCTGCCCGCCCGCCGGCTGCAGAACCCAGCACCCGCCATCTGGCAGCACCGCTGCCCCGACACCCTCTCTGCGGGACAAGAGCAGCCCACGGCAGCCTGACGCTTTCCAGCCACGGCTGCACCCGCTCTCAAGGCCGACTCCTCCAGCCCCGAGCACATCCCCTGCTGACGGCTGCTGGACGGGTCTCGCTTGCCCAGCAAGCTGGCCCCTGTGCCAGGCTGGCTGAAAGCTTCCCTTGCTGGCAGAGATGAATTCCCACCCCTAGGGGAAGGACAGTAGAGCCAAGGAGAGACAGAGCGAGAGATTTCCCCAGTGCCGTAGGGTGTCTTCCTCCCTCAGAGGAAAACCAACCCAAACCAAGCAGCGCAGTCCCCCTGCCTAGCAAACTCCTTGAGGTGAGCCGAGTATTTTCCTGCTCTGAAAACCTGCTGGATTTCATGCAGCAGTGCCCCTGCAAGGCATAGCCCAGCCGTTGGGAAGGGGCTGCACCGAAAGGTGCACGGAGGGTTCTGGGTGGCTCTGAAGCAACCCCAGGGCTCGTGCTGCAGTGGATTTACAGCAGGCATTCGACTGCTGGCCATGGAAATGTTTGCGGCGGCCTCTGAAGCACAGCAGTCTTCCCTCCACTGGCACCCTAACGTAGGGGCAGGAGCTGAGCTCGGTAACACAGGTGCGAGGGCAAGTGCTGGGAGCCCCCTTGCCTTCCCTGATGACGCCTTGATAGCCCAGGCCTTCGCAGTCCCCCGCCCCCCGCCCCGAGAAAACAGGCTGTGGAGCCCTTCCCTCAGGCAGGCGCGTTGGACAGAAACTCGGGCTCCTCGGCCTTGCTAGCCGGGCAGAAGGTGTCGGCCAGCTCTCGGAGGAGTTGCTGGCGACAAAGAGGAAATCGCAAGAGCAGCAAAAGGATACCAGGACGTCAAAGCAGCGCTTGGAAGTAAAGTCTTTATTCTGTGCTGGGGGCGGAGGGGGGTGGGGGATAAGAGGAGGAGGGGGCTCCCCTCCCCGGGGGCTCTCTGGCTCTGGGCAGCAGCTGTGCTGGAAGATGCTTAGAGGATCCCAGCTGGAGGGGCTGTGCCACGCGGTGAGGCCTGTTCTCCGCTGACACGCGAGTCGGCACCATCAGCAGCCCCTGCGGCTCAGAGAGAGCCAGGGAAGCACAGGGGCATGCGCGCCACAGAGTGCCGAGCCTTCCCTGGCCCGGCAAAGGCAGCGGGAGTGAGGTGCAGCACAGCCCTCTGCGATGTGCTTCCTGCATGTTCTTCTCCCCACGGATTGTTCCAGAGTCTGAGCAAGCTCCCTCAGCACGCGCATTACTCCAGCGTGCCCCTCACAAGCTTTCCAAGCATGCGTCTCTGCCGGGCTCCTCTCTGGGAAGGGGGCTTTGGAGCTGTTGGAGGGACGGGCTGCCTGGAATACTGCTGGCCCGTGGAGGGGAAGGTGTCTCGCGTGCTCCCTGGCCTCGCTTTAGCTTGGGTTTCTGGCACTGGAGCGCAAGGTCTTGATGGGGGTGCCGAGGGGTAATAGAGGGGCTTCTGCACGCCTTCTGCTGTGCTCTGAGCATCTTGCTCAGAGCTTTGGAGGACAGAGGGGAGGAGATGAGGTGACAGTTCCTCTTCAGACTGTGCTTCTGCCTCTGAAGGCATGGCCATTCCGGGGACCATGATAGGTGGGAGCTTTGTGCTTGGTTGAGGTGTGTCTAAGTTTTTAGCCGGGTTTTTCTTTTCTGCTGGCCTTAGAAAGCCCTGGCCCAGAGAGCTCTCCTTCCCATCTCTTGGTCTGCGCTGTTTTGCGACCCGCCTTCCACAATTGACTCCTGAAGCCACTGTACTCAGAGGGGGACCACACCGCTCTAATAGCTGCTCCACTAGCCCACTCTCCTCCGTGCTTTCTTCTGAAGAGTCCTCAAAGGAGCTTGCCTTTGCATGCATTTCTTTTTCTAACTTCTCCTCCTCCTCCTTCTTCAGGCTGTCTAGAGCACCACGGACAATCCTTTCAGCATACGCTGTTAATTCTGCGTGGAGATGCTGAACCTGGCAAATGGCATTTTGGATGCCACGCCTTGCAAGCGTGCTACTCTCCGGGGATACAGTTGCAAGATTTTGCAAAGGCTGCAGCGGGGGCAACCTTGTGGCTTCTGACAGCCAATGTGCAGATTCCCTAGATGATCCTTCCCCTTCTTTTGTGCTCTGGGTGGAGACAGGCGTCTGGGGTGGCTGCGGTTGTCTCTCAGAAATCGTTTCAAGGGGCAGCTTCAGGACTTCAGAAAATTTACACTGGAAGTGCCGTTCAAATTGAGAAGCCACGAATGATTGCAGGGTGGCTCCAACACTCACAACTGCATCTGTGGGGATTTGGTCAAGAGAAGGCAGAGAAGATGCTCCATCATAGCCTGCTCCCTCAGCTTGCCTCGCTCCGCTTCCTCCCGCTTCGGCAGCTCGCGTGGCTCCTCCGGCAACGAGCTGCTGCCTCCGCCTGGCCAACAGCCTGGGCTCAGAGGCGTCTGACGGGCTGCATAGCAAACGCTTCCCTAAGCGATCCCAGAGGGTTGCTGCAATCTCTCTGGCCGCCTGTCCGATTTCCTGCTGGAGATCTGCAGGCGATGTCTCTGAAGGCTCTGCCCTTCTCACACTAGCCAATATCCTTCCGCTGATGGCCAGGGGAGCCCGCCTTAAAACGTGGACCGCCGGATGCAGCTCTTTCACCCTCTGCAGCACTTCCTCGACCACGCTCTCAGCCAGCTCTTGCAGCTCCTGGGCTTCTGTCGGCGTAGTGCACACCAGCGTAGTCTGGACTTCGTGATGCACTTCTCCCGTTAAAGGCTTCTGTAACAGAAACCAGCAGGAACTGATGAGGGAACGGTGAAGAAAAGGGTAGAGGAGAGGGAGGAGGGTAAGTTGTTGGGCTGGACTCTTTGCGCTCTTCTGCCTGCCTGGGTGCTGCCTGCTCTCACGACACCTCTGCCTCTTCTCTGAGGCTCACTTGCACCTTTTCCAGTGCGCATGTGAAGAAGGCTAGTTTTGAGACCAAGAGAATAGAAAGGCAGTGCTTGTTCCTGGAGCACCCAGCTGCTCCTGTACTTTCCCTGCCAGGCTGCTCCACCGGATGGAGCCAGGCAGCATTTCCCACGCCCCGCTAATGAGACTCGGGCAACAGCAGGCTCTCCTCTAAGCTAACCTTGGAGCTCCTGCAGGAGGGAACTAGCCCACGGGTGGCTAAGCACTGGCACTATCGGCCTCAGGGACGCTGCATGTCTGGCTGCTCGCCACACGAGAAACAAGCAACGGGGACCGTGGGGGCACGTAGTGCAGCTAAGGGATTGATGCTGAGTAGGGGAGCCTGAGAGCACAAGAGCCCACCAAGAGTGCCGGGCACACCTGGTCCTGCTCAGCCTGCTGGGGGAGGCGTTTGTCTGCTCCAGGAGCCTCAGGCTTCTCCATGCTCTCCGCAATCATGGCGAGATACCTTTGAAGAGAAATAGAGATGGCTGAAACAGAGCGCCTGCAGCTCTCTTGCCCAGACCACTCCCTGCTCAGCCACTGCCCTCGTCCCGCTCTGGCCTTCCTGGCTCCAGCGCCCCAAACAGCTTCCAGCTGCCTTTGCCAGGCTCCAAACACTGATTGCACCACTCTAGGCACAACCAGCATCTGCTCGCGCAGCAATTTGGCGGTCTTCCGTGGAACGCAAGGCTCCAGCTGGCACCTCGCTGAAGGGCCACGGTCCCGCTCCTAGCGCAAGCGTTCCTTGTCCTGTCTCTTACCTGGCCCTCACGTCCCGCTCTGCAGCTCTCAAACTCTCTTGTTGCTCCCACAGCAGCCGCTCTCGCAGGTGAGAAATGTCCATCCCCTGTGGCAGTTCGGGGGCACTCTTTAATTTTGCCAGTTGTTCTCGAAGCCTTTTCTGAAAGTTGACACCGGCTCTTAGCTCCCCTCTGCCACAACACGCTCTCACGCACCTGCGTGTGGAGCCTTCACCCTGGCCCAGAGCAGCGCTGTGCTTCAGCCACGCACCCGGGGCGGGAGAGAAGGGCTTGCCTCAGCACTCGCGGCGGGCCCTCGGGCCTGCCTGTGCCCAGCCCCGCGCCCTGCGCTAGCTCAGCACGGAGCCGCGCAGTCGTTTCCGTGCCACAAGGCCTGGCACGCCAGCGCAGCCTTCCCCGCTTCTTCAGGGCAGGCCTTGCTGAGGGAAAAGAAGTGAGGCCCCGACCCTCTGCACCGGGAAGCGTGCCTGTGAGCCCTGAGCTGTACGTACTTGTTCTCGACGGTACGTTTTGTGCGCCTCTGTCCTGAGCGTGGCCAGATACTGCCTGTAGTCGTTGAACTCCCGCAGAGTGCACACCACCTGCGGTGGGACGAGGGCAGAAATCACCCAAGGCTTGTCACGCTTGCTACGCAGCCGGCCTTGCCAGCAAGAGCGCTAACGCAGCGGGAGCTGCTCCCCTGCACCCCCTGCCCTGCGCAGCGGCTGGGGGCTCTGCTCCCACCCCCGCAGCGGGCAGCAGCGCTCCTCGCTCCGCCGCCAGGCCACGCACCCGCTGCTCCGTCGGCGCCCAGGCAGCGCGGCACGGCCCTGGCAGAGCAGGCGTGGGACTTCCCCGAGCGGGCTTTGGGCTCCTGCTGCCCCCAGGCAAAGCAGCGCAGCAGCCCCGCGCCCTCCGCCCACAAGAGGCGGCTGCAGCAAGCGCTCTGGCAACCCTGCCTCCTGGAAACTCTTCTTCTCACCCCCATAGCCAACCTACTTTGCCATCCCTGGTGACGCAACCTCCTCTCTGCAGTCTCCGCAGGTTGTCTTTGCGGTTGTAGTAGGCCTGCAAATGCGGGTCATGCAGACCGTTGTACTCGTTGCTTAGTAAGCGGCAGTGTGGGTCGCCCAGATTGAAATAACCAGATGGCTGGTGAAGCTGTAAAACGTATCGTCCGCAGCATGAGCAGGGTAGGAGGGATCAGGAAAGAGACAAAGACACTTCAGAGCTTCCTCAGCCCATAGGGTAGCTTCTTCAGCCTCCGAGGTTTAGAGTAATTCCTGGCTCAGCACTTAGCTCAGCTCTGAATTTTACCCAAAGGACAGATTTTGCTACTTGAGAAAAAGCCTGGGGCCTACAGCTTCAGTCTTGGGGTCATCTATTGTTACTGTATGCAAGTGAGGAGCTATTTATGGGGCCATTTGAGAAGATGTCCCATTTCTCCACTAACATTTACTTTTCCTTTTCTGCACCCAGGGTTGCAGTTCTAAGGAGCTCGCCAGAAAGTTTGCATCTACCTATGGTTTCTTTCCTTTGGCAATTCACTGTGATTGCAAAATGAGGTTGTTGTCAGGAGAGCCACAAAACTGTACGTGTGAAAATAGAAAGTGAGTTTGAATAGCTGATACCAGAAGTCTTTCCCATCGCTGTGAAGTCCTAACAAATAGCACAGCCACAGTGCAGGGCAGAGGAGGGTGGGGAGAAGGCAAGAGAAACCCCCCCAAGCAGAAGAGGCATGCAAGCCAAGCAGGAAGAAGTGCAGGAAATCTCCACACCAAAAACTTTTGTCCTGGTGTTTCAAAGTTAGCAAATCTCTGCTCCGCTGTAAGCAGTCTCCTCAGGGTTAGGCAGTCCTAAGGAGCGCCTTGGCTAACTTTGCCTCCGAGTAGTATCTGTATTGGCAACAATGTATTGAGGCCCGGAAGAAAGAAGAGACTCCCTCTGTTTCCCTAGCAGAGAGGCCATGGCATTGGCATATACCCAAAGAACTGAAGCAGGAGAAATTTTGACTCTCCTTGATGATGATGGTGAGCCCTCCCATTTCTTCTCCAGGCTGCTCAGTGTATCTGGGCAAGCAGAGGCTGAAAAAGCAGGGACTTTTCCTACTCCTTTCTACTGCTTTTACCTTTTGCCCCAGCTTGCTCCGGTAGAAGACAGGGTTGGAGCCAGGCAGCAAAGGGAGTTTGACCCCCAGCGGCATATCCAGCAGCTCAGGACATCCTGCTCCGAGCTGCTGTCTTCTGAGCCCGGGCTAGAAAGACAGAGACGCTCATGGGCATTCGGGCCTCCATCTCAAGAGCCTTCTTGCAGAGCGCTTACCGGAAATGCTCTTTAAAGAGCCCAGACAAGGAGAGTGCAAAGAGTGGCCTATTCCACAGCAGCTCTTTGCTTCATCGCCTCCTTCCCCACAGCTCCAACGCCTGTAAACCAGCCCCCTGGGGTCCTTGCACAGCACCCCTCCTACCTGCTGAGCTCAAATCCAGCACGGGCAGAGAGACAGGAGCCCCTGGGAGCCTGCACTGGCATCCCTCTAGGCCTACCACTCTCACTTCCCTCCGCACTGCCCCAGGCCCCAGAGCAGCCCGCGCGGTCGCCGGCTCCCAAGCTGAGCCCTCTCCATCCGTCCAGCACGCACCTCGCCCCTCTTCTCCTCTGCACTCAGCAGTCCGTCTGCGTCTCGCAGCCCTGCAGCCAGGTAATGCTCCATGGCTCCTCTCGAGAGCCCTCCTGCAGCTGCGACCCTCCACCGGCACCTCTCGCTCCAGCGGCACCCAGCTCCGGTCGCCCCAGCCGGTCTCCCGGCGAGCGGCACGCCCAGAACAATCGCGCATTGTTGCATTGCCGCTTTCCCGCGCCACCGCCCCGCCGCTGCCGGGCCAGCCCGGGGCCGGCCTGCAGCCCTGGCCTGCCCTCGGCTTGCAGGAGAGTTCAAGAGCAAGGCCGACCCAGTCCTTGGGGAGGCTGTGGCAGGCCCTCTGCAGAGCTCTTGACCTTTCCTGAGCACCAAGCAGAGCACCCAAGCTGCTAATCCCCAACCACAGACGTGCCCAGGCAGCGCTGCCAACCAGGCAGCCTGCGGGGTGCCGAACGGTGAGGGCGGAGCCCCAGCATCCCCCCAAAACCACGCAAAACTGGAAGGAGACTCAGCCACAGCTGCTGGGAACTCTTCTGCTCAGGGGAAGGGGAAGGACATCCGCCTTCTGAGAAGAGCAGCCCAAACCAGAGGCCCGTGCAGGCCCGCATGGTGCTGGCGACCTTAGAGCTCCCAGGTCATGGCCCAAAGTGGCTCTCAGGATGTGAGCTTCCACTGCACTGGCGGTGCTGCTCTCTACCTGAGGAAGGTCTCTCTGAGCATGGCTGGGCTTTCTCCTTTGAGCAGGAGATGCCGTGATGCTGTCTGTCGGCAGTCATCACCTTCTCCGAGTGTGCCGGGACAGCCTTTCAGCAGGGCAGGCTCGCAGGTCGCGTTCCTTCCACGCCAATGTGCCAGGAAGGCAGTGCAGCACTCACTGCTGCCCTACGTGCCTGTGGCTGGCTGAGCAAGGGCTTTCAGAAGCATCCACCACATGGACATGGGGTGCTGGTGAAGGGGAAGGTCTGGCAAAGTGGCAGTGTGCGTGTGCCAGGAGGATGTCTCTAGCGAGGCTGCAGGTGGAAATGGCAGCTGGAGCCCTTCCCTTCCAGAGGTCTCCCTGGGACAAAGCAAAGGGCGCAGGAGCAGCAGCACTGGGGGTCAAGGGGGAGCTCCAGCTGCCTTGGCTCTGCAAAGAGCTTGCCCCCAGCTTCTGCAGGCAGGGCACAGAGGCTGTGCTGAGCACCGCCACCGCCTCAGCCGCACACGAGCCGAGCTGCTGTCAGCTTGAGTCACCAGGCAAAGGGCTGGCCCCGTGCGGGCACGCAGCACAGCAGGTTGAAGAAGCTGCTTTGGGGAAGGTGCAGTCCCTGCCCGCCCGCCGGCTGCAGAACCCAGCACCCACCATCTGGCAGCACCGCTGCCCCGACACCCTCTCTGCGGGACAAGAGCAGCCCACGGCAGCCTGACGCTTTCCAGCCACGGCTGCACCCGCTCTCAAGGCCGACTCCTCCAGCCCCGAGCACATCCCCTGCTGACGGCTGCTGGACGGGTCTCGCTTGCCCAGCAAGCTGGCCCCTGTGCCAGGCTGGCTGAAAGCTTCCCTTGCTGGCAGAGATGAATTCCCACCCCTAGGGGAAGGACAGTAGAGCCAAGGAGAGACAGAGCGAGAGATTTCCCCAGTGCCGTAGGGTGTCTTCCTCCCTCAGAGGAAAACCAACCCAAACCAAGCAGCGCAGTCCCCCTGCCTAGCAAACTCCTTGAGGTGAGCCGAGTATTTTCCTGCTCTGAAAACCTGCTGGATTTCATGCAGCAGTGCCCCTGCAAGGCATAGCCCAGCCGTTGGGAAGGGGCTGCACCGAAAGGTGCACGGAGGGTTCTGGGTGGCTCTGAAGCAACCCCAGGGCTCGTGCTGCAGTGGATTTACAGCAGGCATTCGACTGCTGGCCATGGAAATGTTTGCGGCGGCCTCTGAAGCACAGCAGTCTTCCCTCCACTGGCACCCTAACGTAGGGGCAGGAGCTGAGCTCGGTAACACAGGTGTGAGGGCAAGTGCTGGGAGCCCCCTTGCCTTCCCTGATGACGCCTTGATAGCTCAGGCCTTCGCAGTCCCCCGCCCCCCGCCCCGAGAAAACAGGCTGTGGAGCCCTTCCCTCAGGCAGGCGCGTTGGACAGAAACTCGGGCTCCTCGGCCTTGCTAGCCGGGCAGAAGGTGTCGGCCAGCTCTCGGAGGAGTTGCTGGCGACAAAGAGGAAATCGCAAGAGCAGCAAAAGGATACCAGGACGTCAAAGCAGCGCTTGGAAGTAAAGTCTTTATTCTGTGCTGGGGGCGGAGGGGGGTGGGGGATAAGAGGAGGAGGGGGCTCCCCTCCCCGGGGGCTCTCTGGCTCTGGGCAGCAGCTGTGCTGGAAGATGCTTAGAGGATCCCAGCTGGAGGGGCTGTGCCACGCGGTGAGGCCTGTTCTCCGCTGACACGCGAGTCGGCACCATCAGCAGCCCCTGCGGCTCAGAGAGAGCCAGGGAAGCACAGGGGCATGCGCGCCACAGAGTGCCGAGCCTTCCCTGGCCCGGCAAAGGCAGCGGGAGTGAGGTGCAGCACAGCCCTCTGCGATGTGCTTCCTGCATGTTCTTCTCCCCACGGACTGTTCCAGAGTCTGAGCAAGCTCCCTCAGCACGCGCATTACTCCAGCGTGCCCCTCACAAGCTTTCCAAGCATGCGTCTCTGCCGGGCTCCTCTCTGGGAAGGGGGCTTTGGAGCTGTTGGAGGGACGGGCTGCCTGGAATACTGCTGGCCCGTGGAGGGGAAGGTGTCTCGCGTGCTCCCTGGCCTCGCTTTAGCTTGGGTTTCTGGCACTGGAGCGCAAGGTCTTGATGGGGGTGCCGAGGGGTAATAGAGGGGCTTCTGCACGCCTTCTGCTGTGCTCTGAGCATCTTGCTCAGAGCTTTGGAGGACAGAGGGGAGGAGATGAGGTGACAGTTCCTCTTCAGACTGTGCTTCTGCCTCTGAAGGCATGGCCATTCCGGGGACCATGATAGGTGGGAGCTTTGTGCTTGGTTGAGGTGTGTCTAAGTTTTTAGCCGGGTTTTTCTTTTCTGCTGGCCTTAGAAAGCCCTGGCCCAGAGAGCTCTCCTTCCCATCTCTTGGTCTGCGCTGTTTTGCGACCCGCCTTCCACAATTGACTCCTGAAGCCACTGTACTCAGAGGGGGACCACACCACTCTAATAGCTGCTCCACTAGCCCACTCTCCTCCGTGCTTTCTTCTGAAGAGTCCTCAAAGGAGCTTGCCTTTGCATGCATTTCTTTTTCTAACTTCTCCTCCTCCTCCTTCTTCAGGCTGTCTAGAGCACCACGGACAATCCTTTCAGCATACGCTGTTAATTCTGCGTGGAGATGCTGAACCTGGCAAATGGCATTTTGGATGCCACGCCTTGCAAGCGTGCTACTCTCCGGGGATACAGTTGCAAGATTTTGCAAAGGCTGCAGCGGGGGCAACCTTGTGGCTTCTGACAGCCAATGTGCAGATTCCCTAGATGATCCTTCCCCTTCTTTTGTGCTCTGGGTGGAGACAGGCGTCTGGGGTGGCTGCGGTTGTCTCTCAGAAATCGTTTCAAGGGGCAGCTTCAGGACTTCAGAAAATTTACACTGGAAGTGCCGTTCAAATTGAGAAGCCACGAATGATTGCAAGGTGGCTCCAACACTCACAACTGCATCTGTGGGGATTTGGTCAAGAGAAGGCAGAGAAGATGCTCCATCATAGCCTGCTCCCTCAGCTTGCCTCGCTCCGCTTCCTCCCGCTTCGGCAGCTCGCGTGGCTCCTCCGGCAACGAGCTGCTGCCTCCGCCTGGCCAACAGCCTGGGCTCAGAGGCGTCTGACGGGCTGCATAGCAAACGCTTCCCTAAGCGATCCCAGAGGGTTGCTGCAATCTCTCTGGCCGCCTGTCCGATTTCCTGCTGGAGATCTGCAGGCGATGTCTCTGAAGGCTCTGCCCTTCTCGCACTAGCCAATATCCTTCCGCTGATGGCCAGGGGAGCCCGCCTTAAAACGTGGACCGCCGGATGCAGCTCTTTCACCCTCTGCAGCACTTCCTCGACCACGCTCTCAGCCAGCTCTTGCAGCTCCTGGGCTTCTGTCGGCGTAGTGCACACCAGCGTAGTCTGGACTTCGTGATCCACTTCTCCCCTTAAAGGCTTCTGTAACAGAAACCAGCAGGAACTGATGAGGGAACGGTGAAGAAAAGGGTAGAGGAGAGGGAGGAGGGTAAGTTGTTGGGCTGGACTCTTTGCGCTCTTCTGCCGTCGGTGCTGCCTGCTCTCACGACACCTCTGCCTCTTCTCTGAGGCTCACTTGCACCTTTTCCAGTGCGCATGTGAAGAAGGCTAGTTTTGAGACCAAGAGAATAGAAAGGCAGTGCTTGTTCCTGGAGCACCCAGCTGCTCCTGTACTTTCCCTGCCAGGCTGCTCCACCGGATGGAGCCAGGCAGCATTTCCCACGCCCCGCTAATGAGACTCGGGCAACAGCAGGCTCTCCTCTAAGCTAACCTTGGAGCTCCTGCAGGAGGGAACTAGCCCACGGGTGGCTAAGCACTGGCACTATCGGCCTCAGGGACGCTGCATGTCTGGCTGCTCGCCACACGAGAAACAAGCAACGGGGACCGTGGGGGCACGTAGTGCAGCTAAGGGATTGATGCTGAGTAGGGGAGCCTGAGAGCACAAGAGCCCACCAAGAGTGCCGGGCACACCTGGTCCTGCTCAGCCTGCTGGGGGAGGCGTTTGTCTGCTCCAGGAGCCTCAGGCTTCTCCATGCTCTCCGCAATCATGGCGAGATACCTTTGAAGAGAAATAGAGATGGCTGAAACAGAGCGCCTGCAGCTCTCTTGCCCAGACCACTCCCTGCTCAGCCACTGCCCTCGTCCCGCTCTGGCCTTCCTGGCTCCAGCGCCCCAAACAGCTTCCAGCTGCCTTTGCCAGGCTCCAAACACTGATTGCACCACTCTAGGCACAACCAGCATCTGCTCGCGCAGCAATTTGGCGGTCTTCCGTGGAACGCAAGGCTCCAGCTGGCACCTCGCTGAAGGGCCACGGTCCCGCTCCTAGCGCAAGCGTTCCTTGTCCTGTCTCTTACCTGGCCCTCACGTCCCGCTCTGCAGCTCTCAAACTCTCTTGTTGCTCCCACAGCAGCCGCTCTCGCAGGTGAGAAATGTCCATCCCCTGTGGCAGTTCGGGGGCACTCTTTAATTTTGCCAGTTGTTCTCGAAGCCTTTTCTGAAAGTTGACACCGGCTCTTAGCTCCCCTCTGCCACAACACGCTCTCACGCACCTGCGTGTGGAGCCTTCACCCTGGCCCAGAGCAGCGCTGTGCTTCAGCCACGCACCCGGGGCGGGAGAGAAGGGCTTGCCTCAGCACTCGCGGCGGGCCCTCGGGCCTGCCTGTGCCCAGCCCCGCGCCCTGCGCTAGCTCAGCACGGAGCCGCGCAGTCGTTTCCGTGCCACAAGGCCTGGCACGCCAGCGCAGCCTTCCCCGCTTCTTCAGGGCAGGCCTTGCTGAGGGAAAAGAAGTGAGGCCCCGACCCTCTGCACCGGGAAGCGTGCCTGTGAGCCCTGAGCTGTACGTACTTGTTCTCGACGGTACGTTTTGTGCGCCTCTGTCCTGAGCGTGGCCAGATACTGCCTGTAGTCGTTGAACTCCCGCAGAGTGCACACCACCTGCGGTGGGACGAGGGCAGAAATCACCCAAGGCTTGTCACGCTTGCTACGCAGCCGGCCTTGCCAGCAAGAGCGCTAACGCAGCGGGAGCTGCTCCCCTGCACCCCCTGCCCTGCGCAGCGGCTGGGGGCTCTGCTCCCACCCCCGCAGCGGGCAGCAGCGCTCCTCGCTCCGCCGCCAGGCCACGCACCCGCTGCTCCGTCGGCGCCCAGGCAGCGCGGCACGGCCCTGGCAGAGCAGGCGTGGGACTTCCCCGAGCGGGCTTTGGGCTCCTGCTGCCCCCAGGCAAAGCAGCGCAGCAGCCCCGCGCCCTCCGCCCACAAGAGGCGGCTGCAGCAAGCGCTCTGGCAACCCTGCCTCCTGGAAACTCTTCTTCTCACCCCCATAGCCAACCTACTTTGCCATCCCTGGTGACGCAACCTCCTCTCTGCAGTCTCCGCAGGTTGTCTTTGCGGTTGTAGTAGGCCTGCAAATGCGGGTCATGCAGACCGTTGTACTCGTTGCTTAGTAAGCGGCAGTGTGGGTCGCCCAGATTGAAATAACCAGATGGCTGGTGAAGCTGTAAAACGTATCGTCCGCAGCATGAGCAGGGTAGGAGGGATCAGGAAAGAGACAAAGACACTTCAGAGCTTCCTCAGCCCATAGGGTAGCTTCTTCAGCCTCCGAGGTTTAGAGTAATTCCTGGCTCAGCACTTAGCTCAGCTCTGAATTTTACCCAAAGGACAGATTTTGCTACTTGAGAAAAAGCCTGGGGCCTACAGCTTCAGTCTTGGGGTCATCTATTGTTACTGTATGCAAGTGAGGAGCTATTTATGGGGCCATTTGAGAAGATGTCCCATTTCTCCACTAACATTTACTTTTCCTTTTCTGCACCCAGGGTTGCAGTTCTAAGGAGCTCGCCAGAAAGTTTGCATCTACCTATGGTTTCTTTCCTTTGGCAATTCACTGTGATTGCAAAATGAGGTTGTTGTCAGGAGAGCCACAAAACTGTACGTGTGAAAATAGAAAGTGAGTTTGAATAGCTGATACCAGAAGTCTTTCCCATCGCTGTGAAGTCCTAACAAATAGCACAGCCACAGTGCAGGGCAGAGGAGGGTGGGGAGAAGGCAAGAGAAACCCCCCCAAGCAGAAGAGGCATGCAAGCCAAGCAGGAAGAAGTGCAGGAAATCTCCACACCAAAAACTTTTGTCCTGGTGTTTCAAAGTTAGCAAATCTCTGCTCCGCTGTAAGCAGTCTCCTCAGGGTTAGGCAGTCCTAAGGAGCGCCTTGGCTAACTTTGCCTCCGAGTAGTATCTGTATTGGCAACAATGTATTGAGGCCCGGAAGAAAGAAGAGACTCCCTCTGTTTCCCTAGCAGAGAGGCCATGGCATTGGCATATACCCAAAGAACTGAAGCAGGAGAAATTTTGACTCTCCTTGATGATGATGGTGAGCCCTCCCATTTCTTCTCCAGGCTGCTCAGTGTATCTGGGCAAGCAGAGGCTGAAAAAGCAGGGACTTTTCCTACTCCTTTCTACTGCTTTTACCTTTTGCCCCAGCTTGCTCCGGTAGAAGACAGGGTTGGAGCCAGGCAGCAAAGGGAGTTTGACCCCCAGCGGCATATCCAGCAGCTCAGGACATCCTGCTCCGAGCTGCTGTCTTCTGAGCCCGGGCTAGAAAGACAGAGACGCTCATGGGCATTCGGGCCTCCATCTCAAGAGCCTTCTTGCAGAGCGCTTACCGGAAATGCTCTTTAAAGAGCCCAGACAAGGAGAGTGCAAAGAGTGGCCTATTCCACAGCAGCTCTTTGCTTCATCGCCTCCTTCCCCACAGCTCCAACGCCTGTAAACCAGCCCCCTGGGGTCCTTGCACAGCACCCCTCCTACCTGCTGAGCTCAAATCCAGCACGGGCAGAGAGACAGGAGCCCCTGGGAGCCTGCACTGGCATCCCTCTAGGCCTACCACTCTCACTTCCCTCCGCACTGCCCCAGGCCCCAGAGCAGCCCGCGCGGTCGCCGGCTCCCAAGCTGAGCCCTCTCCATCCGTCCAGCACGCACCTCGCCCCTCTTCTCCTCTGCACTCAGCAGTCCGTCTGCGTCTCGCAGCCCTGCAGCCAGGTAATGCTCCATGGCTCCTCTCGAGAGCCCTCCTGCAGCTGCGACCCTCCACCGGCACCTCTCGCT
This sequence comes from Dromaius novaehollandiae, assembly GCF_036370855.1. Classification (NCBI taxonomy): domain Eukaryota; kingdom Metazoa; phylum Chordata; class Aves; order Casuariiformes; family Dromaiidae; genus Dromaius; species Dromaius novaehollandiae. The sequence goes on along the minus strand of NC_088113.1, from coordinate 6,300,130 downwards.
CCAGCGGCACCCAGCTCCGGTCGCCCCAGCCGGTCTCCCGGCGAGCGGCACGCCCAGAACAATCGCGCATTGTTGCATTGCCGCTTTCCCGCGCCACCGCCCCGCCGCTGCCGGGCCAGCCCGGGGCCGGCCTGCAGCCCTGGCCTGCCCTCGGCTTGCAGGAGAGTTCAAGAGCAAGGCCGACCCAGTCCTTGGGGAGGCTGTGGCAGGCCCTCTGCAGAGCTCTTGACCTTTCCTGAGCACCAAGCAGAGCACCCAAGCTGCTAATCCCCAACCACAGACGTGCCCAGGCAGCGCTGCCAACCAGGCAGCCTGCGGGGTGCCGAACGGTGAGGGCGGAGCCCCAGCATCCCCCCAAAACCACGCAAAACTGGAAGGAGACTCAGCCACAGCTGCTGGGAACTCTTCTGCTCAGGGGAAGGGGAAGGACATCCGCCTTCTGAGAAGAGCAGCCCAAACCAGAGGCCCGTGCAGGCCCGCATGGTGCTGGCGACCTTAGAGCTCCCAGGTCATGGCCCAAAGTGGCTCTCAGGATGTGAGCTTCCACTGCACTGGCGGTGCTGCTCTCTACCTGAGGAAGGTCTCTCTGAGCATGGCTGGGCTTTCTCCTTTGAGCAGGAGATGCCGTGATGCTGTCTGTCGGCAGTCATCACCTTCTCCGAGTGTGCCGGGACAGCCTTTCAGCAGGGCAGGCTCGCAGGTCGCGTTCCTTCCACGCCAATGTGCCAGGAAGGCAGTGCAGCACTCACTGCTGCCCTACCTGCCTGCGGCTGGCTGAGCAAGGGCTTTCAGAAGCATCCACCACATGGACATGGGGAGCTGGTGAACGGGAAGGTCTGGCAAAGTGGCAGTGTGCGTGTGCCAGGAGGATGTCTCTAGCGAGGCTGCAGGTGGAAATGGCAGCTGGAGCCCTTCCCTTCCAGAGGTCTCCCTGGGACAAAGCAAAGGGCGCAGGAGCAGCAGCACTGGGGGTCAAGGGGGAGCTCCAGCTGCCTTGGCTCTGCAAAGAGCTTGTCCCCAGCTTCTGCAGGCAGGGCACAGAGGCTGTGCTGAGCATCACCACCGCCTCAGCCGCACACGAGCCGAGCTGCTGTCAGCTTGAGTCACCAGGCAAAGGGCTGGCCCCGTGCGGGCACGCAGCACAGCAGGTTGAAGAAGCTGCTTTGGGGAAGGTGCAGTCCCTGCCCGCCCGCCGGCTGCAGAACCCAGCACCCGCCATCTGGCAGCACCGCTGCCCCGACACCCTCTCTGCGGGACAAGAGCAGCCCACGGCAGCCTGACGCTTTCCAGCCACGGCTGCACCCGCTCTCAAGGCCGACTCCTCCAGCCCCGAGCACATCCCCTGCTGACGGCTGCTGGACGGGTCTCGCTTGCCCAGCAAGCTGGCCCCTGTGCCAGGCTGGCTGAAAGCTTCCCTTGCTGGCAGAGATGAATTCCCACCCCTAGGGGAAGGACGGTAGAGCCAAGGAGAGACAGAGCGAGAGATTTCCCCAGTGCCGTAGGGTGTCTTCCTCCCTCAGAGGAAAACCAACCCAAACCAAGCAGCGCAGTCCCCCTGCCTAGCAAACTCCTTGAGGTGAGCCGAGTATTTTCCTGCTCTGAAAACGTGCTGGATTTCATGCAGCAGTGCCCCTGCGAGGCATAGCCCAGCCGTTGGGAAGGGGCGGCACCGAAAGGTGCACGGAGGGTTCTGGGTGGCTCCGAAGCAACCCCAGGGCTCGTGCTGCAGTGGATTTACAGCAGGCATTCGACTGCTGGCCATGGAAATGTTTGCGGCGGCCTCTGAAGCACAGCAGTCTTCCCTCCACTGGCACCCTAACGTAGGGGCAGGAGCTGAGCTCGGCAACACAGGTGTGAGGGCAAGTGCTGGGAGCCCCCTTGCCTTCCCTGATGACGCCTTGATAGCCCAGGCCTTCGCAGTCCCCCGCCCCCCGCCCCGAGAAAACAGGCTGTGGAGCCCTTCCCTCAGGCAGGCGCGTTGGACAGAAACTCGGGCTCCTCGGCCTTGCTAGCCGGGCAGAAGGTGTCGGCCAGCTCTCGGAGGAGTTGCTGGCGACAAAGAGGAAATCGCAAGAGCAGCAAAAGGATACCAGGACGTCAAAGCAGCGCTTGGAAGTAAAGTCTTTATTCTGTGCTGGGGGCGGAGGGGGGTGGGGGATAAGAGGAGGAGGGGGCTCCCCTCCCCGGGGGCTCTCTGGCTCTGGGCAGCAGCTGTGCTGGAAGATGCTTAGAGGATCCCAGCTGGAGGGGCTGTGCCACGCGGTGAGGCCTGTTCTCCGCTGACACGCGAGTCGGCACCATCAGCAGCCCCTGCGGCTCAGAGAGAGCCAGGGAAGCACAGGGGCATGCGCGCCACAGAGTGCCGAGCCTTCCCTGGCCCGGCAAAGGCAGCGGGAGTGAGGTGCAGCACAGCCCTCTGCGATGTGCTTCCTGCATGTTCTTCTCCCCACGGATTGTTCCAGAGTCTGAGCAAGCTCCCTCAGCACGCGCATTACTCCAGCGTGCCCCTCACAAGCTTTCCAAGCATGCGTCTCTGCCGGGCTCCTCTCTGGGAAGGGGGCTTTGGAGCTGTTGGAGGGACGGGCTGCCTGGAATACTGCTGGCCCGTGGAGGGGAAGGTGTCTCGCGTGCTCCCTGGCCTCGCTTTAGCTTGGGTTTCTGGCACTGGAGCGCAAGGTCTTGATGGGGGTGCCGAGGGGTAATAGAGGGGCTTCTGCACGCCTTCTGCTGTGCTCTGAGCATCTTGCTCAGAGCTTTGGAGGACAGAGGGGAGGAGATGAGGTGACAGTTCCTCTTCAGACTGTGCTTCTGCCTCTGAAGGCATGGCCATTCCGGGGACCATGATAGGTGGGAGCTTTGTGCTTGGTTGAGGTGTGTCTAAGTTTTTAGCGGGGATTTTCTTTTCTGCTGGCCTTAGAAAGCCCTGGCCCAGAGAGCTCTCCTTCCCATCTCTTGGTCTGCGCTGTTTTGCGACCCGCCTTCCACAATTGACTCCTGAAGCCACTGTACTCAGAGGGGGACCACACCGCTCTAATAGCTGCTCCACTAGCCCACTCTCCTCCGTGCTTTCTTCTGAAGAGTCCTCAAAGGAGCTTGCCTTTGCATGCATTTCTTTTTCTAACTTCTCCTCCTCCTCCTTCTTCAGGCTGTCTAGAGCACCACGGACAATCCTTTCAGCATACGCTGTTAATTCTGCGTGGAGATGCTGAACCTGGCAAATGGCATTTTGGATGCCACGCCTTGCAAGCGTGCTACTCTCCGGGGATACAGTTGCAAGATTTTGCAAAGGCTGCAGCGGGGGCAACCTTGTGGCTTCTGACAGCCAATGTGCAGATTCCCTAGATGATCCTTCCCCTTCTTTTGTGCTCTGGGTGGAGACAGGCGTCTGGGGTGGCTGCGGTTGTCTCTCAGAAATCGTTTCAAGGGGCAGCTTCAGGACTTCAGAAAATTTACACTGGAAGTGCCGTTCAAATTGAGAAGCCACGAATGATTGCAAGGTGGCTCCAACACTCACAACTGCATCTGTGGGGATTTGGTCAAGAGAAGGCAGAGAAGATGCTCCATCATAGCCTGCTCCCTCAGCTTGCCTCGCTCCGCTTCCTCCCGCTTCGGCAGCTCGCGTGGCTCCTCCGGCAACGAGCTGCTGCCTCCGCCTGGCCAACAGCCTGGGCTCAGAGGCGTCTGACGGGCTGCATAGCAAACGCTTCCCTAAGCGATCCCAGAGGGTTGCTGCAATCTCTCTGGCCGCCTGTCCGATTTCCTGCTGGAGATCTGCAGGCGATGTCTCTGAAGGCTCTGCCCTTCTCGCACTAGCCAATATCCTTCCGCTGATGGCCAGGGGAGCCCGCCTTAAAACGTGGACTGCCGGATGCAGCTCTTTCACCCTCTGCAGCACTTCCTCGACCACGCTCTCAGCCAGCTCTTGCAGCTCCTGGGCTTCTGTCGGCGTAGTGCACACCAGCGTAGTCTGGACTTCGTGATGCACTTCTCCCCTTAAAGGCTTCTGTAACAGAAACCAGCAGGAACTGATGAGGGAACGGTGAAGAAAAGGGTAGAGGAGAGGGAGGAGGGTAAGTTGTTGGGCTGGACTCTTTGCGCTCTTCTGCCGTGGGTGCTGCCTGCTCTCACGACACCTCTGCCTCTTCTCTGAGGCTCACTTGCACCTTTTCCAGTGCGCATGTAAAGAAGGCTAGTTTTGAGACCAAGAGAATAGAAAAGCAGTCCTTGTTCCTGGAGCACCCAGCTGCTCCTGTACTTTCCCTGCCAGGCTGCTCCACCGGATGGAGCCAGGCAGCATTTCCCACGCCCCGCTAATGAGACTCGGGCAACAGCAGGCTCTCCTCTAAGCTAACCTTGGAGCTCCTGCAGGAGGGAACTAGCCCACGGGTGGCTAAGCACTGGCACTATCGGCCTCAGGGACGCTGCATGTCTGGCTGCTCGCCACACGAGAAACAAGCAACAGGGACCGTGGGGGCACGTAGTGCAGCTAAGGGATTGATGCTGAGTAGGGGAGCCTGAGAGCACAAGAGCCCACCAAGAGTGCCGGGCACACCTGGTCCTGCTCAGCCTGCTGGGGGAGGCGTTTGTCTGCTCCAGGAGCCTCAGGCTTCTCCATGCTCTCCGCAATCATGGCGAGATACCTTTGAAGAGAAACAGAGATGGCTGAAACAGAGCGCCTGCAGCTCTCTTGCCCAGACCACTCCCTGCTCAGCCACTGCCCTTGTCCCGCTCTGGCCTTCCTGGCTCCAGCACCCCAAACAGCTTCCAGCTGCCTTTGCCAGGCTCCAAACACTGATTGCACCACTCTAGGCACAACCAGCATCTGCCCGCACAGCAATTTGGCGGTCTTCCGTGGAACGCAAGGCTCCAGCTGGCACCTCGCTGAAGGGCCACGGTCCCGCTCCTAGCGCAAGCGTTCCTTGTCCTGTCTCTTACCTGGCCCTCACGTCCCGCTCTGCAGCTCTCAAACTCTCTTGTTGCTCCCACAGCAGCCGCTCTCGCAGGTGAGAAATGTCCATCCCCTGTGGCAGTTCGGGGGCACTCTTTAATTTTGCCAGTTGTTCTCGAAGCCTTTTCTGAAAGTTGACACCGGCTCTTAGCTCCCCTCTGCCACAACACGCTCTCACGCACCTGCGTGTGGAGCCTTCACCCTGGCCCAGAGCAGCGCTGTGCTTCAGCCACGCACCCGGGGCGGGAGAGAAGGGCTTGCCTCAGCACTCGCGGCGGGCCCTCGGGCCTGCCTGTGCCCAGCCCCGCGCCCTGCGCTAGCTCAGCACAGAGCCGCGCAGTCGTTTCCGTGCCACAAGGCCTGGCACGCCAGCGCAGCCTTCCCCGCTTCTTCAGGGCAGGCCTTGCTGAGGGAAAAGAAGTGAGGCCCCCACCCTCTGCACCGGGAAGCGTGCCTGTGAGCCCTGAGCTGTACGTACTTGTTCTCGACGGTACGTTTTGTGCGCCTCTGTCCTGAGCGTGGCCAGGTACTGCCTGTAGTCGTTGAACTCCCGCAGAGTGCACACCACCTGCGGTGGGACGAGGGCAGAAATCACCCAAGGCTTGTCACGCTCGCTACGCAGCCGGCCTTGCCAGCAAGAGCGCTAACGCAGCGGGAGCTGCTCCCCTGCACCCCCTGCCCTGCGCAGCGGCTGGGGGCTCTGCTCCCACCCCCGCAGCGGGCAGCAGCGCTCCTCGCTCCGCCGCCAGGCCACGCACCCGCTGCTCCGTCGGCGCCCAGGCAGCGCGGCACGGCCCTGGCAGAGCAGGCGTGGGACTTCCCCGAGCGGGCTTTGGGCTCCTGCTGCCCCCAGGCAAAGCAGCGCAGCAGCCCCGCGCCCTCCGCCCACAAGAGGCGGCTGCAGCAAGCGCTCTGGCAACCCTGCCTCCTGGAAACTCTTCTTCTCACCCCCATAGCCAACCTACTTTGCCATCCCTGGTGACGTAACCTCCTCTCTGCAGTCTCCGCAGGTTGTCTTTGCGGTTGTAGTAGGTCTGCAAATGCGGGTCATGCAGACCGTTGTACTCGTTGCTTAGTAAGCGGCAGTGTGGGTCGCCCAGATTGAAATAACCAGATGGCTGGTGAAGCTGTAAAACGTATCGTCCGCAGCATGAGCAGGGTAGGAGGGATCAGGAAAGAGACAAAGACACTTCAGAGCTTCCTCAGCCCATAGGGTAGCTTCTTCAGCCTCCGAGGTTTAGAGTAATTCCTGGCTCAGCACTTAGCTCAGCTCTGAATTTTACCCAAAGGACAGATTTTGCTACTTGAGAAAAAGCCTGGGGCCTACAGCTTCAGTCTTGGGGTCATCTATTGTTACTGTATGCAAGTGAGGAGCTATTTATGGGGCCATTTGAGAAGATGTCCCATTTCTCCACTAACATTTACTTTTCCTTTTCTGCACCCAGTCTTGCAGTTCTAAGGAGCTCGCCAGAAAGTTTGCATCTACCTATGGTTTCTTTCCTTTGGCAATTCACTGTGATTGCAAAATGAGGTTGTTGTCAGGAGAGCCACAAAACTGTACGTGTGAAAATAGAAAGTGAGTTTGAATAGCTGATACCAGAAGTCTTTCCCATCGCTGTGAAGTCCTAACAAATAGCACAGCCACAGTGCAGGGCAGAGGAGGGTGGGGAGAAGGCAAGAGAAACCCCCCCAAGCAGAAGAGTCATTCAAGCCAAGCAGGAAGAAGTGCAGGAAATCTCCACACCAAAAACTTTTGTCCTGGTGTTTCAAAGTTAGCAAATCTCTGCTCCGCTGTAAGCAGTCTCCTCAGGGTTAGGCAGTCCTAAGGAGCGCCTTGGCTAACTTTGCCTCCGAGTAGTATCTGTATTGGCAACAATGTATTGAGGCCCGGAAGAAAGAAGAGACTCCCTCTGTTTCCCTAGCAGAGAGGCCATGGCATTGGCATATACCCAAAGAACTGAAGCAGGAGAAATTTTGACTCTCCTTGATGATGATGGTGAGCCCTCCCATTTCTTCTCCAGGCTGCTCAGTGTATCTGGGCAAGCAGAGGCTGAAAAAGCAGGGACTTTTCCTACTCCTTTCTACTGCTTTTACCTTTTGCCCCAGCTTGCTCCGGTAGAAGACAGGGTTGGAGCCAGGCAGCAAAGGGAGTTTGACCCCCAGCGGCATATCCAGCAGCTCAGGACATCCTGCTCTGAGCTGCTGTCTTCTGAGCCCGGGCTAGAAAGACAGAGACGCTCATGGGCATTCGGGCCTCCATCTCAAGAGCCTTCTTGCAGAGCGCTTACCGGAAATGCTCTTTAAAGAGCCCAGACAAGGAGAGTGCAAAGAGTGGCCTATTCCACAGCAGCTCTTTGCTTCATCGCCTCCTTCCCCACAGCTCCAACGCCTGTAAACCAGCCCCCTGGGGTCCTTGCACAGCACCCCTCCTACCTGCTGAGCTCAAATCCAGCACGGGCAGAGAGACAGGAGCCCCTGGGAGCCTGCACTGGCATCCCTCTAGGCCTACCACTCTCACTTCCCTCCGCACTGCCCCAGGCCCCAGAGCAGCCCGCGCGGTCGCCGGCTCCCAAGCTGAGCCCTCTCCATCCGTCCAGCACGCACCTCGCCCCTCTTCTCCTCTGCACTCAGCAGTCCGTCTGCGTCTCGCAGCCCTGCAGCCAGGTAATGCTCCATGGCTCCTCTCGAGAGCCCTCCTGCAGCTGCGACCCTCCACCGGCACCTCTCGCTCCAGCGGCACCCAGCTCCGGTCGCCCCAGCCGGTCTCCCAGCGAGCGGCACGCCCAGAACAATCGCGCATTGTTGCATTGGCGCTTTCCCGCGCCACCGCCCCGCCGCTGCCGGGCCACCCCGGGGCCGGCCTGCAGCCCTGGCCTGCCCTCGGCTTGCAGGAGAGTTCAAGAGCAAGGCCGACCCAGTCCTTGGGGAGGCTGTGGCAGGCCCTCTGCAGAGCTCTTGACCTTTCCTGAGCACCAAGCAGAGCACCCAAGCTGCTAATCCCCAACCACAGACGTGCCCAGGCAGCGCTGCCAACCAGGCAGCCTGCGGGGTGCCGAACGGTGAGGGCGGAGCCCCAGCATCCCCCCAAAACCACGCAAAACTGGAAGGAGACTCAGCCACAGCTGCTGGGAACTCTTCTGCTCAGTAAGGGGAAGGACATCCGCCTTCTGAGAAGAGCAGCCCAAACCAGAGGCCCGTGCAGGCCCGCATGGTGCTGGCGACCTTAGAGCTCCCAGGTCATGGCCCAAAGTGGCTCTCAGGATGTGAGCTTCCACTGCACTGGCGGTGCTGCTCTCTACCTGAGGAAGGTCTCTCTGAGCATGGCTGGGCTTTCTCCTTTGAGCAGGAGATGCCGTGATGCTGTCTGTCGGCAGTCATCACCTTCTCCGAGTGTGCCGGGACAGCCTTTCAGCAGGGCAGGCTCGCAGGTCGCGTTCCTTCCACGCCAATGTGCCAGGAAGGCAGTGCAGCACTCACTGCTGCCCTACGTGCCTGTGGCTGGCTGAGCAAGGGCTTTCAGAAGCATCCACCACATGGACATGGGGTGCTGGTGAAGGGGAAGGTCTGGCAAAGTGGCAGTGTGCGTGTGCCAGGAGGATGTCTCTAGCGAGGCTGCAGGTGGAAATGGCAGCTGGAGCCCTTCCCTTCCAGAGGTCTCCCTGGCACAAAGCAAAGGGCGCAGGAGCGGCAGCACTGGGGGTCAAGGGGGAGCTCCAGCTGCCTTGGCTCTGCAAAGAGCTTGCCCCCAGCTTCTGCAGGCAGGGCACAGAGGCTGTGCTGAGCACCGCCACCGCCTCAGCCGCACACGAGCCGAGCTGCTGTCAGCTTGAGTCACCAGGCAAAGGGCTGGCCCCGTGCGGGCACGCAGCACAGCAGGTTGAAGAAGCTGCTTTGGGGAAGGTGCAGTCCCTGCCCGCCCGCCGGCTGCAGAACCCAGCACCCGCCATCTGGCAGCACCGCTGCCCCGACACCCTCTCTGCGGGACAACAGCAGCCCACGGCAGCCTGACGCTTTCCAGCCACGGCTGCACCCGCTCTCAAGGCCGACTCCTCCAGCCCCGAGCACATCCCCTGCTGACGGCTGCTGGACGGGTCTCGCTTGCCCAGCAAGCTGGCCCCTGTGCCAGGCTGGCTGAAAGCTTCCCTTGCTGGCAGAGTTGAATTCCCACCCCTAGGGGAAGGACGGTAGAGCCAAGGAGAGACAGAGCGAGAGATTTCCCCAGTGCCGTAGGGTGTCTTCCTCCCTCAGAGGAAAACCAACCCAAACCAAGCAGCGCAGTCCCCCTGCCTACCAAACTCCTTGAGGCGAGCCGAGTATTTTCCTGCTCTGAAAACCTGCTGGATTTCATGCAGCAGTGCCCCTGCGAGGCATAGCCCAGCCGTTGGGAAGGGGCTGCACCAAAAGGTGCACGGAGGGTTCTGGGTGGCTCCGAAGCAACCCCAGGGCTCGTGCTGCAGTGGATTTACAGCAGGCATTCGACTGCTGGCCATGGAAATGTTTGCGGCGGCCTCTGAAGCACAGCAGTCTTCCCTCCACTGGCACCCTAACGTAGGGGCAGGAGCTGAGCTCGGTAACACAGGTGTGAGGGCAAGTGCTGGGAGCCCCCTTGCCTTCCCTGATGACGCCTTGATAGCCCAGGCCTTCGCAGTCCCCCGCCCCCCGCCCCGAGAAAACAGGCTGTGGAGCCCTTCCCTCAGGCAGGCGCGTTGGACAGAAACTCGGGCTCCTCGGCCTTGCTAGCCGGGCAGAAGGTGTCGGCCAGCTCTCGGAGGAGTTGCTGGTGACGAAGAGGAAATCGCAAGAGCAGCAAAAGGATACCAGGACGTCAAAGCAGCGCTTGGAAGTAAAGTCTTTATTCTGTGCTGGGGGCGGAGGGGGGTGGGGGATAAGAGGAGGAGGGGGCTCCCCTCCCCGGGGGCTCTCTGGCTCTGGGCAGCAGCTGTGCTGGAAGATGCTTAGAGGATCCCAGCTGGAGGGGCTGTGCCACGCGGTGAGGCCTGTTCTCCGCTGACACGCGAGTCGGCACCATCAGCAGCCCCTGCGGCTCAGAGAGAGCCAGGGAAGCACAGGGGCATGCGCGCCACAGAGTGCCGAGCCTTCCCTGGCCCGGCAAAGGCAGCGGGAGTGAGGTGCAGCACAGCCCTCTGCGATGTGCTTCCTGCATGTTCTTCTCCCCACGGACTGTTCCAGAGTCTGAGCAAGCTCCCTCAGCACGCGCATTACTCCAGCGTGCCCCTCACAAGCTTTCCAAGCATGCGTCTCTGCCGGGCTCCTCTCTGGGAAGGGGGCTTTGGAGCTGTTGGAGGGACGGGCTGCCTGGAATACTGCTGGCCCGTGGAGGGGAAGGTGTCTCGCGTGCTCCCTGGCCTCGCTTTAGCTTGGGTTTCTGGCACTGGAGCGCAAGGTCTTGATGGGGGTGCCGAGGGGTAATAGAGGGGCTTCTGCACGCCTTCTGCTGTGCTCTGAGCATCTTGCTCAGAGCTTTGGAGGACAGAGGGGAGGAGATGAGGTGACAGTTCCTCTTCAGACTGTGCTTCTGCCTCTGAAGGCATGGCCATTCCGGGGACCATGATAGGTGGGAGCTTTGTGCTTGGTTGAGGTGTGTCTAAGTTTTTAGCGGGGATTTTCTTTTCTGCTGGCCTTAGAAAGCCCTGGCCCAGAGAGCTCTCCTTCCCATCTCTTGGTCTGCGCTGTTTTGCGACCCGCCTTCCACAATTGACTCCTGAAGCCACTGTACTCAGAGGGGGACCACACCGCTCTAATAGCTGCTCCACTAGCCCACTCTCCTCCGTGCTTTCTTCTGAAGAGTCCTCAAAGGAGCTTGCCTTTGCATGCATTTCTTTTTCTAACTTCTCCTCCTCCTCCTTCTTCAGGCTGTCTAGAGCACCACGGACAATCCTTTCAGCATACGCTGTTAATTCTGCGTGGAGATGCTGATCTTGGCAAATGGCATTTTGGATGCCACGCCTTGCAAGCGTGCTACTCTCCGGGGATACAGTTGCAAGATTTTGCAAAGGCTGCAGCGGGGGCAACCTTGTGGCTTCTGACAGCCAATGTGCAGATTCCCTAGATGATCCTTCCCCTTCTTTTGTGCTCTGGGTGGAGACAGGCGTCTGGGGTGGCTGCGGTTGTCTCTCAGAAATCGTTTCAAGGGGCAGCTTCAGGACTTCAGAAAATTTACACTGGAAGTGCCGTTCAAATTGAGAAGCCACGAATGATTGCAAGGTGGCTCCAACACTCACAACTGCATCTGTGGGGATTTGGTCAAGAGAAGGCAGAGAAGATGCTCCATCATAGCCTGCTCCCTCAGCTTGCCTCGCTCCGCTTCCTCCCGCTTCGGCAGCTCGCGTGGCTCCTCCGGCAACGAGCTGCTGCCTCCGCCTGGCCAACAGCCTGGGCTCAGAGGCGTCTGACGGGCTGCATAGCAAACGCTTCCCTAAGCGATCCCAGAGGGTTGCTGCAATCTCTCTGGCCGCCTGCCCGATTTCCTGCTGGAGATCTGCAGGCGATGTCTCTGAAGGCTCTGCCCTTCTCGCACTAGCCAATATCCTTCCGCTGATGGCCAGGGGAGCCCGCCTTAAAACGTGGACTGCCGGATGCAGCTCTTTCACCCTCTGCAGCACTTCCTCGACCACGCTCTCAGCCAGCTCTTGCAGCTCCTGGGCTTCTGTCGGCGTAGTGCACACCAGCGTAGTCTGGACTTCGTGATGCACTTCTCCCCTTAAAGGCTTCTGTAACAGAAACCAGCAGGAACTGATGAGGGAACAGTGAAGAAAAGGGTAGAGGAGAGGGAGGAGGGTAAGTTGTTGGGCTGGACTCTTTGCGCTCTTCTGCCGTGGGTGCTGCCTGCTCTCACGACACCTCTGCCTCTTCTCTGAGGCTCACTTGCACCTTTTCCAGTGCGCATGTAAAGAAGGCTAGTTTTGAGACCAAGAGAATAGAAAGGCAGTGCTTGTTCCTGGAGCACCCAGCTGCTCCTGTACTTTCCCTGCCAGGCTGCTCCACCGGATGGAGCCAGGCAGCATTTCCCACGCCCCGCTAATGAGACTCGGGCAACAGCAGGCTCTCCTCTAAGCTAACCTTGGAGCTCCTGCAGGAGGGAACTAAGCCACGGGTGGCTAAGCACTGGCACTATCGGCCTCAGGGACGCTGCATGTCTGGCTGCTCGCCACACGAGAAACAAGCAACGGGGACCGTGGGGGCACGTAGTGCAGCTAAGGGATTGATGCTGAGTAGGGGAGCCTGAGAGCACAAGAGCCCACCAAGAGTGCCGGGCACACCTGGTCCTGCTCAGCCTGCTGGGGGAGGCGTTTGTCTGCTCCAGGAGCCTCAGGCTTCTCCATGCTCTCCGCAATCATGGCGAGATACCTTTGAAGAGAAACAGAGATGGCTGAAACAGAGCGCCTGCAGCTCTCTTGCCCAGACCACTCCCTGCTCAGCCACTGCCCTCGTCCCGCTCTGGCCTTCCTGGCTCCAGCACCCCAAACAGCTTCCAGCTGCCTTTGCCAGGCTCCAAACACTGATTGCACCACTCTAGGCACAACCAGCATCTGCCCGCACAGCAATTTGGTGGTCTTCCGTGGAACACAAGGCTCCAGCTGGCACCTCGCTGAAGGGCCACGGTCCCGCTCCTAGCGCAAGCGTTCCTTGTCCTGTCTCTTACCTGGCCCTCACGTCCCGCTCTGCAGCTCTCAAACTCTCTTGTTGCTCCCACAGCAGCCGCTCTCGCAGGTGAGAAATGTCCATCCCCTGTGGCAGTTCGGGGGCACTCTTTAATTTTGCCAGTTGTTCTCGAAGCCTTTTCTGAAAGTTGACACCGGCTCTTAGCTCCCCTCTGCCACAACACGCTCTCACGCACCTGCGTGTGGAGCCTTCACCCTGGCCCAGAGCAGCGCTGTGCTTCAGCCACGCACCCGGGGCGGGAGAGAAGGGCTTGCCTCAGCACTCGCGGCGGGCCCTCGGGCCTGCCTGTGCCCAGCCCCGCGCCCTGCGCTAGCTCAGCACGGAGCCGCGCAGTCGTTTCCGTGCCACAAGGCCTGGCACGCCAGCGCAGCCTTCCCCGCTTCTTCAGGGCAGGCCTTGCTGAGGGAAAAGAAGTGAGGCCCCCACCCTCTGCACCGGGAAGCGTGCCTGTGAGCCCTGAGCTGTACGTACTTGTTCTCGACGGTACGTTTTGTGCGCCTCTGTCCTGAGCGTGGCCAGATACTGCCTGTAGTCGTTGAACTCCCGCAGAGTGCACACCACCTGCGGTGGGACGAGGGCAGAAATCACCCAAGGCTTGTCACGCTCGCTACGCAGCCGGCCTTGCCAGCAAGAGCGCTAACGCAGCGGGAGCTGCTCCCCTGCACCCCCTGCCCTGCGCAGCGGCTGGGGGCTCTGCTCCCACCCCCGCAGCGGGCAGCAGCGCTCCTTGCTCCGCCGCCAGGCCACGCACCCGCTGCTCCGTCGGCGCCCAGGCAGCGCGGCACGGCCCTGGCAGAGCAGGCGTGGGACTTCCCCGAGCGGGCTTTGGGCTCCTGCTGCCCCCAGGCAAAGCAGCGCAGCAGCCCCGCGCCCTCCGCCCACAAGAGGCGGCTGCAGCAAGCGCTCTGGCAACCCTGCCTCCTGGAAACTCTTCTTCTCACCCCCATAGCCAACCTACTTTGCCATCCCTGGTGACGTAACCTCCTCTCTGCAGTCTCCGCAGGTTGTCTTTGCGGTTGTAGTAGGCCTGCAAATGCGGGTCATGCAGACCGTTGTACTCGTTGCTTAGTAAGCGGCAGTGTGGGTCGCCCAGATTGAAATAACCAGATGGCTGGTGAAGCTGTAAAACGTATCGTCCGCAGCATGAGCAGGGTAGGAGGGATCAGGAAAGAGACAAAGACACTTCAGAGCTTCCTCAGCCCATAGGGTAGCTTCTTCAGCCTCCGAGGTTTAGAGTAATTCCTGGCTCAGCACTTAGCTCAGCTCTGAATTTTACCCAAAGGACAGATTTTGCTACTTGAGAAAAAGCCTGGGGCCTACAGCTTCAGTCTTGGGGTCATCTATTGTTACTGTATGCAAGTGAGGAGCTATTTATGGGGCCATTTGAGAAGATGTCCCATTTCTCCACTAACATTTACTTTTCCTTTTCTGCACCCAGGGTTGCAGTTCTAAGGAGCTCGCCAGAAAGTTTGCATCTACCTATGGTTTCTTTCCTTTGGCAATTCACTGTGATTGCAAAATGAGGTTGTTGTCAGGAGAGCCACAAAACTGTACGTGTGAAAATAGAAAGTGAGTTTGAATAGCTGATACCAGAAGTCTTTCCCATCGCTGTGAAGTCCTAACAAATAGCACAGCCACAGTGCAGGGCAGAGGAGGGTGGGGAGAAGGCAAGAGAAACCCCCCCCAAGCAGAAGAGGCATGCAAGCCAAGCAGGAAGCAGTGCAGGAAATCTCCACACCAAAAACTTTTGTCCTGGTGTTTCAAAGTTAGCAAATCTCTGCTCCGCTGTAAGCAGTCTCCTCAGGGTTAGGCAGTCCTAAGGAGCGCCTTGGCTAACTTTGCCTCCGAGTAGTATCTGTATTGGCAACAATGTATTGAGGCCCGGAAGAAAGAAGAGACTCCCTCTGTTTCCCTAGCAGAGAGGCCATGGCATTGGCATATACCCAAAGAACTGAAGCAGGAGAAATTTTGACTCTCCTTGATGATGATGGTGAGCCCTCCCATTTCTTCTCCAGGCTGCTCAGTGTATCTGGGCAAGCAGAGGCTGAAAAAGCAGGGACTTTTCCTACTCCTTTCTACTGCTTTTACCTTTTGCCCCAGCTTGCTCCGGTAGAAGACAGGGTTGGAGCCAGGCAGCAAAGGGAGTTTGACCCCCAGCGGCATATCCAGCAGCTCAGGACATCCTGCTCCGAGCTGCTGTCTTCTGCGCCCGGGCTAGAAAGACAGAGACGCTCATGGGCATTCGGGCCTCCATCTCAAGAGCCTTCTTGCAGAGCGCTTACCGGAAATGCTCTTTAAAGAGCCCAGACAAGGAGAGTGCAAAGAGTGGCCTATTCCACAGCAGCTCTTTGCTTCATCGCCTCCTTCCCCACAGCTCCAATGCCTGTAAACCAGCCCCCTGGGGTCCTTGCACAGCACCCCTCCTACCTGCTGAGCTCAAATCCAGCACGGGCAGAGAGACAGGAGCCCCTGGGAGCCTGCACTGGCATCCCTCTAGGCCTACCACTCTCACTTCCCTCCGCACTGCCCCATGCCCCAGAGCAGCCCGCGCGGTCGCCCGCTCCCAAGCTGAGCCCTCTCCATCTGTCCAGCACGCACCTCGCCCCTCTTCTCCTCTGCACTCAGCAGTCCGTCTGCGTCTCGCAGCCCTGCAGCCAGGTAATGCTCCATGGCTCCTCTCGAGAGCCCTCCTGCAGCTGCGACCCTCCACCGGCACCTCTCGCTCCAGCGGCACCCAGCTCCGGTCGCCCCAGCCGGTCTCCCGGCGAGCGGCACGCCCAGAACAATCGCGCATTGTTGCATTGCCGCTTTCCCGCGCCACTGCCCCGCTGCTGCCGGGCCAGCCCGGGGCCGGCCTGCAGCCCTGGCCTGCCCTCGGCTTGCAGGAGAGTTCAAGAGCAAGGCCGACCCAGTCCTTGGGGAGGCTGTGGCAGGCCCTCTGCAGAGCTCTTGACCTTTCCTGAGCACCAAGCAGAGCACCCAAGCTGCTAATCCCCAACCACAGACGTGCCCAGGCAGCGCTGCCAACCAGGCAGCCTGCGGGGTGCCGAACGGTGAGGGCGGAGCCCCAGCATCCCCCCAAAACCACGCAAAACTGGAAGGAGACTCAGCCACAGCTGCTGGGAACTCTTCTGCTCAGTAAGGGGAAGGACATCCGCCTTCTGAGAAGAGCAGCCCAAACCAGAGGCCCGTGCAGGCCCGCATGGTGCTGGCGACCTTAGAGCTCCCAGGTCATGGCCCAAAGTGGCTCTCAGGATGTGAGCTTCCACTGCACTGGCGGTGCTGCTCTCTACCTGAGGAAGGTCTCTCTGAGCATGGCTGGGCTTTCTCCTTTGAGCAGGAGATGCCGTGATGCTGTCTGTCGGCAGTCATCACCTTCTCCGAGTGTGCCGGGACAGCCTTTCAGCAGGGCAGGCTCGCAGGTCGCGTTCCTTCCACGCCAATGTGCCAGGAAGGCAGTGCAGCACTCACTGCTGCCCTACGTGCCTGTGGCTGGCTGAGCAAGGGCTTTCAGAAGCATCCACCACATGGACATGGGGAGCTGGTGAAGGGGAAGGTCTGGCAAAGTGGCAGTGTGCGTGTGCCAGGAGGATGTCTCTAGCGAGGCTGCAGGTGGAAATGGCAGCTGGAGCCCTTCCCTTCCAGAGGTCTCCCTGGCACAAAGCAAAGGGCGCAGGAGCGGCAGCACTGGGGGTCAAGGGGGAGCTCCAGCTGCCTTGGCTCTGCAAAGAGCTTGCCCCCAGCTTCTGCAGGCAGGGCACAGAGGCTGTGCTGAGCACCGCCACCGCCTCAGCCGCACACGAGCCGAGCTGCTGTCAGCTTGAGTCACCAGGCAAAGGGCTGGCCCCGTGCGGGCACGCAGCACAGCAGGTTGAAGAAGCTGCTTTGGGGAAGGTGCAGTCCCTGCCCGCCCGCCGGCTGCAGAACCCAGCACCCGCCATCTGGCAGCACCGCTGCCCCGACACCCTCTCTGCGGGACAACAGCAGCCCACGGCAGCCTGACGCTTTCCAGCCACGGCTGCACCCGCTCTCAAGGCCGACTCCTCCAGCCCCGAGCACATCCCCTGCTGACGGCTGCTGGACGGGTCTCGCTTGCCCAGCAAGCTGGCCCCTGTGCCAGGCTGGCTGAAAGCTTCCCTTGCTGGCAGAGTTGAATTCCCACCCCTAGGGGAAGGACAGTAGAGCCAAGGAGAGACAGAGCGAGAGATTTCCCCAGTGCCGTAGGGTGTCTTCCTCCCTCAGAGGAAAACCAACCCAAACCAAGCAGCGCAGTCCCCCTGCCTACCAAACTCCTTGAGGTGAGCCGAGTATTTTCCTGCTCTGAAAACCTGCTGGATTTCATGCAGCAGTGCCCCTGCAAGGCATAGCCCAGCCGTTGGGAAGGGGCTGCACCAAAAGGTGCACGGAGGGTTCTGGGTGGCTCCGAAGCAACCCCAGGGCTCGTGCTGCAGTGGATTTACAGCAGGCATTCGACTGCTGGCCATGGAAATGTTTGCGGCGGCCTCTGAAGCACAGCAGTCTTCCCTCCACTGGCACCCTAACGTAGGGGCAGGAGCTGAGCTCGGCAACACAGGTGTGAGGGCAAGTGCTGGGAGCCCCCTTGCCTTCCCTGATGACGCCTTGATAGCCCAGGCCTTCGCAGTCCCCCGCCCCCCGCCCCGAGAAAACAGGCTGTGGAGCCCTTCCCTCAGGCAGGCGCGTTGGACAGAAACTCGGGCTCCTCGGCCTTGCTAGCTGGGCAGAAGGTGTCGGCCAGCTCTCGGAGGAGTTGCTGGCGACAAAGAGGAAATCGCAAGAGCAGCAAAAGGATACCAGGACGTCAAAGCAGCGCTTGGAAGTAAAGTCTTTATTCTGTGCTGGGGGCGGAGGGGGGTGGGGGATAAGAGGAGGAGGGGGCTCCCCTCCCCGGGGGCTCTCTGGCTCTGGGCAGCAGCTGTGCTGGAAGATGCTTAGAGGATCCCAGCTGGAGGGGCTGTGCCACGCGGTGAGGCCTGTTCTCCGCTGACACGCGAGTCGGCACCATCAGCAGCCCCTGCGGCTCAGAGAGAGCCAGGGAAGCACAGGGGCATGCGCGCCACAGAGTGCCGAGCCTTCCCTGGCCCGGCAAAGGCAGCGGGAGTGAGGTGCAGCACAGCCCTCTGCGATGTGCTTCCTGCATGTTCTTCTCCCCACGGACTGTTCCAGAGTCTGAGCAAGCTCCCTCAGCACGCGCATTACTCCAGCGTGCCCCTCACAAGCTTTCCAAGCATGCGTCTCTGCCGGGCTCCTCTCTGGGAAGGGGGCTTTGGAGCTGTTGGAGGGACGGGCTGCCTGGAATACTGCTGGCCCGTGGAGGGGAAGGTGTCTCGCGTGCTCCCTGGCCTCGCTTTAGCTTGGGTTTCTGGCACTGGAGCGCAAGGTCTTGATGGGGGTGCCGAGGGGTAATAGAGGGGCTTCTGCACGCCTTCTGCTGTGCTCTGAGCATCTTGCTCAGAGCTTTGGAGGACAGAGGGGAGGAGATGAGGTGACAGTTCCTCTTCAGACTGTGCTTCTGCCTCTGAAGGCATGGCCATTCCGGGGACCATGATAGGTGGGAGCTTTGTGCTTGGTTGAGGTGTGTCTAAGTTTTTAGCGGGGATTTTCTTTTCTGCTGGCCTTAGAAAGCCCTGGCCCAGAGAGCTCTCCTTCCCATCTCTTGGTCTGCGCTGTTTTGCGACCCGCCTTCCACAATTGACTCCTGAAGCCACTGTACTCAGAGGGGGACCACACCGCTCTAATAGCTGCTCCACTAGCCCACTCTCCTCCGTGCTTTCTTCTGAAGAGTCCTCAAAGGAGCTTGCCTTTGCATGCATTTCTTTTTCTAACTTCTCCTCCTCCTCCTTCTTCAGGCTGTCTAGAGCACCACGGACAATCCTTTCAGCATACGCTGTTAATTCTGCGTGGAGATGCTGATCTTGGCAAATGGCATTTTGGATGCCACGCCTTGCAAGCGTGCTACTCTCCGGGGATACAGTTGCAAGATTTTGCAAAGGCTGCAGCGGGGGCAACCTTGTGGCTTCTGACAGCCAATGTGCAGATTCCCTAGATGATCCTTCCCCTTCTTTTGTGCTCTGGGTGGAGACAGGCGTCTGGGGTGGCTGCGGTTGTCTCTCAGAAATCGTTTCAAGGGGCAGCTTCAGGACTTCAGAAAATTTACACTGGAAGTGCCGTTCAAATTGAGAAGCCACGAATGATTGCAAGGTGGCTCCAACACTCACAACTGCATCTGTGGGGATTTGGTCAAGAGAAGGCAGAGAAGATGCTCCATCATAGCCTGCTCCCTCAGCTTGCCTCGCTCTGCTTCCTCCCGCTTCGGCAGCTCGCGTGGCTCCTCCGGCAACGAGCTGCTGCCTCCGCCTGGCCAACAGCCTGGGCTCAGAGGCGTCTGACGGGCTGCATAGCAAACGCTTCCCTAAGCGATCCCAAAGGGTTGCTGCAATCTCTCTGGCCGCCTGCCCGATTTCCTGCTGGAGATCTGCAGGCGATGTCTCTGAAGGCTCTGCCCTTCTCGCACTAGCCAATATCCTTCCGCTGATGGCCAGGGGAGCCCGCCTTAAAACGTGGACCGCCGGATGCAGCTCTTTCACCCTCTGCAGCACTTCCTCGACCACGCTCTCAGCCAACTCTTGCAGCTCCGGGGCTTCTGTCGGCGTAGTGCACACCAGCGTAGTCTGGACTTCGTGATCCACTTCTCCCCTTAAAGGCTTCTGTAACAGAAACCAGCAGGAACTGATGAGGGAACGGTGAAGAAAAGGGTAGAGGAGAGGGAGGAGGGTAAGTTGTTGGGCTGGACTCTTTGCGCTCTTCTGCCGTGGGTGCTGCCTGCTCTCACGACACCTCTGCCTCTTCTCTGAGGCTCACTTGCACCTTTTCCAGTGCGCATGTGAAGAAGGCTAGTTTTGAGACCAAGAGAATAGAAAGGCAGTGCTTGTTCCTGGAGCACCCAGCTGCTCCTGTGCTTTCCCTGCCAGGCTGCTCCACCGGATGGAGCCAGGCAGCATTTCCCACGCCCCGCTAATGAGACTCGGGCAACAGCAGGCTCTCCTCTAAGCTAACCTTGGAGCTCCTGCAGGAGGGAACTAGCCCACGGGTGGCTAAGCACTGGCACTATCGGCCTCAGGGACGCTGCATGTCTGGCTGCTCGCCACACGAGAAACAAGCAACGGGGACCGTGGGGGCACGTAGTGCAGCTAAGGGATTGATGCTGAGTAGGGGAGCCTGAGAGCACAAGAGCCCACCAAGAGTGCCGGGCACACCTGGTCCTGCTCAGCCTGCTGGGGGAGGCGTTTGTCTGCTCCAGGAGCCTCAGGCTTCTCCATGCTCTCCGCAATCATGGCGAGATACCTTTGAAGAGAAATAGAGATGGCTGAAACAGAGCGCCTGCAGCTCTCTTGCCCAGACCACTCCCTGCTCAGCCACTGCCCTCGTCCCGCTCTGGCCTTCCTGGCTCCAGCACCCCAAACAGCTTCCAGCTGCCTTTGCCAGGCTCCAAACACTGATTGCACCACTCTAGGCACAACCAGCATCTGCCCGCACAGCAATTTGGCGGTCTTCCGTGGAACACAAGGCTCCAGCTGGCACCTCGCTGAAGGGCCACGGTCCCGCTCCTAGCGCAAGCGTTCCTTGTCCTGTCTCTTACCTGGCCCTCACGTCCCGCTCTGCAGCTCTCAAACTCTCTTGTTGCTCCCACAGCAGCCGCTCTCGCAGGTGAGAAATGTCCATCCCCTGTGGCAGTTCGGGGGCACTCTTTAATTTTGCCAGTTGTTCTCGAAGCCTTTTCTGAAAGTTGACACCGGCTCTTAGCTCCCCTCTGCCACAACACGCTCTCACGCACCTGCGTGTGGAGCCTTCACCCTGGCCCAGAGCAGCGCTGTGCTTCAGCCACGCACCCGGGGCGGGAGAGAAGGGCTTGCCTCAGCACTCGCGGCGGGCCCTCGGGCCTGCCTGTGCCCAGCCCCGCGCCCTGCGCTAGCTCAGCACGGAGCCGCGCAGTCGTTTCCGTGCCACAAGGCCTGGCACGCCAGCACAGCCTTCCCCGCTTCTTCAGGGCAGGCCTTGCTGAGGGAAAAGAAGTGAGGCCCCCACCCTCTGCACCGGGAAGCGTGCCTGTGAGCCCTGAGCTGTACGTACTTGTTCTCGACGGTACGTTTTGTGCGCCTCTGTCCTGAGCGTGGCCAGATACTGCCTGTAGTCGTTGAACTCCCGCAGAGTGCACACCACCTGCGGTGGGACGAGGGCAGAAATCACCCAAGGCTTGTCACGCTCGCTACGCAGCCGGCCTTGCCAGCAAGAGCGCTAACGCAGCGGGAGCTGCTCCCCTGCACCCCCTGCCCTGCGCAGCGGCTGGGGGCTCTGCTCCCACCCCCGCAGCGGGCAGCAGCGCTCCTCGCTCCGCCGCCAGGCCACGCACCCGCTGCTCCGTCGGCGCCCAGGCAGCGCGGCACGGCCCTGGCAGAGCAGGCGTGGGACTTCCCCGAGCGGGCTTTGGGCTCCTGCTGCCCCCAGGCAAAGCAGCGCAGCAGCCCCGCGCCCTCCGCCCACAAGAGGCGGCTGCAGCAAGCGCTCTGGCAACCCTGCCTCCTGGAAACTCTTCTTCTCACCCCCATAGCCAACCTACTTTGCCATCCCTGGTGACGTAACCTCCTCTCTGCAGTCTCCGCAGGTTGTCTTTGCGGTTGTAGTAGGCCTGCAAATGCGGGTCATGCAGACCGTTGTACTCGTTGCTTAGTAAGCGGCAGTGTGGGTCGCCCAGATTGAAATAACCAGATGGCTGGTGAAGCTGTAAAACGTATCGTCCGCAGCATGAGCAGGGTAGGAGGGATCAGGAAAGAGACAAAGACACTTCAGAGCTTCCTCAGCCCATAGGGTAGCTTCTTCAGCCTCTGAGGTTTAGAGTAATTCCTGGCTCAGCACTTAGCTCAGCTCTGAATTTTACCCAAAGGACAGATTTTGCTACTTGAGAAAAAGCCTGGGGCCTACAGCTTCAGTCTTGGGGTCATCTATTGTTACTGTATGCAAGTGAGGAGCTATTTATGGGGCCATTTGAGAAGATGTCCCATTTCTCCACTAACATTTACTTTTCCTTTTCTGCACCCAGGGTTGCAGTTCTAAGGAGCTCGCCAGAAAGTTTGCATCTACCTATGGTTTCTTTCCTTTGGCAATTCACTGTGATTGCAAAATGAGGTTGTTGTCAGGAGAGCCACAAAACTGTACGTGTGAAAATAGAAAGTGAGTTTGAATAGCTGATACCAGAAGTCTTTCCCATCGCTGTGAAGTCCTAACAAATAGCACAGCCACAGTGCAGGGCAGAGGAGGGTGGGGAGAAGGCAAGAGAAACCCCCCCAAGCAGAAGAGGCATGCAAGCCAAGCAGGAAGAAGTGCAGGAAATCTCCACACCAAAAACTTTTGTCCTGGTGTTTCAAAGTTAGCAAATCTCTGCTCCGCTGTAAGCAGTCTCCTCAGGGTTAGGCAGTCCTAAGGAGCGCCTTGGCTAACTTTGCCTCCGAGTAGTATCTGTATTGGCAACAATGTATTGAGGCCCGGAAGAAAGAAGAGACTCCCTCTGTTTCCCTAGCAGAGAGGCCATGGCATTGGCATATAGCCAAAGAACTGAAGCAGGAGAAATTTTGACTCTCCTTGATGATGATGGTGAGCCCTCCCATTTCTTCTCCAGGCTGCTCAGTGTATCTGGGCAAGCAGAGGCTGAAAAAGCAGGGACTTTTCCTACTCCTTTCTACTGCTTTTACCTTTTGCCCCAGCTTGCTCCGGTAGAAGACAGGGTTGGAGCCAGGCAGCAAAGGGAGTTTGACCCCCAGCGGCATATCCAGCAGCTCAGGACATCCTGCTCCGAGCTGCTGTCTTCTGCGCCCGGGCTAGAAAGACAGAGACGCTCATGGGCATTCGGGCCACCATCTCAAGAGCCTTCTTGCAGAGCGCTTACCGGAAATGCTCTTTAAAGAGCCCAGACAAGGAGAGTGCAAAGAGTGGCCTATTCCACAGCAGCTCTTTGCTTCATCGCCTCCTTCCCCACAGCTCCAATGCCTGTAAACCAGCCCCCTGGGGTCCTTGCACAGCACCCCTCCTACCTGCTGAGCTCAAATCCAGCACGGGCAGAGAGACAGGAGCCCCTGGGAGCCTGCACTGGCATCCCTCTAGGCCTACCACTCTCACTTCCCTCCGCACTGCCCCAGGCCCCAGAGCAGCCCGCGCGGTCGCCGGCTCCCAAGCTGAGCCCTCTCCATCTGTCCAGCACGCACCTCGCCCCTCTTCTCCTCTGCACTCAGCAGTCCGTCTGCGTCTCGCAGCCCTGCAGCCAGGTAATGCTCCATGGCTCCTCTCGAGAGCCCTCCTGCAGCTGCGACCCTCCACCGGCACCTCTCGCTCCAGCGGCACCCAGCTCCGGTCGCCCCAGCCGGTCTCCCGGCGAGCGGCACGCCCAGAACAATCGCGCATTGTTGCATTGCCGCTTTCCCGCGCCACCGCCCCGCTGCTGCCGGGCCAGCCCGGGGCCGGCCTGCAGCCCTGGCCTGCCCTCGGCTTGCAGGAGAGTTCAAGAGCAAGGCCGACCCAGTCCTTGGGGAGGCTGTGGCAGGCCCTCTGCAGAGCTCTTGACCTTTCCTGAGCACCAAGCAGAGCACCCAAGCTGCTAATCCCCAACCACAGACGTGCCCAGGCAGCGCTGCCAACCAGGCAGCCTGCGGGGTGCCGAACGGTGAGGGCGGAGCCCCAGCATCCCCCCAAAACCACGCAAAACTGGAAGGAGACTCAGCCACAGCTGCTGGGAACTCTTCTGCTCAGTAAGGGGAAGGACATCCGCCTTCTGAGAAGAGCAGCCCAAACCAGAGGCCCGTGCAGGCCCGCATGGTGCTGGCGACCTTAGAGCTCCCAGGTCATGGCCCAAAGTGGCTCTCAGGATGTGAGCTTCCACTGCACTGGCGGTGCTGCTCTCTACCTGAGGAAGGTCTCTCTGAGCATGGCTGGGCTTTCTCCTTTGAGCAGGAGATGCCGTGATGCTGTCTGTCGGCAGTCATCACCTTCTCCGAGTGTGCCGGGACAGCCTTTCAGCAGGGCAGGCTCGCAGGTCGCGTTCCTTCCACGCCAATGTGCCAGGAAGGCAGTGCAGCACTCACTGCTGCCCTACGTGCCTGTGGCTGGCTGAGCAAGGGCTTTCAGAAGCATCCACCACATGGACATGGGGTGCTGGTGAAGGGGAAGGTCTGGCAAAGTGGCAGTGTGCGTGTGCCAGGAGGATGTCTCTAGCGAGGCTGCAGGTGGAAATGGCAGCTGGAGCCCTTCCCTTCCAGAGGTCTCCCTGGCACAAAGCAAAGGGCGCAGGAGCGGCAGCACTGGGGGTCAAGGGGGAGCTCCAGCTGCCTTGGCTCTGCAAAGAGCTTGCCCCCAGCTTCTGCAGGCAGGGCACAGAGGCTGTGCTGAGCACCGCCACCGCCTCAGCCGCACACGAGCCGAGCTGCTGTCAGCTTGAGTCACCAGGCAAAGGGCTGGCCCCGTGCGGGCACGCAGCACAGCAGGTTGAAGAAGCTGCTTTGGGGAAGGTGCAGTCCCTGCCCGCCCGCCGGCTGCAGAACCCAGCACCCGCCATCTGGCAGCACCGCTGCCCCGACACCCTCTCTGCGGGACAACAGCAGCCCACGGCAGCCTGACGCTTTCCAGCCACGGCTGCACCCGCTCTCAAGGCCGACTCCTCCAGCCCCGAGCACATCCCCTGCTGACGGCTGCTGGACGGGTCTCGCTTGCCCAGCAAGCTGGCCCCTGTGCCAGGCTGGCTGAAAGCTTCCCTTGCTGGCAGAGTTGAATTCCCACCCCTAGGGGAAGGACAGTAGAGCCAAGGAGAGACAGAGCGAGAGATTTCCCCAGTGCCGTAGGGTGTCTTCCTCCCTCAGAGGAAAACCAACCCAAACCAAGCAGCGCAGTCCCCCTGCCTAGCAAACTCCTTGAGGTGAGCCGAGTATTTTCCTGCTCTGAAAACGTGCTGGATTTCATGCAGCAGTGCCCCTGCAAGGCATAGCCCAGCCGTTGGGAAGGGGCTGCACCAAAAGGTGCACGGAGGGTTCTGGGTGGCTCCGAAGCAACCCCAGGGCTCGTGCTGCAGTGGATTTACAGCAGGCATTCGACTGCTGGCCATGGAAATGTTTGCGGCGGCCTCTGAAGCACAGCAGTCTTCCCTCCACTGGCACCCTAACGTAGGGGCAGGAGCTGAGCTCGGTAACACAGGTGTGAGGGCAAGTGCTGGGAGCCCCCTTGCCTTCCCTGATGACGCCTTGATAGCCCAGGCCTTCGCAGTCCCCCGCCCCCCGCCCCGAGAAAACAGGCTGTGGAGCCCTTCCCTCAGGCAGGCGCGTTGGACAGAAACTCGGGCTCCTCGGCCTTGCTAGCCGGGCAGAAGGTGTCGGCCAGCTCTCGGAGGAGTTGCTGGCGACAAAGAGGAAATCGCAAGAGCAGCAAAAGGATACCAGGACGTCAAAGCAGCGCTTGGAAGTAAAGTCTTTATTCTGTGCTGGGGGCGGAGGGGGGTGGGGGATAAGAGGAGGAGGGGGCTCCCCTCCCCGGGGGCTCTCTGGCTCTGGGCAGCAGCTGTGCTGGAAGATGCTTAGAGGATCCCAGCTGGAGGGGCTGTGCCACGCGGTGAGGCCTGTTCTCCGCTGACACGCGAGTCGGCACCATCAGCAGCCCCTGCGGCTCAGAGAGAGCCAGGGAAGCACAGGGGCATGCGCGCCACAGAGTGCCGAGCCTTCCCTGGCCCGGCAAAGGCAGCGGGAGTGAGGTGCAGCACAGCCCTCTGCGATGTGCTTCCTGCATGTTCTTCTCCCCACGGACTGTTCCAGAGTCTGAGCAAGCTCCCTCAGCACGCGCATTACTCCAGCGTGCCCCTCACAAGCTTTCCAAGCATGCGTCTCTGCCGGGCTCCTCTCTGGGAAGGGGGCTTTGGAGCTGTTGGAGGGACGGGCTGCCTGGAATACTGCTGGCCCGTGGAGGGGAAGGTGTCTCGCGTGCTCCCTGGCCTCGCTTTAGCTTGGGTTTCTGGCACTGGAGCGCAAGGTCTTGATGGGGGTGCCGAGGGGTAATAGAGGGGCTTCTGCACGCCTTCTGCTGTGCTCTGAGCATCTTGCTCAGAGCTTTGGAGGACAGAGGGGAGGAGATGAGGTGACAGTTCCTCTTCAGACTGTGCTTCTGCCTCTGAAGGCATGGCCATTCCGGGGACCATGATAGGTGGGAGCTTTGTGCTTGGTTGAGGTGTGTCTAAGTTTTTAGCGGGGATTTTCTTTTCTGCTGGCCTTAGAAAGCCCTGGCCCAGAGAGCTCTCCTTCCCATCTCTTGGTCTGCGCTGTTTTGCGACCCGCCTTCCACAATTGACTCCTGAAGCCACTGTACTCAGAGGGGGACCACACCGCTCTAATAGCTGCTCCACTAGCCCACTCTCCTCCGTGCTTTCTTCTGAAGAGTCCTCAAAGGAGCTTGCCTTTGCATGCATTTCTTTTTCTAACTTCTCCTCCTCCTCCTTCTTCAGGCTGTCTAGAGCACCACGGACAATCCTTTCAGCATACGCTGTTAATTCTGCGTGGAGATGCTGATCTTGGCAAATGGCATTTTGGATGCCACACCTTGCAAGCGTGCTACTCTCCGGGGATACAGTTGCAAGATTTTGCAAAGGCTGCAGCGGGGGCAACCTTGTGGCTTCTGACAGCCAATGTGCAGATTCCCTAGATGATCCTTCCCCTTCTTTTGTGCTCTGGGTGGAGACAGGCGTCTGGGGTGGCTGCGGTTGTCTCTCAGAAATCGTTTCAAGGGGCAGCTTCAGGACTTCAGAAAATTTACACTGGAAGTGCCGTTCAAATTGAGAAGCCACGAATGATTGCAAGGTGGCTCCAACACTCACAACTGCATCTGTGGGGATTTGGTCAAGAGAAGGCAGAGAAGATGCTCCATCATAGCCTGCTCCCTCAGCTTGCCTCGCTCTGCTTCCTCCCGCTTCGGCAGCTCGCGTGGCTCCTCCGGCAACGAGCTGCTGCCTCCGCCTGGCCAACAGCCTGGGCTCAGAGGCGTCTGACGGGCTGCATAGCAAACGCTTCCCTAAGCGATCCCAAAGGGTTGCTGCAATCTCTCTGGCCGCCTGCCCGATTTCCTGCTGGAGATCTGCAGGCGATGTCTCTGAAGGCTCTGCCCTTCTCGCACTAGCCAATATCCTTCCGCTGATGGCCAGGGGAGCCCGCCTTAAAACGTGGACCGCCGGATGCAGCTCTTTCACCCTCTGCAGCACTTCCTCGACCACGCTCTCAGCCAACTCTTGCAGCTCCGGGGCTTCTGTCGGCGTAGTGCACACCAGCGTAGTCTGGACTTCGTGATGCACTTCTCCCCTTAAAGGCTTCTGTAACAGAAACCAGCAGGAACTGATGAGGGAACGGTGAAGAAAAGGGTAGAGGAGAGGGAGGAGGGTAAGTTGTTGGGCTGGACTCTTTGCGCTCTTCTGCCGTGGGTGCTGCCTGCTCTCACGACACCTCTGCCTCTTCTCTGAGGCTCACTTGCACCTTTTCCAGTGCGCATGTGAAGAAGGCTAGTTTTGAGACCAAGAGAATAGAAAAGCAGTCCTTGTTCCTGGAGCACCCAGCTGCTCCTGTGCTTTCCCTGCCAGGCTGCTCCACCGGATGGAGCCAGGCAGCATTTCCCACGCCCCGCTAATGAGACTCGGGCAACAGCAGGCTCTCCTCTAAGCTAACCTTGGAGCTCCTGCAGGAGGGAACTAGCCCACGGGTGGCTAAGCACTGGCACTATCGGCCTCAGGGACGCTGCATGTCTGGCTGCTCGCCACACGAGAAACAAGCAACGGGGACCGTGGGGGCACGTAGTGCAGCTAAGGGATTGATGCTGAGTAGGGGAGCCTGAGAGCACAAGAGCCCACCAAGAGTGCCGGGCACACCTGGTCCTGCTCAGCCTGCTGGGGGAGGCGTTTGTCTGCTCCAGGAGCCTCAGGCTTCTCCATGCTCTCCGCAATCATGGCGAGATACCTTTGAAGAGAAACAGAGATGGCTGAAACAGAGCGCCTGCAGCTCTCTTGCCCAGACCACTCCCTGCTCAGCCACTGCCCTCGTCCCGCTCTGGCCTTCCTGGCTCCAGCGCCCCAAACAGCTTCCAGCTGCCTTTGCCAGGCTCCAAACACTGATTGCACCACTCTAGGCACAACCAGCATCTGCCCGCACAGCAATTTGGCGGTCTTCCGTGGAACGCAAGGCTCCAGCTGGCACCTCGCTGAAGGGCCACGGTCCCGCTCCTAGCGCAAGCGTTCCTTGTCCTGTCTCTTACCTGGCCCTCACGTCCCGCTCTGCAGCTCTCAAACTCTCTTGTTGCTCCCACAGCAGCCGCTCTCGCAGGTGAGAAATGTCCATCCCCTGTGGCAGTTCGGGGGCACTCTTTAATTTTGCCAGTTGTTCTCGAAGCCTTTTCTGAAAGTTGACACCGGCTCTTAGCTCCCCTCTGCCACAACACGCTCTCACGCACCTGCGTGTGGAGCCTTCACCCTGGCCCAGAGCAGCGCTGTGCTTCAGCCACGCACCCGGGGCGGGAGAGAAGGGCTTGCCTCAGCACTCGCGGCGGGCCCTCGGGCCTGCCTGTGCCCAGCCCCGCGCCCTGCGCTAGCTCAGCACGGAGCCGCGCAGTCGTTTCCGTGCCACAAGGCCTGGCACGCCAGCGCAGCCTTCCCCGCTTCTTCAGGGCAGGCCTTGCTGAGGGAAAAGAAGTGAGGCCCCCACCCTCTGCACCGGGAAGCGTGCCTGTGAGCCCTGAGCTGTACGTACTTGTTCTCGACGGTACGTTTTGTGCGCCTCTGTCCTGAGCGTGGCCAGATACTGCCTGTAGTCGTTGAACTCCCGCAGAGTGCACACCACCTGCGGTGGGACGAGGGCAGAAATCACCCAAGGCTTGTCACGCTCGCTACGCAGCCGGCCTTGCCAGCAAGAGCGCTAACGCAGCGGGAGCTGCTCCCCTGCACCCCCTGCCCTGCGCAGCGGCTGGGGGCTCTGTTCCCACCCCCGCAGCGGGCAGCAGCGCTCCTCGCTCCGCCGCCAGGCCACGCACCCGCTGCTCCGTCGGCGCCCAGGCAGCGCGGCACGGCCCTGGCAGAGCAGGCGTGGGACTTCCCCGAGCGGGCTTTGGGCTCCTGCTGCCCCCAGGCAAAGCAGCGCAGCAGCCCCGCGCCCTCCGCCCACAAGAGGCGGCTGCAGCAAGCGCTCTGGCAACCCTGCCTCCTGGAAACTCTTCTTCTCACCCCCATAGCCAACCTACTTTGCCATCCCTGGTGACGTAACCTCCTCTCTGCAGTCTCCGCAGGTTGTCTTTGCGGTTGTAGTAGGCCTGCAAATGCGGGTCATGCAGACCGTTGTACTCGTTGCTTAGTAAGCGGCAGTGTGGGTCGCCCAGATTGAAATAACCAGATGGCTGGTGAAGCTGTAAAACGTATCGTCCGCAGCATGAGCAGGGTAGGAGGGATCAGGAAAGAGACAAAGACACTTCAGAGCTTCCTCAGCCCATAGGGTAGCTTCTTCAGCCTCCGAGGTTTAGAGTAATTCCTGGCTCAGCACTTAGCTCAGCTCTGAATTTTACCCAAAGGACAGATTTTGCTACTTGAGAAAAAGCCTGGGGCCTACAGCTTCAGTCTTGGGGTCATCTATTGTTACTGTATGCAAGTGAGGAGCTATTTATGGGGCCATTTGAGAAGATGTCCCATTTCTCCACTAACATTTACTTTTCCTTTTCTGCACCCAGGGTTGCAGTTCTAAGGAGCTCGCCAGAAAGTTTGCATCTACCTATGGTTTCTTTCCTTTGGCAATTCACTGTGATTGCAAAATGAGGTTGTTGTCAGGAGAGCCACAAAACTGTACGTGTGAAAATAGAAAGTGAGTTTGAATAGCTGATACCAGAAGTCTTTCCCATCGCTGTGAAGTCCTAACAAATAGCACAGCCACAGTGCAGGGCAGAGGAGGGTGGGGAGAAGGCAAGAGAAACCCCCCCCAAGCAGAAGAGGCATGCAAGCCAAGCAGGAAGCAGTGCAGGAAATCTCCACACCAAGAACTTTTGTCCTGGTGTTTCAAAGTTAGCAAATCTCTGCTCCGCTGTAAGCAGTCTCCTCAGGGTTAGGCAGTCCTAAGGAGCGCCTTGGCTAACTTTGCCTCCGAGTAGTATCTGTATTGGCAACAATGTATTGAGGCCCGGAAGAAAGAAGAGACTCCCTCTGTTTCCCTAGCAGAGAGGCCATGGCATTGGCATATAGCCAAAGAACTGAAGCAGGAGAAATTTTGACTCTCCTTGATGATGATGGTGAGCCCTCCCATTTCTTCTCCAGGCTGCTCAGTGTATCTGGGCAAGCAGAGGCTGAAAAAGCAGGGACTTTTCCTACTCCTTTCTACTGCTTTTACCTTTTGCCCCAGCTTGCTCCGGTAGAAGACAGGGTTGGAGCCAGGCAGCAAAGGGAGTTTGACCCCCAGCGGCATATCCAGCAGCTCAGGACATCCTGCTCCGAGCTGCTGTCTTCTGCGCCCGGGCTAGAAAGACAGAGACGCTCATGGGCATTCGGGCCACCATCTCAAGAGCCTTCTTGCAGAGCGCTTACCGGAAATGCTCTTTAAAGAGCCCAGACAAGGAGAGTGCAAAGAGTGGCCTATTCCACAGCAGCTCTTTGCTTCATCGCCTCCTTCCCCACAGCTCCAACGCCTGTAAACCAGCCCCCTGGGGTCCTTGCACAGCACCCCTCCTACCTGCTGAGCTCAAATCCAGCACGGGCAGAGAGACAGGAGCCCCTGGGAGCCTGCACTGGCATCCCTCTAGACCTACCACTCTCACTTCCCTCCGCACTGCCCCAGGCCCCAGAGCAGCCCGCGCGGTCGCCAGCTCCCAAGCTGAGCCCTCTCCACCCGTCCAGCACGCACCTCGCCCCTCTTCTCCTCTGCACTCAGCAGTCCGTCTGCGTCTCGCAGCCCTGCAGCCAGGTAATGCTCCATGGCTCCTCTCGAGAGCCCTCCTGCAGCTGCGACCCTCCACCGGCACCTCTCGCTCCAGCGGCACCCAGCTCCGGTCGCCCCAGCCGGTCTCCCGGCGAGCGGCACGCCCAGAACAATCGCGCATTGTTGCATTGCCGCTTTCCCGCGCCACTGCCCCGCCGCTGCCGGGCCACCCCGGGGCCGGCCTGCAGCCCTGGCCTGCCCTCGGCTTGCAGGAGAGTTCAAGAGCAAGGCCGACCCAGTCCTTGGGGAGGCTGTGGCAGGCCCTCTGCAGAGCTCTTGACCTTTCCTGAGCACCAAGCAGAGCACCCAAGCTGCTAATCCCCAACCACAGATGTGCCCAGGCAGCGCTGCCAACCAGGCAGCCTGCGGGGTGCCGAACGGTGAGGGCGGAGCCCCAGCATCCCCCCAAAACCACGCAAAACTGGAAGGAGACTCAGCCACAGCTGCTGGGAACTCTTCTGCTCAGTAAGGGGAAGGACATCCGCCTTCTGAGAAGAGCAGCCCAAACCAGAGGCCCGTGCAGGCCCGCATGGTGCTGGCGACCTTAGAGCTCCCAGGTCATGGCCCAAAGTGGCTCTCAGGATGTGAGCTTCCACTGCACTGGCGGTGCTGCTCTCTACCTGAGGAAGGTCTCTCTGAGCATGGCTGGGCTTTCTCCTTTGAGCAGGAGATGCCGTGATGCTGTCTGTCGGCAGTCATCACCTTCTCCGAGTGTGCCGGGACAGCCTTTCAGCAGGGCAGGCTCGCAGGTCGCGTTCCTTCCACGCCAATGTGCCAGGAAGGCAGTGCAGCACTCACTGCTGCCCTACGTGCCTGTGGCTGGCTGAGCAAGGGCTTTCAGAAGCATCCACCACATGGACATGGGGTGCTGGTGAAGGGGAAGGTCTGGCAAAGTGGCAGTGTGCGTGTGCCAGGAGGATGTCTCTAGCGAGGCTGCAGGTGGAAATGGCAGCTGGAGCCCTTCCCTTCCAGAGGTCTCCCTGGCACAAAGCAAAGGGCGCAGGAGCGGCAGCACTGGGGGTCAAGGGGGAGCTCCAGCTGCCTTGGCTCTGCAAAGAGCTTGCCCCCAGCTTCTGCAGGCAGGGCACAGAGGCTGTGCTGAGCACCGCCACCGCCTCAGCCGCACACGAGCCGAGCTGCTGTCAGCTTGAGTCACCAGGCAAAGGGCTGGCCCCGTGCGGGCACGCAGCACAGCAGGTTGAAGAAGCTGCTTTGGGGAAGGTGCAGTCCCTGCCCGCCCGCCGGCTGCAGAACCCAGCACCCGCCATCTGGCAGCACCGCTGCCCCGACACCCTCTCTGCGGGACAAGAGCAGCCCACGGCAGCCTGACGCTTTCCAGCCACGGCTGCACCCGCTCTCAAGGCCGACTCCTCCAGCCCCGAGCACATCCCCTGCTGACGGCTGCTGGACGGGTCTCGCTTGCCCAGCAAGCTGGCCCCTGTGCCAGGCTGGCTGAAAGCTTCCCTTGCTGGCAGAGACGAATTCCCACCCCTAGGGGAAGGACAGTAGAGCCAAGGAGAGACAGAGCGAGAGATTTCCCCAGTGCCGTAGGGTGTCTTCCTCCCTCAGAGGAAAACCAACCCAAACCAAGCAGCGCAGTCCC
This sequence comes from Dromaius novaehollandiae, assembly GCF_036370855.1. NCBI lineage: Eukaryota > Metazoa > Chordata > Aves > Casuariiformes > Dromaiidae > Dromaius > Dromaius novaehollandiae. The sequence goes on along the minus strand of NC_088113.1, from coordinate 6,267,870 downwards.
CCTGCCTAGCAAACTCCTTGAGGCGAGCCGAGTATTTTCCTGCTCTGAAAACCTGCTGGATTTCATGCAGCAGTGCCCCTGCGAGGCATAGCCCAGCCATTGGGAAGGGGCTGCACCGAAAGGTGCACGGAGGGTTCTGGGTGGCTCTGAAGCAACCCCAGGGCTCGTGCTGCAGTGGATTTACAGCAGGCATTCGACTGCTGGCCATGGAAATGTTTGCGGCGGCCTCTGAAGCACAGCAGTCTTCCCTCCACTGGCACCCTAACGTAGGGGCAGGAGCTGAGCTCGGTAACACAGGTGTGAGGGCAAGTGCTGGGAGCCCCCTTGCCTTCCCTGATGACGCCTTGACAGCCCAGGCCTTCGCAGTCCCCCGCCCCCCGCCCCGAGAAAACAGGCTGTGGAGCCCTTCCCTCAGGCAGGCGCGTTGGACAGAAACTCGGGCTCCTCGGCCTTGCTAGCCGGGCAGAAGGTGTCGGCCAGCTCTCGGAGGAGTTGCTGGCGACAAAGAGGAAATCGCAAGAGCAGCAAAAGGATACCAGGACGTCAAAGCAGCGCTTGGAAGTAAAGTCTTTATTCTGTGCTGGGGGCGGAGGGGGGTGGGGGATAAGAGGAGGAGGGGGCTCCCCTCCCCGGGGGCTCTCTGGCTCTGGGCAGCAGCTGTGCTGGAAGATGCTTAGAGGATCCCAGCTGGAGGGGCTGTGCCACGCGGTGAGGCCTGTTCTCCGCTGACACGCGAGTCGGCACCATCAGCAGCCCCTGCGGCTCAGAGAGAGCCAGGGAAGCACAGGGGCATGCGCGCCACAGAGTGCCGAGCCTTCCCTGGCCCGGCAAAGGCAGCGGGAGTGAGGTGCAGCACAGCCCTCTGCGATGTGCTTCCTGCATGTTCTTCTCCCCACGGACTGTTCCAGAGTCTGAGCAAGCTCCCTCAGCACGCGCATTACTCCAGCGTGCCCCTCACAAGCTTTCCAAGCATGCGTCTCTGCCGGGCTCCTCTCTGGGAAGGGGGCTTTGGAGCTGTTGGAGGGACGGGCTGCCTGGAATACTGCTGGCCCGTGGAGGGGAAGGTGTCTCGCGTGCTCCCTGGCCTCGCTTTAGCTTGGGTTTCTGGCACTGGAGCGCAAGGTCTTGATGGGGGTGCCGAGGGGTAATAGAGGGGCTTCTGCACGCCTTCTGCTGTGCTCTGAGCATCTTGCTCAGAGCTTTGGAGGACAGAGGGGAGGAGATGAGGTGACAGTTCCTCTTCAGACTGTGCTTCTGCCTCTGAAGGCATGGCCATTCCGGGGACCATGATAGGTGGGAGCTTTGTGCTTGGTTGAGGTGTGTCTAAGTTTTTAGCGGGGATTTTCTTTTCTGCTGGCCTTAGAAAGCCCTGGCCCAGAGAGCTCTCCTTCCCATCTCTTGGTCTGCGCTGTTTTGCGACCCGCCTTCCACAATTGACTCCTGAAGCCACTGTACTCAGAGGGGGACCACACCGCTCTAATAGCTGCTCCACTAGCCCACTCTCCTCCGTGCTTTCTTCTGAAGAGTCCTCAAAGGAGCTTGCCTTTGCATGCATTTCTTTTTCTAACTTCTCCTCCTCCTCCTTCTTCAGGCTGTCTAGAGCACCACGGACAATCCTTTCAGCATACGCTGTTAATTCTGCGTGGAGATGCTGATCTTGGCAAATGGCATTTTGGATGCCACGCCTTGCAAGCGTGCTACTCTCCGGGGATACAGTTGCAAGATTTTGCAAAGGCTGCAGCGGGGGCAACCTTGTGGCTTCTGACAGCCAATGTGCAGATTCCCTAGATGATCCTTCCCCTTCTTTTGTGCTCTGGGTGGAGACAGGCGTCTGGGGTGGCTGCGGTTGTCTCTCAGAAATCGTTTCAAGGGGCAGCTTCAGGACTTCAGAAAATTTACACTGGAAGTGCCGTTCAAATTGAGAAGCCACGAATGATTGCAAGGTGGCTCCAACACTCACAACTGCATCTGTGGGGATTTGGTCAAGAGAAGGCAGAGAAGATGCTCCATCATAGCCTGCTCCCTCAGCTTGCCTCGCTCTGCTTCCTCCCGCTTCGGCAGCTCGCGTGGCTCCTCCGGCAACGAGCTGCTGCCTCCGCCTGGCCAACAGCCTGGGCTCAGAGGCGTCTGACGGGCTGCATAGCAAACGCTTCCCTAAGCGATCCCAGAGGGTTGCTGCAATCTCTCTGGCCGCCTGCCCGATTTCCTGCTGGAGATCTGCAGGCGATGTCTCTGAAGGCTCTGCCCTTCTCGCACTAGCCAATATCCTTCCGCTGATGGCCAGGGGAGCCCGCCTTAAAACGTGGACCGCCGGATGCAGCTCTTTCACCCTCTGCAGCACTTCCTCGACCACGCTCTCAGCCAACTCTTGCAGCTCCGGGGCTTCTGTCGGCGTAGTGCACACCAGCGTAGTCTGGACTTCGTGATCCACTTCTCCCCTTAAAGGCTTCTGTAACAGAAACCAGCAGGAACTGATGAGGGAACGGTGAAGAAAAGGGTAGAGGAGAGGGAGGAGGGTAAGTTGTTGGGCTGGACTCTTTGCGCTCTTCTGCCGTGGGTGCTGCCTGCTCTCACGACACCTCTGCCTCTTCTCTGAGGCTCACTTGCACCTTTTCCAGTGCGCATGTGAAGAAGGCTAGTTTTGAGACCAAGAGAATAGAAAAGCAGTCCTTGTTCCTGGAGCACCCAGCTGCTCCTGTGCTTTCCCTGCCAGGCTGCTCCACCGGATGGAGCCAGGCAGCATTTCCCACGCCCCGCTAATGAGACTCGGGCAACAGCAGGCTCTCCTCTAAGCTAACCTTGGAGCTCCTGCAGGAGGGAACTAGCCCACGGGTGGCTAAGCACTGGCACTATCGGCCTCAGGGACGCTGCATGTCTGGCTGCTCGCCACACGAGAAACAAGCAACGGGGACCGTGGGGGCACGTAGTGCAGCTAAGGGATTGATGCTGAGTAGGGGAGCCTGAGAGCACAAGAGCCCACCAAGAGTGCCGGGCACACCTGGTCCTGCTCAGCCTGCTGGGGGAGGCGTTTGTCTGCTCCAGGAGCCTCAGGCTTCTCCATGCTCTCCGCAATCATGGCGAGATACCTTTGAAGAGAAATAGAGATGGCTGAAACAGAGCGCCTGCAGCTCTCTTGCCCAGACCACTCCCTGCTCAGCCACTGCCCTCGTCCCGCTCTGGCCTTCCTGGCTCCAGCGCCCCAAACAGCTTCCAGCTGCCTTTGCCAGGCTCCAAACACTGATTGCACCACTCTAGGCACAACCAGCATCTGCCCGCACAGCAATTTGGCGGTCTTCCGTGGAACGCAAGGCTCCAGCTGGCACCTCGCTGAAGGGCCACGGTCCCGCTCCTAGCGCAAGCGTTCCTTGTCCTGTCTCTTACCTGGCCCTCACGTCCCGCTCTGCAGCTCTCAAACTCTCTTGTTGCTCCCACAGCAGCCGCTCTCGCAGGTGAGAAATGTCCATCCCCTGTGGCAGTTCGGGGGCACTCTTTAATTTTGCCAGTTGTTCTCGAAGCCTTTTCTGAAAGTTGACACCAGCTCTCAGCTCCCCTCTGCCACAACACGCTCTCACGCACCTGCGTGTGGAGCCTTCACCCTGGCCCAGAGCAGCGCTGTGCTTCAGCCACGCACCCGGGGCGGGAGAGAAGGGCTTGCCTCAGCACTCGCGGCGGGCCCTCGGGCCTGCCTGTGCCCAGCCCCGCGCCCTGCGCTAGCTCAGCACGGAGCCGCGCAGTCGTTTCCGTGCCACAAGGCCTGGCACGCCAGCGCAGCCTTCCCCGCTTCTTCAGGGCAGGCCTTGCTGAGGGAAAAGAAGTGAGGCCCCCACCCTCTGCACCGGGAAGCGTGCCTGTGAGCCCTGAGCTGTACGTACTTGTTCTCGACGGTACGTTTTGTGCGCCTCTGTCCTGAGCGTGGCCAGATACTGCCTGTAGTCGTTGAACTCCCGCAGAGTGCACACCACCTGCGGTGGGACGAGGGCAGAAATCACCCAAGGCTTGTCACGCTCGCTACGCAGCCGGCCTTGCCAGCAAGAGCGCTAACGCAGCGGGAGCTGCTCCCCTGCACCCCCTGCCCTGCGCAGCGGCTGGGGGCTCTGCTCCCACCCCCGCAGCGGGCAGCAGCGCTCCTCGCTCCGCCGCCAGGCCACGCACCCGCTGCTCCGTCGGCGCCCAGGCAGCGCGGCACGGCCCTGGCAGAGCAGGCGTGGGACTTCCCCGAGCGGGCTTTGGGCTCCTGCTGCCCCCAGGCAAAGCAGCGCAGCAGCCCCGCGCCCTCCGCCCACAAGAGGCGGCTGCAGCAAGCGCTCTGGCAACCCTGCCTCCTGGAAACTCTTCTTCTCACCCCCATAGCCAACCTACTTTGCCATCCCTGGTGACGTAACCTCCTCTCTGCAGTCTCCGCAGGTTGTCTTTGCGGTTGTAGTAGGCCTGCAAATGCGGGTCATGCAGACCGTTGTACTCGTTGCTTAGTAAGCGGCAGTGTGGGTCGCCCAGATTGAAATAACCAGATGGCTGGTGAAGCTGTAAAACGTATCGTCCGCAGCATGAGCAGGGTAGGAGGGATCAGGAAAGAGACAAAGACACTTCAGAGCTTCCTCAGCCCATAGGGTAGCTTCTTCAGCCTCCGAGGTTTAGAGTAATTCCTGGCTCAGCACTTAGCTCAGCTCTGAATTTTACCCAAAGGACAGATTTTGCTACTTGAGAAAAAGCCTGGGGCCTACAGCTTCAGTCTTGGGGTCATCTATTGTTACTGTATGCAAGTGAGGAGCTATTTATGGGGCCATTTGAGAAGATGTCCCATTTCTCCACTAACATTTACTTTTCCTTTTCTGCACCCAGGGTTGCAGTTCTAAGGAGCTCGCCAGAAAGTTTGCATCTACCTATGGTTTCTTTCCTTTGGCAATTCACTGTGATTGCAAAATGAGGTTGTTGTCAGGAGAGCCACAAAACTGTACGTGTGAAAATAGAAAGTGAGTTTGAATAGCTGATACCAGAAGTCTTTCCCATCGCTGTGAAGTCCTAACAAATAGCACAGCCACAGTGCAGGGCAGAGGAGGGTGGGGAGAAGGCAAGAGAAACCCCCCCCAAGCAGAAGAGGCATGCAAGCCAAGCAGGAAGAAGTGCAGGAAATCTCCACACCAAAAACTTTTGTCCTGGTGTTTCAAAGTTAGCAAATCTCTGCTCCGCTGTAAGCAGTCTCCTCAGGGTTAGGCAGTCCTAAGGAGCGCCTTGGCTAACTTTGCCTCCGAGTAGTATCTGTATTGGCAACAATGTATTGAGGCCCGGAAGAAAGAAGAGACTCCCTCTGTTTCCCTAGCAGAGAGGCCATGGCATTGGCATATAGCCAAAGAACTGAAGCAGGAGAAATTTTGACTCTCCTTGATGATGATGGTGAGCCCTCCCATTTCTTCTCCAGGCTGCTCAGTGTATCTGGGCAAGCAGAGGCTGAAAAAGCAGGGACTTTTCCTACTCCTTTCTACTGCTTTTACCTTTTGCCCCAGCTTGCTCCGGTAGAAGACAGGGTTGGAGCCAGGCAGCAAAGGGAGTTTGACCCCCAGCGGCATATCCAGCAGCTCAGGACATCCTGCTCCGAGCTGCTGTCTTCTGAGCCCGGGCTAGAAAGACAGAGACGCTCATGGGCATTCGGGCCTCCATCTCAAGAGCCTTCTTGCAGAGCGCTTACCGGAAATGCTCTTTAAAGAGCCCAGACAAGGAGAGTGCAAAGAGTGGCCTATTCCACAGCAGCTCTTTGCTTCATCGCCTCCTTCCCCACAGCTCCAACGCCTGTAAACCAGCCCCCTGGGGTCCTTGCACAGCACCCCTCCTACCTGCTGAGCTCAAATCCAGCACGGGCAGAGAGACAGGAGCCCCTGGGAGCCTGCACTGGCATCCCTCTAGACCTACCACTCTCACTTCCCTCCGCACTGCCCCAGGCCCCAGAGCAGCCCGCGCGGTCGCCAGCTCCCAAGCTGAGCCCTCTCCATCCGTCCAGCACGCACCTCGCCCCTCTTCTCCTCTGCACTCAGCAGTCTGTCTGCGTCTCGCAGCCCTGCAGCCAGGTAATGCTCCATGGCTCCTCTCGAGAGCCCTCCTGCAGCTGCGACCCTCCACCGGCACCTCTCGCTCCAGCGGCACCCAGCTCCGGTCGCCCCAGCCGGTCTCCCAGCGAGCGGCACGCCCAGAACAATCGCGCATTGTTGCATTGGCGCTTTCCCGCGCCACCGCCCCGCCGCTGCCGGGCCAGCCCGGGGCCGGCCTGCAGCCCTGGCCTGCCCTCGGCTTGCAGGAGAGTTCAAGAGCAAGGCCGACCCAGTCCTTGGGGAGGCTGTGGCAGGCCCTCTGCAGAGCTCTTGACCTTTCCTGAGCACCAAGCAGAGCACCCAAGCTGCTAATCCCCAACCACAGACGTGCCCAGGCAGCGCTGCCAACCAGGCAGCCTGCGGGGTGCCGAACGGTGAGGGCGGAGCCCCAGCATCCCCCCAAAACCACGCAAAACTGGAAGGAGACTCAGCCACAGCTGCTGGGAACTCTTCTGCTCAGTAAGGGGAAGGACATCCGCCTTCTGAGAAGAGCAGCCCAAACCAGAGGCCCGTGCAGGCCCGCATGGTGCTGGCGACCTTAGAGCTCCCAGGTCATGGCCCAAAGTGGCTCTCAGGATGTGAGCTTCCACTGCACTGGCGGTGCTGCTCTCTACCTGAGGAAGGTCTCTCTGAGCATGGCTGGGCTTTCTCCTTTGAGCAGGAGATGCCGTGATGCTGTCTGTCGGCAGTCATCACCTTCTCCGAGTGTGCCGGGACAGCCTTTCAGCAGGGCAGGCTCGCAGGTCGCGTTCCTTCCACGCCAATGTGCCAGGAAGGCAGTGCAGCACTCACTGCTGCCCTACGTGCCTGTGGCTGGCTGAGCAAGGGCTTTCAGAAGCATCCACCACATGGACATGGGGTGCTGGTGAAGGGGAAGGTCTGGCAAAGTGGCAGTGTGCGTGTGCCAGGAGGATGTCTCTAGCGAGGCTGCAGGTGGAAATGGCAGCTGGAGCCCTTCCCTTCCAGAGGTCTCCCTGGCACAAAGCAAAGGGCGCAGGAGCGGCAGCACTGGGGGTCAAGGGGGAGCTCCAGCTGCCTTGGCTCTGCAAAGAGCTTGCCCCCAGCTTCTGCAGGCAGGGCACAGAGGCTGTGCTGAGCACCGCCACCGCCTCAGCCGCACACGAGCCGAGCTGCTGTCAGCTTGAGTCACCAGGCAAAGGGCTGGCCCCGTGCGGGCACGCAGCACAGCAGGTTGAAGAAGCTGCTTTGGGGAAGGTGCAGTCCCTGCCCGCCCGCCGGCTGCAGAACCCAGCACCCGCCATCTGGCAGCACCGCTGCCCCGACACCCTCTCTGCGGGACAACAGCAGCCCACGGCAGCCTGACGCTTTCCAGCCACGGCTGCACCCGCTCTCAAGGCCGACTCCTCCAGCCCCGAGCACATCCCCTGCTGACGGCTGCTGGACGGGTCTCGCTTGCCCAGCAAGCTGGCCCCTGTGCCAGGCTGGCTGAAAGCTTCCCTTGCTGGCAGAGACGAATTCCCACCCCTAGGGGAAGCACAGTAGAGCCAAGGAGAGACAGAGCGAGAGATTTCCCCAGTGCCGTAGGGTGTCTTCCTCCCTCAGAGGAAAACCAACCCAAACCAAGCAGCGCAGTCCCCCTGCCTACCAAACTCCTTGAGGCGAGCCGAGTATTTTCCTGCTCTGAAAACGTGCTGGATTTCATGCAGCAGTGCCCCTGCGAGGCATAGCCCAGCCGTTGGGAAGGGGCTGCACCGAAAGGTGCACGGAGGGTTCTGGGTGGCTCTGAAGCAACCCCAGGGCTCGTGCTGCAGTGGATTTACAGCAGGCATTCGACTGCTGGCCATGGAAATGTTTGCGGCGGCCTCTGAAGCACAGCAGTCTTCCCTCCACTGGCACCCTAACGTAGGGGCAGGAGCTGAGCTCGGCAACACAGGTGTGAGGGCAAGTGCTGGGAGCCCCCTTGCCTTCCCTGATGACGCCTTGATAGCCCAGGCCTTCGCAGTCCCCCGCCCCCCGCCCCGAGAAAACAGGCTGTGGAGCCCTTCCCTCAGGCAGGCGCGTTGGACAGAAACTCGGGCTCCTCGGCCTTGCTAGCCGGGCAGAAGGTGTCGGCCAGCTCTCGGAGGAGTTGCTGGCGACAAAGAGGAAATCGCAAGAGCAGCAAAAGGATACCAGGACGTCAAAGCAGCGCTTGGAAGTAAAGTCTTTATTCTGTGCTGGGGGCGGAGGGGGGTGGGGGATAAGAGGAGGAGGGGGCTCCCCTCCCCGGGGGCTCTCTGGCTCTGGGCAGCAGCTGTGCTGGAAGATGCTTAGAGGATCCCAGCTGGAGGGGCTGTGCCACGCGGTGAGGCCTGTTCTCCGCTGACACGCGAGTCGGCACCATCAGCAGCCCCTGCGGCTCAGAGAGAGCCAGGGAAGCACAGGGGCATGCGCGCCACAGAGTGCCGAGCCTTCCCTGGCCCGGCAAAGGCAGCGGGAGTGAGGTGCAGCACAGCCCTCTGCGATGTGCTTCCTGCATGTTCTTCTCCCCACGGATTGTTCCAGAGTCTGAGCAAGCTCCCTCAGCACGCGCATTACTCCAGCGTGCCCCTCACAAGCTTTCCAAGCATGCGTCTCTGCCGGGCTCCTCTCTGGGAAGGGGGCTTTGGAGCTGTTGGAGGGACGGGCTGCCTGGAATACTGCTGGCCCGTGGAGGGGAAGGTGTCTCGCGTGCTCCCTGGCCTCGCTTTAGCTTGGGTTTCTGGCACTGGAGCGCAAGGTCTTGATGGGGGTGCCGAGGGGTAATAGAGGGGCTTCTGCACGCCTTCTGCTGTGCTCTGAGCATCTTGCTCAGAGCTTTGGAGGACAGAGGGGAGGAGATGAGGTGACAGTTCCTCTTCAGACTGTGCTTCTGCCTCTGAAGGCATGGCCATTCCGGGGACCATGATAGGTGGGAGCTTTGTGCTTGGTTGAGGTGTGTCTAAGTTTTTAGCGGGGATTTTCTTTTCTGCTGGCCTTAGAAAGCCCTGGCCCGGAGAGCTCTCCTTCCCATCTCTTGGTCTGCGCTGTTTTGCGACCCGCCTTCCACAATTGACTCCTGAAGCCGCTGTACTCAGAGGGGGACCACACCGCTCTAATAGCTGCTCCACTAGCCCACTCTCCTCCGTGCTTTCTTCTGAAGAGTCCTCAAAGGAGCTTGCCTTTGCATGCATTTCTTTTTCTAACTTCTCCTCCTCCTCCTTCTTCAGGCTGTCTAGAGCACCACGGACAATCCTTTCAGCATACGCTGTTAATTCTGCGTGGAGATGCTGATCTTGGCAAATGGCATTTTGGATGCCACGCCTTGCAAGCATGCTACTCTCCGGGGATACAGTTGCAAGATTTTGCAAAGGCTGCAGCGGGGGCAACCTTGTGGCTTCTGACAGCCAATGTGCAGATTCCCTAGATGATCCTTCCCCTTCTTTTGTGCTCTGGGTGGAGACAGGCGTCTGGGGTGGCTGCGGTTGTCTCTCAGAAATCGTTTCAAGGGGCAGCTTCAGGACTTCAGAAAATTTACACTGGAAGTGCCGTTCAAATTGAGAAGCCACGAATGATTGCAAGGTGGCTCCAACACTCACAACTGCATCTGTGGGGATTTGGTCAAGAGAAGGCAGAGAAGATGCTCCATCATAGCCTGCTCCCTCAGCTTGCCTTGCTCTGCTTCCTCCCGCTTCGGCAGCTCGCGTGGCTCCTCCGGCAACAAGCTGCTGCCTCCGCCTGGCCAACAGCCTGGGCTCAGAGGCGTCTGACGGGCTGCATAGCAAACGCTTCCCTAAGCGATCCCAAAGGGTTGCTGCAATCTCTCTGGCCGCCTGCCCGATTTCCTGCTGGAGATCTGCAGGCGATGTCTCTGAAGGCTCTGCCCTTCTCGCACTAGCCAATATCCTTCCGCTGATGGCCAGGGGAGCCCGCCTTAAAACGTGGACCGCCGGATGCAGCTCTTTCACCCTCTGCAGCACTTCCTCGACCACGCTCTCAGCCAACTCTTGCAGCTCCTGGGCTTCTGTCGGCATAGTGCACACCAGCGTAGTCTGGACTTCGTGATCCACTTCTCCCCTTAAAGGCTTCTGTAACAGAAACCAGCAGGAACTGATGAGGGAACGGTGAAGAAAAGGGTAGAGGAGAGGGAGGAGGGTAAGTTGTTGGGCTGGACTCTTTGCGCTCTTCTGCCGTGGGTACTGCCTGCTCTCACGACACCTCTGCCTCTTCTCTGAGGCTCACTTGCACCTTTTCCAGTGCGCATGTGAAGAAGGCTAGTTTTGAGACCAAGAGAATAGAAAGGCAGTGCTTGTTCCTGGAGCACCCAGCTGCTCCTGTACTTTCCCTGCCAGGCTGCTCCACCGGATGGAGCCAGGCAGCATTTCCCACGCCCCGCTAATGAGACTCGGGCAACAGCAGGCTCTCCTCTAAGCTAACCTTGGAGCTCCTGCAGGAGGGAACTAAGCCACGGGTGGCTAAGCACTGGCACTATCGGCCTCAGGGACGCTGCATGTCTGGCTGCTCGCCACACGAGAAACAAGCAACGGGGACCGTGGGGGCACGTAGTGCAGCTAAGGGATTGATGCTGAGTAGGGGAGCCTGAGAGCACAAGAGCCCACCAAGAGTGCCGGGCACACCTGGTCCTGCTCAGCCTGCTGGGGGAGGCGTTTGTCTGCTCCAGGAGCCTCAGGCTTCTCCATGCTCTCCGCAATCATGGCGAGATACCTTTGAAGAGAAATAGAGATGGCTGAAACAGAGCGCCTGCAGCTCTCTTGCCCAGACCACTCCCTGCTCAGCCACTGCCCTCGTCCCGCTCTGGCCTTCCTGGCTCCAGCGCCCCAAACAGCTTCCAGCTGCCTTTGCCAGGCTCCAAACACTGATTGCACCACTCTAGGCACAACCAGCATCTGCCCGCACAGCAATTTGGCGGTCTTCCGTGGAACGCAAGGCTCCAGCTGGCACCTCGCTGAAGGGCCACGGTCCCGCTCCTAGCGCAAGCGTTCCTTGTCCTGTCTCTTACCTGGCCCTCACGTCCTGCTCTGCAGCTCTCAAACTCTCTTGTTGCTCCCACAGCAGCCGCTCTCGCAGGTGAGAAATGTCCATCCCCTGTGGCAGTTCGGGGGCACTCTTTAATTTTGCCAGTTGTTCTCGAAGCCTTTTCTGAAAGTTGACACCGGCTCTTAGCTCCCCTCTGCCACAACACGCTCTCACGCACCTGCGTGTGGAGCCTTCACCCTGGCCCAGAGCAGCGCTGTGCTTCAGCCACGCACCCGGGGCGGGAGAGAAGGGCTTGCCTCAGCACTCGCGGCGGGCCCTCGGGCCTGCCTGTGCCCAGCCCCGCGCCCTGCGCTAGCTCAGCACGGAGCCGCGCAGTCGTTTCCGTGCCACAAGGCCTGGCACGCCAGCGCAGCCTTCCCCGCTTCTTCAGGGCAGGCCTTGCTGAGGGAAAAGAAGTGAGGCCCCCACCCTCTGCACCGGGAAGCGTGCCTGTGAGCCCTGAGCTGTACGTACTTGTTCTCGACGGTACGTTTTGTGCGCCTCTGTCCTGAGCGTGGCCAGATACTGCCTGTAGTCGTTGAACTCCCGCAGAGTGCACACCACCTGCGGTGGGACGAGGGCAGAAATCACCCAAGGCTTGTCACGCTCGCTACGCAGCCGGCCTTGCCAGCAAGAGCGCTAACGCAGCGGGAGCTGCTCCCCTGCACCCCCTGCCCTGCGCAGCGGCTGGGGGCTCTGCTCCCACCCCCGCAGCGGGCAGCAGCGCTCCTTGCTCCGCCGCCAGGCCACGCACCCGCTGCTCCGTCGGCGCCCAGGCAGCGCGGCACGGCCCTGGCAGAGCAGGCGTGGGACTTCCCCGAGCGGGCTTTGGGCTCCTGCTGCCCCCAGGCAAAGCAGCGCAGCAGCCCCGCGCCCTCCGCCCACAAGAGGCGGCTGCAGCAAGCGCTCTGGCAACCCTGCCTCCTGGAAACTCTTCTTCTCACCCCCATAGCCAACCTACTTTGCCATCCCTGGTGACGTAACCTCCTCTCTGCAGTCTCCGCAGGTTGTCTTTGCGGTTGTAGTAGGCCTGCAAATGCGGGTCATGCAGACCGTTGTACTCGTTGCTTAGTAAGCGGCAGTGTGGGTCGCCCAGATTGAAATAACCAGATGGCTGGTGAAGCTGTAAAACGTATCGTCCGCAGCATGAGCAGGGTAGGAGGGATCAGGAAAGAGACAAAGACACTTCAGAGCTTCCTCAGCCCATAGGGTAGCTTCTTCAGCCTCTGAGGTTTAGAGTAATTCCTGGCTCAGCACTTAGCTCAGCTCTGAATTTTACCCAAAGGACAGATTTTGCTACTTGAGAAAAAGCCTGGGGCCTACAGCTTCAGTCTTGGGGTCATCTATTGTTACTGTATGCAAGTGAGGAGCTATTTATGGGGCCATTTGAGAAGATGTCCCATTTCTCCACTAACATTTACTTTTCCTTTTCTGCACCCAGTCTTGCAGTTCTAAGGAGCTCGCCAGAAAGTTTGCATCTACCTATGGTTTTTTTCCTTTGGCAATTCACTGTGATTGCAAAATGAGGTTGTTGTCAGGAGAGCCACAAAACTGTACGTGTGAAAATAGAAAGTGAGTTTGAATAGCTGATACCAGAAGTCTTTCCCATCGCTGTGAAGTCCTAACAAATAGCACAGCCACAGTGCAGGGCAGAGGAGGGTGGGGAGAAGGCAAGAGAAACCCCCCCAAGCAGAAGAGGCATGCAAGCCAAGCAGGAAGAAGTGCAGGAAATCTCCACACCAAGAACTTTTGTCCTGGTGTTTCAAAGTTAGCAAATCTCTGCTCCGCTGTAAGCAGTCTCCTCAGGGTTAGGCAGTCCTAAGGAGCGCCTTGGCTAACTTTGCCCCCGAGTAGTATCTGTATTGGCAACAGTGTATTGAGGCCCGGAAGAAAGAAGAGACTCCCTCTGTTTCCCTAGCAGAGAGGCCATGGCATTGGCATATACCCAAAGAACTGAAGCAGGAGAAATTTTGACTCTCCTTGATGATGATGGTGAGCCCTCCCATTTCTTCTCCAGGCTGCTCAGTGTATCTGGGCAAGCAGAGGCTGAAAAAGCAGGGACTTTTCCTACTCCTTTCTACTGCTTTTACCTTTTCCCCCAGCTTGCTCCGGTAGAAGACAGGGTTGGAGCCAGGCAGCAAAGGGAGTTTGACCCCCAGCGGCATATCCAGCAGCTCAGGACATCCTGCTCCGAGCTGCTGTCTTCTGAGCCCGGGCTAGAAAGACAGAGACGCTCATGGGCATTCGGGCCTCCATCTCAAGAGCCTTCTTGCAGAGCGCTTACCGGAAATGCTCTTTAAAGAGCCCAGACAAGGAGAGTGCAAAGAGTGGCCTATTCCACAACAGCTCTTTGCTTCATCGCCTCCTTCCCCACAGCTCCAACGCCTGTAAACCAGCCCCCTGGGGTCCTTGCACAGCACCCCTCCTACCTGCTGAGCTCAAATCCAGCACGGGCAGAGAGACAGGAGCCCCTGGGAGCCTGCACTGGCATCCCTCTAGGCCTACCACTCTCACTTCCCTCCGCACTGCCCCAGGCCCCAGAGCAGCCCGCGCGGTCGCCGGCTCCCAAGCTGAGCCCTCTCCATCTGTCCAGCACGCACCTCGCCCCTCTTCTCCTCTGCACTCAGCAGTCCGTCTGCGTCTCGCAGCCCTGCAGCCAGGTAATGCTCCATGGCTCCTCTCGAGAGCCCTCCTGCAGCTGCGACCCTCCACCGGCACCTCTCGCTCCAGCGGCACCCAGCTCCGGTCGCCCCAGCCGGTCTCCCGGCGAGCGGCACGCCCAGAACAATCGCGCATTGTTGCATTGCCGCTTTCCCGCGCCACCGCCCCGCCGCTGCCGGGCCAGCCCGGGGCCGGCCTGCAGCCCTGGCCTGCCCTCGGCTTGCAGGAGAGTTCAAGAGCAAGGCCGACCCAGTCCTTGGGGAGGCTGTGGCAGGCCCTCTGCAGAGCTCTTGACCTTTCCTGAGCACCAAGCAGAGCACCCAAGCTGCTAATCCCCAACCACAGACGTGCCCAGGCAGCGCTGCCAACCAGGCAGCCTGCGGGGTGCCGAACGGTGAGGGCGGAGCCCCAGCATCCCCCCAAAACCACGCAAAACTGGAAGGAGACTCAGCCACAGCTGCTGGGAACTCTTCTGCTCAGTAAGGGGAAGGACATCCGCCTTCTGAGAAGAGCAGCCCAAACCAGAGGCCCGTGCAGGCCCGCATGGTGCTGGCGACCTTAGAGCTCCCAGGTCATGGCCCAAAGTGGCTCTCAGGATGTGAGCTTCCACTGCACTGGCGGTGCTGCTCTCTACCTGAGGAAGGTCTCTCTGAGCATGGCTGGGCTTTCTCCTTTGAGCAGGAGATGCCGTGATGCTGTCTGTCGGCGGTCATCACCTTCTCCGAGTGTGCCGGGACAGCCTTTCAGCAGGGCAGGCTCGCAGGTCGCGTTCCTTCCACGCCAATGTGCCAGGAAGGCAGTGCAGCACTCACTGCTGCCCTACGTGCCTGCGGCTGGCTGAGCAAGGGCTTTCAGAAGCATCCACCACATGGACATGGGGTGCTGGTGAAGGGGAAGGTCTGGCAAAGTGGCAGTGTGCGTGTGCCAGGAGGATGTCTCTAGCGAGGCTGCAGGTGGAAATGGCAGCTGGAGCCCTTCCCTTCCAGAGGTCTCCCTGGCACAAAGCAAAGGGCGCAGGAGCGGCAGCACTGGGGGTCAAGGGGGAGCTCCAGCTGCCTTGGCTCTGCAAAGAGCTTGCCCCCAGCTTCTGCAGGCAGGGCACAGAGGCTGTGCTGAGCACCGCCACCGCCTCAGCCGCACACGAGCCGAGCTGCTGTCAGCTTGAGTCACCAGGCAAAGGGCTGGCCCCGTGCGGGCACGCAGCACAGCAGGTTGAAGAAGCTGCTTTGGGGAAGGTGCAGTCCCTGCCCGCCCGCCGGCTGCAGAACCCAGCACCCGCCATCTGGCAGCACCGCTGCCCCGACACCCTCTCTGCGGGACAACAGCAGCCCACGGCAGCCTGACGCTTTCCAGCCACGGCTGCACCCGCTCTCAAGGCCGACTCCTCCAGCCCCGAGCACATCCCCTGCTGACGGCTGCTGGACGGGTCTCGCTTGCCCAGCAAGCTGGCCCCTGTGCCAGGCTGGCTGAAAGCTTCCCTTGCTGGCAGAGTTGAATTCCCACCCCTAGGGGAAGGACGGTAGAGCCAAGGAGAGACAGAGCGAGAGATTTCCCCGGTGCCGTAGGGTGTCTTCCTCCCTCAGAGGAAAACCAACCCAAGCCAAGCAGCGCAGTCCCCCTGCCTAGCAAACTCCTTGAGGTGAGCCGAGTATTTTCCTGCTCTGAAAACGTGCTGGATTTCATGCAGCAGTGCCCCTGCAAGGCATAGCCCAGCCATTGGGAAGGGGCTGCACCGAAAGGTGCACGGAGGGTTCTGGGTGGCTCTGAAGCAACCCCAGGGCTCGTGCTGCAGTGGATTTACAGCAGGCATTCGACTGCTGGCCATGGAAATGTTTGCGGCGGCCTCTGAAGCACAGCAGTCTTCCCTCCACTGGCACCCTAACGTAGGGGCAGGAGCTGAGCTCGGCAACACAGGTGTGAGGGCAAGTGCTGGGAGCCCCCTTGCCTTCCCTGATGACGCCTTGATAGCCCAGGCCTTCGCAGTCCCCCGCCCCCCGCCCCGAGAAAACAGGCTGTGGAGCCCTTCCCTCAGGCAGGCGCGTTGGACAGAAACTCGGGCTCCTCGGCCTTGCTAGCTGGGCAGAAGGTGTCGGCCAGCTCTCGGAGGAGTTGCTGGTGACGAAGAGGAAATCGCAAGAGCAGCAAAAGGATACCAGGACGTAAAAGCAGCGCTTGGAAGTAAAGTCTTTATTCTGTGCTGGGGGCGGAGGGGGGTGGGGGATAAGAGGAGGAGGGGGCTCCCCTCCCCGGGGGCTCTCTGGCTCTGGGCAGCAGCTGTGCTGGAAGATGCTTAGAGGATCCCAGCTGGAGGGGCTGTGCCACGCGGTGAGGCCTGTTCTCCGCTGACACGCGAGTCGGCACCATCAGCAGCCCCTGCGGCTCAGAGAGAGCCAGGGAAGCACAGGGGCATGCGCGCCACAGAGTGCCGAGCCTTCCCTGGCCCGGCAAAGGCAGCGGGAGTGAGGTGCAGCACAGCCCTCTGCGATGTGCTTCCTGCATGTTCTTCTCCCCACGGACTGTTCCAGAGTCTGAGCAAGCTCCCTCAGCACGCGCATTACTCCAGCGTGCCCCTCACAAGCTTTCCAAGCATGCGTCTCTGCCGGGCTCCTCTCTGGGAAGGGGGCTTTGGAGCTGTTGGAGGGACGGGCTGCCTGGAATACTGCTGGCCCGTGGAGGGGAAGGTGTCTCGCGTGCTCCCTGGCCTCGCTTTAGCTTGGGTTTCTGGCACTGGAGCGCAAGGTCTTGATGGGGGTGCCGAGGGGTAATAGAGGGGCTTCTGCACGCCTTCTGCTGTGCTCTGAGCATCTTGCTCAGAGCTTTGGAGGACAGAGGGGAGGAGATGAGGTGACAGTTCCTCTTCAGACTGTGCTTCTGCCTCTGAAGGCATGGCCATTCCGGGGACCATGATAGGTGGGAGCTTTGTGCTTGGTTGAGGTGTGTCTAAGTTTTTAGCGGGGATTTTCTTTTCTGCTGGCCTTAGAAAGCCCTGGCCCAGAGAGCTCTCCTTCCCATCTCTTGGTCTGCGCTGTTTTGCGACCCGCCTTCCACAATTGACTCCTGAAGCCACTGTACTCAGAGGGGGACCACACCGCTCTAATAGCTGCTCCACTAGCCCACTCTCCTCCATGCTTTCTTCTGAAGAGTCCTCAAAGGAGCTTGCCTTTGCATGCATTTCTTTTTCTAACTTCTCCTCCTCCTCCTTCTTCAGGCTGTCTAGAGCACCACGGACAATCCTTTCAGCATACGCTGTTAATTCTGCGTGGAGATGCTGAACCTGGCAAATGGCATTTTGGATGCCACGCCTTGCAAGCGTGCTACTCTCCGGGGATACAGTTGCAAGATTTTGCAAAGGCTGCAGCGGGGGCAACCTTGTGGCTTCTGACAGCCAATGTGCAGATTCCCTAGATGATCCTTCCCCTTCTTTTGTGCTCTGGGTGGAGACAGGCGTCTGGGGTGGCTGCGGTTGTCTCTCAGAAATCGTTTCAAGGGGCAGCTTCAGGACTTCAGAAAATTTACACTGGAAGTGCCGTTCAAATTGAGAAGCCACGAATGATTGCAAGGTGGCTCCAACACTCACAACTGCATCTGTGGGGATTTGGTCAAGAGAAGGCAGAGAAGATGCTCCATCATAGCCTGCTCCCTCAGCTTGCCTCGCTCTGCTTCCTCCCGCTTCGGCAGCTCGCGTGGCTCCTCCGGCAACGAGCTGCTGCCTCCGCCTGGCCAACAGCCTGGGCTCAGAGGCGTCTGACGGGCTGCATAGCAAACGCTTCCCTAAGCGATCCCAAAGGGTTGCTGCAATCTCTCTGGCCGCCTGTCCGATTTCCTGCTGGAGATCTGCAGGCGATGTCTCTGAAGGCTCTGCCCTTCTCGCACTAGCCAATATCCTTCCGCTGATGGCCAGGGGAGCCCGCCTTAAAACGTGGACCGCCGGATGCAGCTCTTTCACCCTCTGCAGCACTTCCTCGACCACGCTCTCAGCCAGCTCTTGCAGCTCCTGGGCTTCTGTCGGCGTAGTGCACACCAGCGTAGTCTGGACTTCGTGATGCACTTCTCCCCTTAAAGGCTTCTGTAACAGAAACCAGCAGGAACTGATGAGGGAACGGTGAAGAAAAGGGTACAGGAGAGGGAGGAGGGTAAGTTGTTGGGCTGGACTCTTTGCGCTCTTCTGCCGTGGGTGCTGCCTGCTCTCACGACACCTCTGCCTCTTCTCTGAGGCTCACTTGCACCTTTTCCAGTGCGCATGTGAAGAAGGCTAGTTTTGAGACCAAGAGAATAGAAAAGCAGTCCTTGTTCCTGGAGCACCCAGCTGCTCCTGTACTTTCCCTGCCAGGCTGCTCCACCGGATGGAGCCAGGCAGCATTTCCCACGCCCCGCTAATGAGACTCGGGCAACAGCAGGCTCTCCTCTAAGCTAACCTTGGAGCTCCTGCAGGAGGGAACTAGCCCACGGGTGGCTAAGCACAGGCACTATCGGCCTCAGGGACGCTGCATGTCTGGCTGCTCGCCACACGAGAAACAAGCAACGGGGACCGTGGGGGCACGTAGTGCAGCTAAGGGATTGATGCTGAGTAGGGGAGCCTGAGAGCACAAGAGCCCACCAAGAGTGCCGGGCACACCTGGTCCTGCTCAGCCTGCTGGGGGAGGCGTTTGTCTGCTCCAGGAGCCTCAGGCTTCTCCATGCTCTCCGCAATCATGGCGAGATACCTTTGAAGAGAAACAGAGATGGCTGAAACAGAGCGCCTGCAGCTCTCTTGCCCAGACCACTCCCTGCTCAGCCACTGCCCTCGTCCCGCTCTGGCCTTCCTGGCTCCAGCGCCCCAAACAGCTTCCAGCTGCCTTTGCCAGGCTCCAAACACTGATTGCACCACTCTAGGCACAACCAGCATCTGCCCGCACAGCAATTTGGCGGTCTTCCGTGGAACGCAAGGCTCCAGCTGGCACCTCGCTGAAGGGCCACGGTCCCGCTCCTAGCGCAAGCGTTCCTTGTCCTGTCTCTTACCTGGCCCTCACGTCCCGCTCTGCAGCTCTCAAACTCTCTTGTTGCTCCCACAGCAGCCGCTCTCGCAGGTGAGAAATGTCCATCCCCTGTGGCAGTTCGGGGGCACTCTTTAATTTTGCCAGTTGTTCTCGAAGCCTTTTCTGAAAGTTGACACCGGCTCTCAGCTCCCCTCTGCCACAACACGCTCTCACGCACCTGCGTGTGGAGCCTTCACCCTGGCCCAGAGCAGCGCTGTGCTTCAGCCACGCACCCGGGGCGGGAGAGAAGGGCTTGCCTCAGCACTCGCGGCGGGCCCTCGGGCCTGCCTGTGCCCAGCCCCGCGCCCTGCGCTAGCTCAGCACGGAGCCGCGCAGTCGTTTCCGTGCCACAAGGCCTGGCACGCCAGCGCAGCCTTCCCCGCTTCTTCAGGGCAGGCCTTGCTGAGGGAAAAGAAGTGAGGCCCCGACCCTCTGCACCGGGAAGCGTGCCTGTGAGCCCTGAGCTGTACGTACTTGTTCTCGACGGTACGTTTTGTGCGCCTCTGTCCTGAGCGTGGCCAGATACTGCCTGTAGTCGTTGAACTCCCGCAGAGTGCACACGACCTGCGGTGGGACGAGGGCAGAAATCACCCAAGGCTTGTCACGCTCGCTACGCAGCCGGCCTTGCCAGCAAGAGCGCTAACGCAGCGGGAGCTGCTCCCCTGCACCCCCTGCCCTGCGCAGCGGCTGGGGGCTCTGCTCCCACCCCCGCAGCGGGCAGCAGCGCTCCTCGCTCCGCCGCCAGGCCACGCACCCGCTGCTCCGTCGGCGCCCAGGCAGCGCGGCACGGCCCTGGCAGAGCAGGCGTGGGACTTCCCCGAGCGGGCTTTGGGCTCCTGCTGCCCCCAGGCAAAGCAGCGCAGCAGCCCCGCGCCCTCCGCCCACAAGAGGCGGCTGCAGCAAGCGCTCTGGCAACCCTGCCTCCTGGAAACTCTTCTTCTCACCCCCATAGCCAACCTACTTTGCCATCCCTGGTGACGCAACCTCCTCTCTGCAGTCTCCGCAGGTTGTCTTTGCGGTTGTAGTAGGCCTGCAAATGCGGGTCATGCAGACCGTTGTACTCGTTGCTTAGTAAGCGGCAGTGTGGGTCGCCCAGATTGAAATAACCAGATGGCTGGTGAAGCTGTAAAACGTATCGTCCGCAGCATGAGCAGGGTAGGAGGGATCAGGAAAGAGACAAAGACACTTCAGAGCTTCCTCAGCCCATAGGGTAGCTTCTTCAGCCTCCGAGGTTTAGAGTAATTCCTGGCTCAGCACTTAGCTCAGCTCTGAATTTTACCCAAAGGACAGATTTTGCTACTTGAGAAAAAGCCTGGGGCCTACAGCTTCAGTCTTGGGGTCATCTATTGTTACTGTATGCAAGTGAGGAGCTATTTATGGGGCCATTTGAGAAGATGTCCCATTTCTCCACTAACATTTACTTTTCCTTTTCTGCATCCAGGGTTGCAGTTCTAAGGAGCTCGCCAGAAAGTTTGCATCTACCTATGGTTTCTTTCCTTTGGCAATTCACTGTGATTGCAAAATGAGGTTGTTGTCAGGAGAGCCACAAAACTGTACGTGTGAAAATAGAAAGTGAGTTTGAATAGCTGATACCAGAAGTCTTTCCCATCGCTGTGAAGTCCTAACAAATAGCACAGCCACAGTGCAGGGCAGAGGAGGGTGGGGAGAAGGCAAGAGAAACCCCCCCAAGCAGAAGAGGCATGCAAGCCAAGCAGGAAGAAGTGCAGGAAATCTCCACACCAAAAACTTTTGTCCTGGTGTTTCAAAGTTAGCAAATCTCTGCTCCGCTGTAAGCAGTCTCCTCAGGGTTAGGCAGTCCTAAGGAGCGCCTTGGCTAACTTTGCCTCCGAGTAGTATCTGTATTGGCAACAGTGTATTGAGGCCCGGAAGAAAGAAGAGACTCCCTCTGTTTCCCTAGCAGAGAGGCCATGGCATTGGCATATACCCAAAGAACTGAAGCAGGAGAAATTTTGACTCTCCTTGATGATGATGGTGAGCCCTCCCATTTCTTCTCCAGGCTGCTCAGTGTATCTGGGCAAGCAGAGGCTGAAAAAGCAGGGACTTTTCCTACTCCTTTCTACTGCTTTTACCTTTTCCCCCAGCTTGCTCCGGTAGAAGACAGGGTTGGAGCCAGGCAGCAAAGGGAGTTTGACCCCCAGCGGCATATCCAGCAGCTCAGGACATCCTGCTCCGAGCTGCTGTCTTCTGCGCCCGGGCTAGAAAGACAGAGACGCTCATGGGCATTCGGGCCACCATCTCAAGAGCCTTCTTGCAGAGCGCTTACCAGAAATGCTCTTTAAAGAGCCCAGACAAGGAGAGTGCAAAGAGTGGCCTATTCCACAGCAGCTCTTTGCTTCATCGCCTCCTTCCCCACAGCTCCAACGCCTGTAAACCAGCCCCCTGGGGTCCTTGCACAGAACCCCTCCTACCTGCTGAGCTCAAATCCAGCACGGGCAGAGAGACAGGAGCCCCTGGGAGCCTGCACTGGCATCCCTCTAGGCCTACCACTCTCACTTCCCTCCGCACTGCCCCATGCCCCAGAGCAGCCCGCGCGGTCGCCGGCTCCCAAGCTGAGCCCTCTCCATCCGTCCAGCACGCACCTCGCCCCTCTTCTCCTCTGCACTCAGCAGTCCGTCTGCGTCTCGCAGCCCTGCAGCCAGGTAATGCTCCATGGCTCCTCTCGAGAGCCCTCCTGCAGCTGCGACCCTCCACCGGCACCTCTCGCTCCAGCGGCACCCAGCTCCGGTCGCCCCAGCCGGTCTCCCGGCGAGCGGCACGCCCAGAACAATCGCGCATTGTTGCATTGCCGCTTTCCCGCGCCACCGCCCCGCCGCTGCCGGGCCACCCCGGGGCCGGCCTGCAGCCCTGGCCTGCCCTCGGCTTGCAGGAGAGTTCAAGAGCAAGGCTGACCCAGTCCTTGAGGAGGCTGTGGCAGGCCCTCTGCAGAGCTCTTGACCTTTCCTGAGCACCAAGCAGAGCACCCAAGCTGGTAATTCCCAACCACAGACGTGCCCAGGCAGCGCTGCCAACCAGGCAGCCTGGGGAGGTGCCGAACTGGAGCAAATACAGTTTCGGAGCATCTTACCAAGCCCACAAGCTTTTGTGAGTCTGCTGCGAAGCATTAGCAGCAGATAAGGCCCTCCTTGGAGATGGATGTCTGGCGAGGGAGCCAAGTCTTGCCTCTTCTCTTCCCAGCCTGGGGACACCGCTGACCAGGCAGGGAGGGCGCTGGGCTTCAGCCAGCCCTGGGATACCAGCTGCCACCTCTCCTCGCCTCTCCTCTCCCCCATCCCAGCCGCTGCCGGGCTCCGCGAGGCAGAGGCATTCCTGGAGGCTGCTCCTCCTGGCATCCCAGGGTGCTCCAGCATCCACCGCCGGGCTCCCTGGGGTGCTCAGTACCTGAGCGAGCAAGGGGCAAGGGCGCGTGGCTTTGCCGTGGTGAGGCTGGGACGGACCTACCACGGGGTAGGTTGGTGCTGAGCCTATGCACGGAGCCACTGTGGCCTCCAAGGCCGGATTCATCCACCTTGCAGCCACAGGAGCGGTGGAGCTCCACAGGCCCGAGTGGGCAATTTCCCCTCCCGCCTAGTCCGCACATGGGCCGTGTCCCGTGGCGCCCCAGGCCTGCCCTGGGGAGGTATCGCTCCTGAGACCCTGCACTCCCCGCGAGCCCCCCGAGCCTGGGCGCCAGAGCTGTGCTGGGCGCAGCATGGCTGCTGCAAGCCCTGGTGCCCCCGGCCCCTTCCCAAATCGTCCTCCTCGCCTGGGGCTCGAGGCTGCGAGCAGCCACGGGGCGGCATGGCCGGGGCAGCAGGGAGAGGCGGACGAAGCAGGTGACGCAGGCGGGGCGGAGGGGAGCGGTGGGAAGGTTAACGCCATTATAACCCGGGGCACGGCCGCGGTTTGGCTGAGCACCTCGCATCTGGCTTGGAGCCTGGCTTTCCGCTGCCCCCTCGTCCGCCCCTCACAAACGGCGCGGGGCTAATTTCAGTTATCTTCTCCAGGCCATATGAATTCTATTAATATCAAAGTAATGAGGTAATTACTGTGATTTGGAGAAATGGCTGGGGAATTGCTTTGGATAGGATTTCACCAGCCGAAAGGGCAAATTCAAACCGCTGTTTGGAAAGGAACAAAGGGCTGTTCTGGACGGGGCGCTCTGCAGTGACCGGGGAGTGGTGGCTGCCGGCCCCGATGCCGCGAGTCCTGCTCAGGCTGCCCGTCTCCTGGGGGTCCGCGCTGCCCTCCCTGGGGTCTCTTCTCCTGGGGCAGCCACTGGGGCTGGCAGGCTCCTTGGGAAGTGTCGTGGACTGCAAGAGGAAGCCCGCGGCCAGCGGCGAAGAGCAGCAGCCCTTTCTTGCCCAGGGTAGCAGCATGCCCCGGGGCAGACCCTTGGGTCTGGCAGCCTGAGGAGGGACAGCTGATGTTCACGGCCGCTCTGCGCTAGCTACACAGCCCCCGGACCTGAGGAGCTGGGGCTCTCCCAGGTCCAGGAGCCCTTTCCTGACCATCCAAAATACCTGGCAGAGCTCCTGGCTGGCTGTGTCCCAGGGAGCCCTGAGTTTGCCAGGGGAAGGAGGCTTGACTGTCACCAAGATTGACAGGAAACCAGCCAGAGACAAGATGCCCATCTCTGGCCCTGATCCTGCTGCTGGGATAGGCACCTGAGAAGACCACTGGGAAGGGGGAAATAGCAGAGGCCGTGTACATACACAAGTCCTCCCATCAAACAAGCTCCAGTTAACTTGTCAGGCCACAAAAAAGAGCTTTGTACTGCCAGGTGGAAGGGGGCACTCGGGAAGGAAGAGCTCAGCCCACGGCAAAGTGGGGGACGGGGGGGCATTTGGGACCTCTGTGTCAGTTCCTGGACAGACACACCAAGATGGAGGGTAAGGATGTGGGCTCCTAACCAGCTCTGTGTTGCCTTGGGACCATGTCCCTCCCACCCAGGGAAGAAGAAGTGACAACCCCAATGAAGAGAAACGCCCGTCCTGTTTCCCTTCCCGGCGTGGAGGCTGTTGGGGTACGCGCAGGTGAAAACGAGCAGAACCTGGCGCCAAGGCAGCAGAAGGCTGGGTCCCATTGGGCTACTGGGAGGGGAAGCAGGGATGGTTCACACCACAGCAGCAGTGACGAGGGTCCCTGGGCACGGCGGGGCAGGGAGACAAGCGGGCCCCGTGACGCCCGAGATCGGGAGCTCCTCCGGCAGGTTTGAAGGCGGGAGTGTGTGGGCAGCTAGGAGTAAAAATAGCTCTTGTTGCAGAGCAGGAGTAGCGTGGACATCTACCAATCAGGTAGGGAGCGTGAGATGCATCCCCAGCTGGTATCAAAGGAATTTGCTAAGAAACTTGCTGTCCCAGTGAGGACGGCTTTGCCGAGCCCTCGAGAGCCGGGGCCATGTGGCCGAGCAGGCAGCCAGAGCATGCAGAGGAGGGACATGGGGCTCAGCACCACCCCGTGAAAACCAGGGCTGGGCTAGCTGAGGGCTGGAGGGGCTGGGCTGTCAGTTCAGTGGGAAGGAGCTCCCAAAGCCCTCTTCATATACTCTCTCAGCCTAGATAACCAACAGGGAAGCGGTCAGTGGTCAGCCTGGTGAAGCGTGTCCCCTGTCCCCGTGGGGTGCTGCTCCAGGACTCAAGGGCACAATGCCGTGCCTGCAAGATGGACCAGACGGGAGCCATGTCCCCATCCCTCTCCGCGCTGCCAGCTGTTGTGCCGGGGCAGAGGGCAGGGAGAGGAGCCCGGAGCTGCAGCGGGCACTTGCGGCTCTGAACATGGAGCTGCTCCCGCCTCCTCTCCGGAAGGGGTGGGGGTGCTTGGGGCCCAGCTTCGGTGCCCTCTGGAGAGAGGCGCAGCCTCTGTCCAGGGAGCCAGCTCCGACAGGGCTCCTGTCCCCTTCTCCAGGCTGTGGGACACCCAAGCCCATGCCCCGTGCTTCAGCTCTAGGTCCAAAAACCCACAAGCACACCCAGCCCCAAGATGCTGGGTGCACCCCCCTGGCAGGAGCTGGGTGCACCCCTGCTTGCACCCACCAGGCTGCCAGGTCAGGGCTGATGTTACAATTTGTGAGTTAAGTTTGGGGGTTCTCAGTTGCCACCCATGCTCCCCTTTGGCCGCAGACAGGGTCAGTGGCCAAGCAGAAGCTTGGTCTCTAATCTGCGGCACCCAGCAGGCCGGGTCAGGCCATGCTGGGCCTGGCAGCCCTCGGGCGGGGTGTGCAGAAGATGCCCAGCATTGCACACGGTGCTGAAGCCAAACACCTCCCGCACACAACAGGCCTCCACTTGCTGTAGAATAGCTCTTTGCTGGCACCTGCTGTCAGCTTTAAATTATGCATTTGCCTTTTCGCACAGTGCATCAGCAGCAAGAGGTCAATCCAGCAGCACCTGGTGTGGCAAGAGCAAGGACAGTGCATCTGGGGCTTCCCTCAGCTGCTCTGCACCCCAGGACCACGGCTTGGCCCCAGCTCTGCAGCTGTGCCTGTGCCGGGAGGACGATGCTGCCAGGCTGGGATGCATCCTGCCATCCCACAGTACCCGAACAGGATGAGGAGAGCAGACGTGGTGACAGCAACCAGGGCCAGCTGACACTTTGGCGGTTGCCAGCACGGCCATAGTGATGAGGCAGGTCATGGGCAAGGCAAGGGCAGGATCAACGAGGTCGTGCACAGCCCCCCTCCCCCCCCCCCGCCGCGTAGCTCAGGCAAGGTCGGTGGGGAAGGGTCAGAGATTAAATGAGGCTCTGGAGCCTGTGGGCAGAGGATGCATTGGTGGAGACACCCCGGAGGCATCCCACAGCTGTTTCTCACACCGTTAGCAGTTTCTGCAGCAGCCTGCCCCGCGCTTACCCAGCGTGCCGTACCGGAGCAGACCCTGGGCACCGGGCACCACGACTGCTGCAGGGGGAAGCTGCAGCGCCTCATGGTTATGGGCTCACCAGAGCAGCTACAGCCCGGGGTCACTAGTCCAGATTTGCTCCGCAGCATTTCTCCAGATGAACCCTGACATAATAACTTGATCCAGAGCTACTCCTCACCCCACACGTGGGAAGGAGAAATGGTCCCTTGGAGGGTGGGTCAGCACCATCAAGCCCACCAGCCACGGCACAACAGCAGCAGCTATTGAGGCACCATCAGCAGCACCCTGCCAGAGCCAGAGCCCAGCTTGTGCCTGAGCATGGGCCAAACACCTGCTGGAAAGGTGAACCCCAAGGCAAAATTTATTTTACAAAACTGACGCTGAAGGGTCTTTTCTTCCAGATGCGGAGGAGCATCCTTCAGGGCTCATAAACAACCTTTTCCTAGGACATGAGGGTCTTCCTGCCCATCCTGCCCCCCTGCTCTGAGAAGCCCCACGTTGGCAACAGAAGACTTTTCCTCCAGTGTTTCCCACTGGGCCTGGGAACTAAGTATTGCAGCCAGCTGCTCTAATACTTCTGCTCTCTTAAAGCTTCACATAACATCCATCAAGATCTCCTCTCGCTCCAGGACATTTCCCACAGGCATCCCGGCTGCATGCAGAAGCCAGGAGGGCAGCTGGCCTGCCCATGCATCACCCGGCGCTGGCCTGTCCTCCCCCGGGGGCTCGGGTAAGAGGGTGGGTAACTGGCACGAGGGGGGCTGCAGGCAGCAGATCACTCCAGGCCCATGGGGACATGGTGGCTCGCTCGTGGGGGTGAGGAGGCTGGGCTGAGCAGGGCAGGGTATTGGGGTGGCGGCTTTCAGCCTGCAGCTTTCTTTTTTTCTTTTTTTTTTTCTTTTTTGTTTAGCAGGTCTCTCCACGGGCCAGACTGCCAGTGGCTCTGCATTTGCAAGGCAGGAGGATTTTGCCTTTCCCCTGGCCCAGCCTGCAAGCACGCGTGGCCATTTGCCTCTCCCCTCTGCACTCACAGCCCACTCCAGGGCTAGCGCAATGTCCCTAGCAGACATGTGAGGCGCAATAAATGCCGGGCCTGGAGCAGGTGAGGAGCAGGGCTAGGGTGGGAGGGTTTTGCTACATCTAAACAAAGCATCTCTGAGGTCAAACACCTTGGCAGGCAGCATGCGCCCTAGCACATGCCAGTCTTAGAGGAGGAGGCCGCCTGTGCCCATGGGAAAGGCCACGTCACCGGTGTTTGCCAGCAGATAATGCCTCCGAGCCAGCGAGCACCCGCGTGTTGCCTGTGCAGCTGGGAAGCGTGATTTCAGTGCCTGCGCTTCTTGCAGGGCCATGCCCATTTTGACTGCCCATGAGCTCGGAAGTGCCAGGGCTTGAAACACCGGGGTTCAGATCCTGCCCTGCTGTGTTTGTCCTGACTTCTGCACTTCTGTCTTGACTTCAGCATCAGGCTGAGCTGGGCTGGGAGGAGGACCCAGGCCGGGAGCAGAGCTGCACTGACGCTCCCAGCCTGAGTTATTGCTCTCAGCCAGTGGAAAACATACTCTCTTTGCTGGGTCTGGAGCTGTCCCATGTCTGCAAGGTTGCTCCCAGCTGCAGCAGCCTCCAGGAGCCAGGAGAAATGAGGGCAGCTGTGGCTTCGCCCTCAGCCAGCTGCTGAGAGCCGAGGGGCTGCTGCGAATAACACGTCTGTGCTGCCAGCCCAGGGTGATCGTCGCTGCGGGACAGCCGGGCTGCTCTCCCCGGGGAGGCACTGCCCAGGCAGCAAAGGGGAGCGGGCCAAGCCCTGGCTGCGGTGGCACAGACCCTTCAGCATCCCACACCCAGCCGGGACCTGCATCACCTCGCTCTGTGTCTCAGTTTCTCCACGAGCATGGTGTGGGTGGGCGGCTCCTGGCCAGAGGAGAATGCTGCACCCATGGGAGCTGCGCCCATGGGAGCCAGGGGATGAGCAAAATCATCCGCTAATGTCTCCAGGAGGCAGTTCCCAGCCCAGCTCTAGTCTCTGTGCCGTCCGAGGGTACCTCTCCTCACCTCTCTGTGCTAAAGTTAAAGCTAGGACCCCACCACAACACTGGGCTCCAGAGAGCCGTGTCCGAACAAAGAGGAGCATTTCTCCTGGCAGAGAGGCAGACGGCCCTCAGCATAGCTGGAGAAGCCCTAAGCAGCTGCGAGCAGTGTTTAAACAGAGGAGGCAGCCAGTGCTTTTTTCGGCTGGGTTTAACCCCTTTGCACCAGGGCCTTGTCTCAAGGGACTGCCACGTGCTGGGGGAGCTGGAGCGGCAAGCTGGCCCTGGGCTGCTCAGGCAAAACTGGGGCTGCTCCCTGTGCGGGCTGGGGGCTGCTGCCTGTCTGAGCTGGGTGCTGCTCCCTGTGGGGGCTGGGGGCTGCTCCCTGCCTCCCACTGCTAGCGAGGGCATTTGCCCTGAGCTCGCGCGTCTCCGAGGCCGTGCTGGTCAGGGCCTGGCAGGAAAGCAACAGCACTATCATTTGCAAGATGCTGATTAGCCGCCACAACACTGGGGTCTCACACCCATTCCCCAAGAGGCCAGCAGGGCTAATCAACCCAGCATAAATTGCAGACATGACAGTAGATTTTACAGGCTGCAGTTCATGTGCTGACTTTTATGTTTAACTTATGTCAACTACATCACCTGAGGGGCTGATTGAAGTCCTTGCTGTTGATGTCACTTGGTTGTAGAGCAGATGTATAGCATGCAGTAAATATTTGGGTTTAATGTGTAAAGTTTCACTGATGTGCAGGCCAAGAAACAGTCTTCCAGAAGATTAAAAGTTTCACTTAAGCAAAGAGTAACTGTTAGAATTGCTGGATTTCATAGTCAGTGATTCACTGGCAGAAAGGATGGGATGGACTCCAGCACAGGTATGTTGCAGCACTCAACTCCTGCCTTTCCCAAAGCTGTTTTACTGCCCAGGGGCTACTTTTTCCCATCCTGTCCCTTGTTCTTCATTAGAAATTATCCTACCTTGATAGCCTAAGTCCTGCAGTGTGGTAGCAAAAGTCTTTGCACACCAGGAGAGTCCAGGTGACTGTGACTTTCTTGTAGGGATGTTGTAAGAGGAGAACCCAGACTGAGAAGGAAGAAACTTTGCAATAACAAATTACATCCCAGAGCAAACAGAAAGTGCTGTCAAGTTAAGGGAGTGATAGATTTCAGTGATTTTAAGATCAGGCAATACCATTTCGCTGCATCTCCTGTATAACAAAGGATGAATTAGTCAGTCAATCATATATTGCACATCTAAATCTCTTCAGCCATTTCCCTTTCCATCCATTTCAGCGTTTTCCCAGGGCTTAGCCCTGCACTGTAAGGATGGTGACATGCCCACCAATGCCAGGTCGGGCAGACCGGGCTTGCAATACGCGTCAGTGTAATCCTGGGGACGGCGTGCCACCAGCCTTGCTCGTCCTCTGCAACAGCCCAGTCTCCGTAAGGAAGGGGCTGCTAATCGGAGGGGGCGCAAGCAAGCGGGATCAGTGATGGGAAAGGTGGTGGCTGATGCTGCTCTCTCCCCCTGCCTCGCTCTGCCAGGACCCTCATGTAAAGCCACACCAGGTTTGGGAAGCTCTGGCTGAGAAGCCTGGCAGCAAATGCCCAGCACAGCTGGGGCCGGATCCCTCCTGGGGTGTACATCTGTCTGTGCGTCTGTGTGTCCGCATCCTCTGTGCCCAGCTCATTCCCACCCC
Source organism: Dromaius novaehollandiae (assembly GCF_036370855.1). Lineage (NCBI taxonomy): Eukaryota > Metazoa > Chordata > Aves > Casuariiformes > Dromaiidae > Dromaius > Dromaius novaehollandiae. Next base: position 6,238,535 of record NC_088113.1, on the reverse strand, counting down.
TGGCCCCGCTGCTGCCGACAGCCCCCGGCAGCCCCTCGGCCGCCCTCCCTGATTCCCGCGGAGCTGCCCGGGGAGAGCCAGCGGTGCCTCTGCACAGCAGCCCTCACCTGGGCGCTGAGCACTAATTAGTGCCTGAATAGACACAGCACCGCAGGAAGCCCGATGGATTGTTATCCGGATGCCTGCAGCCTGGGAATCTTGTTCCACACACTGAACGTGAGCTCTTAAGGTCTTTTATTTTTTCAGAAGGGATTAATTTAATTAATGCAACTAACAAAACATCTAACTGCGCTCTATAAATAGACCTGCAGGCTTTGACACAGCTCCTGTCTATGCCAAGAAATGAGTCTAATAATAGCTGCTTAACGATGAAGTTCAGGGGACCAGAGAGATTATGCAGAGAAAATGCCAGGACAGGCTCAAGCAGGGGATGGAAATCAGCTGCGAAAGTAGCATCAGAAGGTCTCAACAGGACTCTGAGAGACTGCTGCTGGAAGGAGCTCCTCAGCAGCCCCAGATACGGCTTTTATCGAACAGGAGAGACACACAGCTCAGCAAAACCCGGCTTGCAACAGGCTAAGGAGCCCATTAGCTACCAGCGAGCAGAGTCTTTGGCTTTGTTGCTGCAGGAGGGTAACGTGGTCGTACACACGGGCACGTGTGGGCTGTGGGAAGGGGCCAGTAGATCATCCTAAGCCATACAGCTTACGGATTTTACGTGTGGCCCAGCTGTCCCACACGGGAATCTGGACAGTTGTTTCAGAAATGCTGGAAATCAGTGTGCTATACAGGCACGCAGTCACACGTGCTCGCTGAAAGGTAAAACACACACAGCCACAGCAGCAGAGCAGCGTCTCAGCACCCAGCCTGCAGCTTCTCTCGCTCCTGGTCCCCTTCCCCCTCACACTGGTTTTGCTGTCGGTGAGGAGCTCCAAGCTGGGCCTCTGCCACTGACGCACGAACGCTTCTCTGGGAAGCTTCTGTTTCTGCGAATCAGATTTTTTCAAACAACCCCCTACTCCGGTTCATCAAAAAAGTCCTGACTAAGGATGCTGACCTGCCTGGAAGCGCGCAACTCACTTGCACGTGCCAGGCAGCCCAGACTCGGGCCCCCCCCAGGCCCCTGGCCCAGAGCCAAGGCATGAGTCAATCAAGCTCCCGGCCGTTCGTCCTTCCTGCAGGACATCGCGGCAGTTATTCCCATGACGTCTCGCCATGTGTCAAATAGAGCTGCAGGCCGGGACGCCTCCAGCGCTGGGTGCTTCTCCCATAGCTCACCACATGCCTGGGACATGCATGGGGGTCCTAGAAACGCGGGAGTCTCCTGCCTGGGAAAGGATGGGCTTCGGAGCGTGCCCAGGGGGGAGCATGCCATCCCAAAAGCGTGAACCCCCCGCAGAGCATCCCGGCGTGTCCATCCTCCCAGTACTGCAGCACCTCTCACCTGACCCCAGCCACACTGAGGAGACACCAAACGATCTGAGTCTTCGGAGATTAAAGCCCAGACCCTGAACGCTGTGTCAATCTACCTGCTGCTCCCTCTCGATACCCTGCTGACCTACCCAACACCCAAGCTGGGCCTCCAGAGTTAGGACCCACATGATGGGTCCTACCGTATCATTTCCTCAGGCCCTTTGAAGAACGGAGGGCCCTGGTTGGGGAGGTACAGTGTAAAACCACTGAATCCTTGCAGAAAGCCTCGCTAGGCAGCAATAGCTGGGCAGAAGGGAAGGGGGGACCTTCCTCACGCTTGCCAATCTGTCACGCTTCCCTCCCACGGCACCGTGCCTGCACATCTGCCCGCTTCCAGGCCAGGTGAACCCTGGCTATATATAGTGCTGACTGCTGCAGTCATGAAAAATTCAGAAGTCCTTTTTGCAAGTCCTTCTTGTCAAAAGCCAGAGGAGCCCCGGATCCAAGTTTCTAACGCCAATCACGCGGGACCTTCAAACTGCTTTGGGAGTGGCAGTTTTCATCTCCTTTGGCTCTCCAGCTCTGAGCTGCCCCTCAGGACATGCATCTTCCAGCTCCTGGGGGGATTAGGGCCCTTCTTAGTCCTGATTTGCATTAGAAGGAACCAACACCTGAAATACTTGGATCACTGTCCCATCAGTAAGTACCTGATGCAATTGCTAAAGGAATACTAAATTGCTGAAAAAGGGGGTGGGGGGCCTTGGATCATGTATAGCAGAAGTGTCCACGTGATCATCTTTCTACCTGGATAGCAACAGCCCTAGGGTCTCCTGAAGGGAAGATCCAGCCCTGAGTGCAGCCGCGCCAGCTCGTCTCCTGTCTGCAGCCACCGTGACGCTAGGTGGGCGATTTGTGGGTGTCACGAGTCCTCCTTCTCCTCCGGCGCTGACGTTTCTGTGTGCTCAGTGCTGATGAAGCCGTTCCACATTCAGGCTGGAGAAAGATTTCCTGATGGGGATAGACAGGGTACGGCACACATTTCTGCAAACTCAATGCTCCCGCAGCCGAGGGCAGGGCAGGAACCTCTGTAACTGACAGGACTTTATTAAAATGTCATTAGTGAAGGGGAAATAAATGATCCTTTTGTTTAGGCAAATCTGCTGCTGGGAGAGGAGTGGCACAGGGCTGGGGCTGCCTAAGTGCCTGCGTGTTAGTCTTGCTGTGTCTGCTGAGGGACAGTCACTGCGCGGTAGGTGAGCTGCCCGCAGCACCGCGGGGCTGGCCCTGGCCTGGCTCTGGGACCACTGCGTCGTCATCCGTCCCAGCAGCAGGCATGGGGAAGGACAGGGCTTTTCCCTCCATGTGACGCTGACAGGATCCAGATTGTCTCCTTGCATCAAGGACGTGCTTGAGCATTGCATCTGCGCTGCCAGGCAGACACAGAGCTGAGAAAGCAAAGAAAACAACCCAAATGTTGCAATTATGCAACACTAAAAGCAGTATTTACAGTTTCCACCACCGCTTCAAACGGGAACGTGGCCTTAAACAATCACCTGCGCTGGAAATAACAAGAGCAGCGCTGGGAAGGAAAAAAAAAAAAAAACAAAACAGACAAACTGCTGATTGCAGCTGGCTGTCTGGCAAGTAAAGTGAGTACTCGGAGTGCTGATGGCACAGGGAAAAAGAGCCTTGAGGACGAAAGGACAAAATTCCCCTCTGCTGTAAACAAACCATGCTGCAAGGAGAGCCAGACCCTGTGTGGCCACATGGTACAACACAGAAGACATGATCATAAGCAAATACCTTTGGGTGGGTGACACAGTTATGTGCAAGCACCTCCTGACACAAAGGGGAACCTTTACAGCTGCTACGCAAAATGAAAAGTCACTTATACCAAACTTCGGACCTTTTATCGGAAAGAAAATTGGATTATTCGAAAAGTCTGTTTTCTACGGAAATAACCTTCAAGGTTTCTTCTGCTGCAGCCTCAAGAAATGCCACAACTTCTTCTGCATGGGAGCAGAGAGAGCTTTTTCCCCCCCTGCTCATGGCTGACCCACAGGGCGGGTTGCAGCCCTGGCGCGGAGGGGGCAAGGGCTGTGCTGAGCCACGCGTCTGCAGCATCCCTCGCGCCACGGGCAGCTAGCGGCCAAGAGCAGCACCCCTTGGTCCCCCGCTAAACGCACTCACTCTGTACCCTTTCCAACCTGTTCGAAAGACCATGAAATTCTTTTAAATCTTTGTATTTTGTAGTGAATAGAGCTCAGGGACCTAGGAAGCCCCATGCCTGGAGGCATCTAGAGCTGCACAAAGCATTAGGAGAAAGGAGCGCAAGGGGGGGATGCACTAATAGGTGTTTTCTAATTGCTACCACTGGGTTACAGAAAACAAAATATCATTCCTATTTTCAAGGACCAGGACAAGCAAGGAAAAAGCAACAGAGACTCCTTTGCATGTCCTAACAGCCCCCTGCCCTGCCATCTCTTGCCTGTTTGACACTGTGTAGGGGTTGTTAGTAGGTGCCAACCCCAGAGTCTCTGCGCAGAAATCAGTTACGGGGCAACACCTGGCTCACGAGGGTGGATGCAGGCAGCCCCCCAGCCTGGACCAGCAACGCAGGACAAGGCCTCCAGAATGGCCCCCTGTTTTGAGGGGTCTCGCTGCCCGGGATCACACCCAGCTCTGGGCCGCCTTCTCCTACCCGCCGCCCTGCGCAGCTCTGTACTTTGATGGCGCCAAGAAAAATCTGCCCATGCAAACTTTTCTGCCTAGCAAAACATAACTCAGGATAACAGAGTGTCACAAGCTTTTGCTTGCAGACATCTCCGCAGTCGTGCTGCACTCCGCCACCACACCGCTGAGGGATGCACAGACTTCAAGGCTGCAGAGCAGTGTTGTGATTATCTAGTCTGACATGCCATGTTATCTAGGCCAAAAAGTGTCATCTAGCGCTTCCAGCATCAGCCCCAAATCTGCTGCTGAAGTACAGCAGAGCACGAGAGCCAACGCGTGGTTCAGCGGCTCCTGAGAGCCCATCCCTGCTCGGGGCCAGATTTTCGGAAGAGCTTTGCGCCCTGCATGCGAAGTTCCCTGAAAGCAGGTTTTTTGGTACCTGGGAACAAGCTGAAAGTGTTTTAGGAACCTCGTGCAGGGTGTGCAAGTCGCTGCAGGGAGCAGGAGCCCCTGAGGCACCCTGCAGCCTCGCCGGGCGGCCGGATCCTGCCACATCTGGGCACCCATCACCGGGGGCTGCGATTCCCTTCGGGATGGAGGGCCGAGCCAGCAGCCCCCTTAGTCTGGCTCCTGCCCTGTCTCCCGGGACAAGGAGCGGGATGGGGACACCCAGCACAGCGCGGGCCAGGCAGGGGCGCGCCGGGGGCCTGGCTCCCTCCACGGCTCCTCGGGGCAGGGCGCAGCCGGGGGGCCCCGAGCACGTCGGGCCCAGCCAGGGCAGCACCGGGGGCCCGGCGCCCTCCCCGGGGCACGGAGCGGTGCGCGGACCCCGAGCGCGTCCCGCGCCGGGCAGGGGCGCACCGAGGGCGCGGGGCTGAGCCTCCCCGACGGGGCGGCTCGGGGCGCCGCCGCGGCCCGCGCCGGGGCGAGCCCCGCGCCGGGAGGCTGCCGGGGGCCGGGCCGAGCCGGCGGGGCGGGGCGGGCCGGGGCCGCCCAGGGGCAGGGCCGGCGGGGCGGCGCGGTGCCCGGTGCCCCGAGCCGCGCCGAGCCGAGCCGCGCGGCCCGGCGGGGGCGGCGCAGCGGCGGCGGTGCGCGGCATGCGCGGAAGATGGCGGCGGGCAGGCGCGCCCCGCGCACCGGGCTGCTGGAGCTGCGCGGCCCCGGCGGGCAGTGGCTCCGCGTCCTGCTCACCCTGGCCGAGGACGTGCTGGCCGTGAGCCCCGCCGCCGGCCCCGGCCCCGGCCCCGGCCCCGGCCCCGGCGAGGCGCCGCCGGCGCAGCTCAACGGCGGCGAGCCGGGCTCCGCCGTGCCCGAGGCGCTGGCCAACGTCAGGCGCACGGTGCGCGTCGTCAAGCAGGACGTGGGGGGGCTCGGCATCAGCATCAAAGGTGAGGGCCGGGGGCCGCGGCAGCGCTGCCCGGCTGCGGTCCCGACGGCGGCGCGGGAGCGCGCCCGGCGCCGCGGCCGCGGGGCTGCGCCGCCCGTCCGGGCTCCGCGGGGCCGCGGCGGCTCCGAGCGCGGCGCTGGGGGCGAGCGGCTTCCCGCAGCCGGGGACGCCCGCGCTCTGCGGGCCGCGGCTGCTGCGCGGGTCTGACCTTCACAGCGCGAGGCAGAGGGGCAGCACCTGGCAGGGGAGCAGAGCGTCTTCGGCGAGGGCTGTGAGACGGGGATTTCGGGAGAAGGGACCTGTTGCCGTCCCCTTTTCGAGCCCGGCTTCTGCAGCTGGACTCCACGTTTTCACTGGGTGAAAACCATACGCGGGAGCAGAGCTGATCTCTGGACCGGGGAGGAACTGGGGTCCTCACGCCTTGGTTGGGCTCTTAACCTAGCAGAACGGGAGATGAGGAAGGGCAAGGTGGGAGGTGTGAAAGCTGGAGTAGGAAGGGGCTGAAGGATGTTTGCAGCGTGCTCAAAGAGCGGTGCTTTGGAGCCAGGCAGCTCCTGGGGAGTTCAGCACAGAGTGCGGGGGGGAGGCTGGTGACAGGCCAGCTTTTCGGGAGCCCCGGCCGGGAGCAGGGCTCTCCTCTCCTCTCCTGCGTTTGGGACACTGCAGGGGGGTGCTCACAGCTCTTTGCTTGTGAGCCAGGGCTGGCAGAGCTTCTTCTCCCACTGTGACTTTGCACACGCTGGCACTTTCCTGGTAGGGGAGATGTCTGATGAAGCAGATGGGACGTGCAGGGTACCCACATGACAGAAAAGCTGCCCCTTTGCTGCAAACGGAGGTCTCTGCATGTTTGTCTTTGTCTCCTCAGTGACCCCATGTCTGTTGGGCTGACAAATATCCCTTTCAAGCTGTCGGCAAAATGAAGAAAATGATTGCAACCTTTGTAAAGTCCTTGGGGATCTCCAGACACAGAGTACCGCCTAAGAGCTGGGGCATTAAAACAACACTCTCAAGCTTGAAGATGTCCGGTCTCGGAGGGCTGAGCAGCAGGGAAGCCTCGTCGTTATAATTCTTGTTTTCCTTTCCACTGCTCCCCTCCCGAGTTTCTCTGCTCCTTGGTGATTTGCCTGAACTATAGGCTGAAAACTTCACGGGGCAGGGATTGCATTTCTTCTTGTGTTTATTTTTCATGCAGCCCTGAGCTTGTTAGAAATTCAGTGAAAGAAGGATTAAATAGTCAACCATGGGCAAAGGTCTGTCCCTGTGCATGGGTAAGAGAGTTTGTAATTTAATGTAGCGACAGGCCAGTTTGCATGCTTGGAGGCCCATAGGCAGTGGTGGTATGAATCTTACCTTCTGACGGGGCTTCGTCTCGGTGGTCAGAGGGAATTAGCCTCAGCCTCCTGCTTCCACTTCAGCTGTACAAGTGCCCAACGCAGGAAGATTTTGTGATGTGGATGTCCGTCTGCTGGGATTCGATCGAAACCCCAACTTGCTTCTCTCGTGCTGCTTGCTGTGTCTGCCGCCATGGGATGCCTGAGATTGCCAGTGCTTCCTTTTGGGAAGTGTAAAACCCCATTTGTGATAACCCCTTGGCTGCAAAGTTATTGCTAGCTCTGTGGCTCTCCTAGGAAAGGAGAAACGTTACTTGGTTCAGTTAAAACTTTATTTTTGCAGTGAAAAACTATGTGGAAAACAAGCAGCAGTAATCTGAAATGGGAGCTATAAAGCATTACAGCTGGTCACGCAGCTCTGAAGGTGACCACCACTGTTGCAGAGGGAAGGCATTGCTCCTTCTTAACTGGGGTGGTGACACTTTCCCGTTAAAAAGTAATACATTTCTTGTGGTTTAACCTCAGACTTTACCACAGAAGCAGGTACCAAGGGAAGTGTGAAAGCAGCTTAGGTCTTACAGCTCTCTGTGGAGCAGAAGTGCTCAGACAGCCTGGCCCCAGGAGTCCTGCTCCCAGCCCTCAGGGCAGCTCATGTTCTCTGAGGACTCTTCACTGCAAAATGCCTGAGTGCCCCAGGGCTGAGGCCACAGAAGTGCCTCTTGCTTCTCTCCTTCCAGCCTCATCAACCGTATATTGTTCTCTCGGTGGTGGCCCCAGGGGTGGGATGGGGCTGCTGCCGGGCAGCCCTAGGGTTGTTGCTGACTCAGCCTGCTCTGGCTGACGCAGGCCTGGCCCCCGTTTCCCCCTTCCTGGGCGAGGGTGCGAGGCAGCGGGCCGTTATGCTGAAGCTACGACGTCTGCACAGTGCTGAAGAAATGCCTCCCCTTGGTTTCTGGTGCAAACAACAGCTGTGCTTTGTGCTGTGTGAGTGGAGGTGGCTGAGGCTGGCGTTGCTTTTCACATCGGGCTGCTCCGGGGACACGGTTGGAGCTCAGGGGCTGATACTGCATCTGGGAACGCACAGGCACTGTGGGTAGGTCAAGGGCACTGGGGCAACTCCAGGCTCCTGGGCCTGGCTGCACACATCAGCCATGTCATGAGCTTGCTGAGACCTGGGCACGGCCCTGCTCCCTGCCCTGGGCAGCAGCTCCGGCCCTCAGTCGCACGCGGTAGCCAGGTGTGGGTCCCACTGGTTTTTGCTGCCCCCTCACCATGCTGAAGAGCAGGTCTGTTTGCTCCTTGAGACCTGCGCATCTAGAGCTGCCCTGGTAGGGTTGGGGTGAGGGCTAAGTGTCCTGTCTTGAGACGTGTTTTGGGTATGGTCACTTGGCTCCAAAACCCTGGGCCGGCACTGTCGCTGCTGTGCTACCTTTCCTCTCGCTGAGGTCGGGCTCTGTTCTCCGTGGAAGAATCAGACGTGAGCTGTGCAAATGCCTGTCTCTTCACTGGGGAGGGGCGCTGGAAGCCAGCTCGCAGCCGGTGGAGCTGCTTCATCACTCCCACCACGGTACCACCGCCTGCCTGCCTGTTGCTTCTCCCGCCTCTCTCTCCGGTTGGTGGTTGCTCCCTGTCCCTCCACCTAACTTGCACATAATTATTTCGGCAGGACCTAAAGTGGCTCGGTCAGGATCGGACCCTGCTGGTTGTGGTGTCGTTGCAGCCAGACCCCAGCTGCAGCGAGCTGCCCTTTGCGCGAGGACTCCGGCTCTTTGGCCATCCCTGTGGGCCCATGGTGACTCGTGCTGTGGCGAAGCCCCCGGCTGCAGCCCTGTTTGGAGGGGCCGGGGAGCCACGGAGGGAGAGGGGTTGCACCTCCTTTCCCTGCCGGGGCAGGGTGACGTGCGGGAGCCGTCGGAGAGCAGCACGCCCGGCGGTCAGACAGCCGCTCCGGACCCCGGTGGGAGGCTGCCGTGTCCGCAGCCTGAGCACAGATTAGGAATCGCTGCTATAAGGATGTGTTCAGCAGCTCACAGAGGCCCCTGCAGAGGCCTCTCCAACAGCTGATAAGTGGAGTCCTCTGCTCCATGCGAGCTTTGGCGGAGATCCGAGCAAGGAAACGCCTGTGGCACTGCCTGCGAGCAGCCCTGGGGCAGACGGTGATAACTCTGTGCTCTTAGGCGTGCTGCTGGTGTGCTAGCTGGGGTCACAGTGTCCCTCAGAGACAAACATCATCTCCAAGAAGTTCCGTGGGAGAGGCTGTGCTTAGGTGTAGGATGTCAGGTGGCTGCCAATCTTTGCTAGAGCTTCCCAGGAGAAGGTAAGGCCTCCTGTAGCTGTCCTTAGCCAGCTCTCCTTTGCTGTCAGCAGCAGGTACTCTCTAGTCCTTCACAGCATTCCCAGAAATCCCCCACGATCTCCAACAAGCTTCTCAGGAGATCTAAGCAGAGCCCAGAAACTGCTGCGCAAACTGCTGCATCTGTTGGCTGCACTTTCACCTGGCCAGCACGAGATTTCTCCATCCCCGCAGCAGCACGGCCACAAAATCCCACTGCCTACCTACTGCTGCCTCTGTATCATCCCACCAAAGAAACAGCTTCCCAGGCCTGGCCAAAGCCAGCAAACACTACAGGACTAGTATGCCCAGCCTCTGTCCCGTACCCCACAGACAGAGCTATGCCATTGTAAAACACAAGCCTCCTGTTCAATACCTCTTACTTAGACTGGCTGGGGGCACTAGATCCACAGAGGTCCTGTATGGAGATGGGCTCTGCAAAGGAGGAGGTCCTTGCTTCAAAAGGATGAGAAAGAAAGTGCAACACAGGATCAGAGCTGTGGATGCTAAAGACTGTTATTGTTGCCACAGCATCTGACGTCAGCCTCTGCCCAACACATGATACTGGAATGGATGAACCACAAGAAGTCTGAGCAAAAGCAGCAGTGAAAGAGTACACTAACCAACACAGCTTCGACAAGCACTACCACCACACACCACCTTTCTCCCCAGGCCAGGTTCTGGAAGGGGAGGGTGAGCAAAAGGATGACAATACAACACCTATCTGCCCAGACAATTCCTGAGAAGTTCCTCCCAAGAGACCGTTGGCTCAAGAGCACACACAAGAGGCAAGATGGCCTTCCAGTTCCCAGCTTGGACACAAGGAAAGAAGTGAATGCACAGGCAGAGGAGCTGTGATATGACAGACACTGCAGAGCTGAGACCAATTCAGCAGCAGAAAAATAAACTGGGACCTAAGGGCCCTCTGGGTGTATTTTGGGAAACTCTGGGACCCTCCTGTGACTCTACTGAGCCCCTCAGAAAAAGGCAAAGGAGGGGAAGGGGATGTATGGGGCAGCATGGAGCGAACCAGAGCAGTGTCCTGGTCGGAAGCACTCCCTGGATATGTCTGTGACCATGCATTTACTGGCTCAGATGCTGTGGTTGGTGCTTAGGAAAGGCCAAGAGCTCAGTGGAAGCCCTGGCATAGACTTGCCAAGAGCTCAGTTGTTCTTGGTCTTGAAATCTCCTGCAAGCCAAGGGCAGGTGAGGGCTGCAGGCAGGCCCCGGGATGGCCTGGCAGCAGCCGAGTGGTGGCACAGGAAAGTGGCAACACGCAACTGTCCTGGTAGTGCCACTCAGTGGGAGACCAGCTGGGGCAGCTGGAGCTGGGTGCCGCTGAAGCGAGAGGTCTGGTCCCAGCGGAAGGCCTCAGCTCCAGGAGAGCTCTTGAAAGGAGCTGTGGAGCACTGTCTTGCTGTTGGCATCCAACATATAAATGGGCTGCTGAGTACAGAGGAGAAGAGGGGCAAGGAAAGTATTGAGCAGATGCAGAGGGCTTAGCTTGGGAGCCAGCGGCCATGCGGACCTTCTCTGGGGCATCCAGAAGTGCAGAGGAAACTAGCAGAAATAGGGTGAGGACAGTGGAGGCTCTCCAGGAGTCCTGTCTCTCTGCCCATGCTGGATTCCAGCTCAGCAGGCAGGTTGGGTGGTGTGAATGGAGGTTGGGTTTGGTTTATAGAGATTGGAATTGTAGGGAAGGAGGCAATGAAGCAGAAAGCTGCTTCTGAACAGGCCACCATGTGCACAGTCCTTGTCTGAGGTCTTCAAAGAGCGTTTATGGTAACTGCTGTGCTAGAAGGCTCTTGAGGTCATGGCCTAAATGCCCATGAGCGTCTCTGTCTTTCTAGCTTGGGCGCAGAAGACAGCAGCTCGGAGTAGGATGTCCTGAGGTGCTGGACATCAAGTTTGGGGTAAAATCCCTTTGCTGCCTGACTCCCACCCTGTCTTCTCCTGGACTGAGCTGGGGGAAAAGGGGAAAAAGGTCAAAGCAGTAGAAAGGAGTAGGAAAAGGCCCTTCTTTTTCACTGCCTCCTTGTCCAGATACATTGAGCAGCCTGGAAAAGAAACATTCATTCCAACAAATCTGTGCAGCAACCTGCTGTAGAGTGGGAGCTGCAGTCCTTAAATGAGACAGGGCTGGGTGGGCAAAGCAAGCTCCAGGATCCGTGCCGCTGAGAAAAGGAAAGAGTTGCAAAGAGCAGGGCCTGATACTGGCTAGAGATCAGGGGAGTGTGTCCCGCCGCTGGTCTCTGCCTGTGCATGTGCTTGCCAGAGCCAACACCAGCCTCGCTTGCGGCACCATGCAAGGGCACGTGCCGGAAGGGTGCCCTGCATGCAGCAGGTGGCAAGGCGTCCGAAGGCAGGGAAGGTGTCCTGGCAGCGCCAGAGATGTTAATTCAGGCTCTGGAAGACTCTTTGGGGAGACTGAAAGCTTCTCCTGCTTTCCTTCTTTGTATATTTACAAACGCCAGGCCTTCTCTGCTAGGGAAACATGCAAAGTATCTTTTTGTGCCAGGTTTCGATACCTTTTTCCCCAACGCAGGTACTGCCTGGAGGTGTCCAGGTGTCCCTGAGGACTGCCTGACCCTGGGGAGACTATTTATGGTGGATGGGGGATTTGCTAAGTTTGAACTGTCTGGCTTGAAATCTTCACTGGGAAAGTTCAGCCCAAACTTGGAATTTCTGGTGTAGAAATTTCTTGCATTTCTTCCTGCTTGGCGAGGATGAGGACTTTCGGGGCAGAGGGGGTGGTGGTCTTCTGTTTCCTGCCCCCAGCCCTGCAGGGCTCCTTACAGCTGCAACACTGGCTGAAGGAATGGACAAGCCTGTTTTAGTGGAGAAACAGACTGCCTTCTCAAATGCCCCACTAAATAGCTCCACACGTTCATACAGCACCAGTAGATAGCCATAAGACTGAAGCTGCAGAGCCTGGGCTTTTTCTTGGCTGAAGAGTCTCCAGAGTAGAGAAAGCTTTCCTTTGGGGAGAATCCAGAGCCGAGCTAAGTGCTGAGCCAGGAATAACTCTAAACCTTGGAGGCTTGAAAGCACTACCCTGTGTGCTGAAGAAGCTTGGAAGTGTCTTTGTCTCTTTCCTCATCCCCCTACGCTGCTCATGCTGTGGACAATATGTTTTACAGCTTCACCAGCCATCTGGTTATTTCCCTTGGTGAGATCCACATTGCCACTGAGCACGGATGGAGAGGGCTCAGCTTGGGAGCCGGCGACCGCGCGGGCTGCTCTGGGGCATGGGGCAGTGCGGAGGGAAGTGAGAGTGGTAGGCCTAGAGGGATGCCAGTGCAGGCTCCCAGGGGCTCCTGTCTCTCTGCCCGTGCTGGATTTGAGCTCAGCAGGTAGGAGGGGTGCTGTGCAAGGACCCCAGGGGGCTGGTTTACAGGCGTTGGAGCTGTGGGGAAGGAGGCGATGAAGCAAAGAGCTGCTGTGGAATAGGCCACTCTTTGCACTCTCCTTGTCTGGGCTCTTTAAAGAGCATTTCCGGTAAGCGCCCTGCAAGAAGGCTCTTGAGATGGTGGCCCAAATGCCCATGAGCGTCTCTGTCTTTCTAGCCCGGGCTCAGAAGACAGCAGCTCGGAGCAGGATGTCCTGAGCTGCTGGATATGCCGCTGGGGGTCAAACTCCCTTTGCTGCCTGGCTCCAACCCTGTCTTCTACCGGAGCAAGCTGGGGCAAAAGGTAAAAGCAGTAGAAAGGAGTAGGAAAAGTCCCTGCTTTTTCAGCCTCTGCTTGCCCAGATACACTGAGCAGCCTGGAGAAGAAATGGGAGGGCTCACCATCATCATCAAGGAGAGTCAAAATTTCTCCTGCTTCAGTTCTTTGGGTATATGCCAATGCCATGGCCTCTCTGCTAGGGAAACAGAGGGAGTCTCTTCTTTCTTCCGGGCCTCAATACATTGTTGCCAATACAGATACTACTCGGAGGCAAAGTTAGCCAAGGCGCTCCTTAGGACTGCCTAACCCTGAGGAGACTGCTTACAGCGGAGCAGAGATTTGCTAACTTTGAAACACCAGGACAAAAGTTTTTGGTGCGGAGATTTCCTGCACTTCTTCCTGCTTGACTTGCATGCCTCTTCTGCTTGGGGGGGGTTTCTCTTGCCTTCTCCCCACCCTCCTCTGCCCTGCACTGTGGCTGTGCTATTTGTTAGGACTTCACAGCGATGGGAAAGACTTCTGGTATCAGCTATTCAAACTCACTTTCTATTTTCACACGTACAGTTTTGTGGCTCTCCTGACAACAACCTCATTTTGCAATCACAGTGAATTGCCAAAGGAAAGAAACCATAGGTAGATGCAAACTTTCTGGCGAGCTCCTTAGAACTGCAAGACTGGGTGCAGAAAAGGAAAAGTAAATGTTAGTGGAGAAATGGGACATCTTCTCAAATGGCCCCATAAATAGCTCCTCACTTGCATACAGTAACAATAGATGACCCCAAGACTGAAGCTGTAGGCCCCAGGCTTTTTCTCAAGTAGCAAAATCTGTCCTTTGGGTAAAATTCAGAGCTGAGCTAAGTGCTGAGCCAGGAATTACTCTAAACCTCAGAGGCTGAAGAAGCTACCCTATGGGCTGAGGAAGCTCTGAAGTGTCTTTGTCTCTTTCCTGATCCCTCCTACCCTGCTCATGCTGCGGACGATACGTTTTACAGCTTCACCAGCCATCTGGTTATTTCAATCTGGGCGACCCACACTGCCGCTTACTAAGCAACGAGTACAACGGTCTGCATGACCCGCATTTGCAGGCCTACTACAACCGCAAAGACAACCTGCGGAGACTGCAGAGAGGAGGTTGCGTCACCAGGGATGGCAAAGTAGGTTGGCTATGGGGGTGAGAAGAAGAGTTTCCAGGAGGCAGGGTTGCCAGAGCGCTTGCTGCAGCCGCCTCTTGTGGGCGGAGGGCGCGGGGCTGCTGCGCTGCTTTGCCTGGGGGCAGCAGGAGCCCAAAGCCCGCTCGGGGAAGTCCCACGCCTGCTCTGCCAGGGCCGTGCCGCGCTGCCTGGGCGCCGACGGAGCAGCGGGTGCGTGGCCTGGCGGCGGAGCGAGGAGCGCTGCTGCCCGCTGCGGGGGTGGGAGCAGAGCCCCCAGCCGCTGCGCAGGGCAGGGGGTGCAGGGGAGCAGCTCCCGCTGCGTTAGCGCTCTTGCTGGCAAGGCCGGCTGCGTAGCGAGCGTGACAAGCCTTGGGTGATTTCTGCCCTCGTCCCACCGCAGGTGGTGTGCACTCGGCGGGAGTTCAACGACTACAGGCAGTATCTGGCCACGCTCAGGACAGAGGCGCACAAAACGTACCGTCGAGAACAAGTACGTACAGCTCAGGGCTCACAGGCACGCTTCCCGGTGCAGAGGGTTGGGGCTTTACTTGTTTTATTTCGGCAAGGCGTGAACTGAAGAAGCAGTGGGGGCTGTGCTGGTGGGCTGGGCATTCTGGTATAGAAACAACTACCTGGGTCTGAGCTGAGATGGCACAGGGGTGGGGACAGGCAGGAACGTCATCCCCAAGTGCCTGGAGTGATGAGGGAAGCCCTTCTCTTCTCCCCTGGTTTGTGGCTGAAGCAGAGTGCTGCTTGGGACCAGCATGAAGCCTCTGCATGCAGGTGCATGAGAGCATTTTGTGGCAAAGGCGAGCTAAAACCTGATGACAACTTTCAGAAAATGCTTCGACGACAGCTGGCAAAATTAAAGGATGTACCTGAACTACCAGAAGGGAGGGACATTTCTCGCCTGCGAGAGCGGCTGCTGTGGGAGCAAAGAAAGAATTTGAGAGATGGAGACAGGGCGATGAGGGATAGGTAAGAGGCAGGACAAGAAGCTGATTGTGCCAAGAGTGGTGCAATCAGTGTTTGGAGCCTGGCAAAGGCAGCTGGAAGCTGTTTGGGGCGCTGGAGCCAGGAAGCCCAGAGCGGGACGAGGGCAGTGGCTGAGCAGGGAGTGGTCTGGGCAAGAGAGCTGCAGGCGCTCTGTTTCAGCCATCTCTATTTGTCTGAAGATTTCTTGCCATGATTGTGCAGAGGATGGAGAAGCTTGAGGCTCTTGAAGAGATCAAATGCCTCCCCCAGCAGGCTGAGCCAGAACAGCAGCAGCTGGGAAAGAAGAGACACCCAGGCACCCGGAACAGCTCAAGCTAAGACACTGCTTTAGAAAGGAATGCATGATAGTAACACAGGTTACCCAGTACATGCAGATTTACAGTCATGTCAATAGCACTCAGTGTGTCTGCTGTCAGCTGTGAAACACGTCCTTCGTGCTTGCTGATGATAAAAATCTGCATAACTCGCAGCAGCTGTCTTTTGTGAGGCGTTCATTCAGGCAGACCCTCTTGTGAACATTGTTCATGGGCTCTTCCATTTGTGCTCTCAGAGCAGGAAACTCTTACTTAGCCCTGTGGCCAACACTCTTTGCCATGGAGAACATTCACAAATGGGAGTTTTACTTACTTTTCCCTGTAGGAACTGAACAGACCAATCAGTCTTCAGTTGATGGGAAGAAGAACAGAAGACCTCTGCGTACTTCAGGGGTCTCCTGGGAGAGCTCAAAGGTCATGGATAGTTCCACATGCCAAAGCACCTCATCTCAGGAAAAAGATGCTACTCAG
Organism: Dromaius novaehollandiae; assembly: GCF_036370855.1. Classification (NCBI taxonomy): domain Eukaryota; kingdom Metazoa; phylum Chordata; class Aves; order Casuariiformes; family Dromaiidae; genus Dromaius; species Dromaius novaehollandiae. The sequence goes on along the minus strand of NC_088113.1, from coordinate 6,222,799 downwards.
ACAGCTGTTGAGGGGAGACCTGTGAGTAGGAGCTGGGTGGATGTGGTGGCTCTCCTTTGCGGCAGCGCGTTGGCGCTCAGGACTGCTGGGAGGGCGCTGCCGCACACACAGCCTCTCTCGGCTCGTGACGCATAGTGGGTTGTCAGAGTGTCTCCTGAGAAATCCCCTGGCAACTAGGAAGGGATCTTCTCAGCCTGGGAGTCTCTGTCTTGAACAATTAGGAGGGGTCTGGCTTCCTGACCTGCGGGGCACTTATTTCCACCTCCGGCTCAGACCACTCCCCAGGAATTCAGCTTGTCTTGGAGCCAGCTGTTCCAGTGTGCATCATGTCCTAATCCTGAGGATGAAGAAATCTGGGGACTGAATCACAATTCCTGCCTGTTTTTGTTGTGTCATGAATCTTACTCTTTAATGCATTTCTTAACTCTTCAGGAAGAAGAAACTCTGTCCAGCAGCAAGCTGCTGAGCTCCCAAGAGCCTGCTCGTCAGGAACTTCAGAGTCCTGAAGACAGCTTGAGTGAGCCATCGCAGGAGGACCAAGACACTGAAAACCAAGGTATATACACGTCTGGACTACAGTGCCCGAAGCCTCTGTCTTCCCTCCCAGGACTGCAGGCAGTGCTCTCCTTCCTTCTCAAACCTCCCCTTTCCTCTAGTTCAGAAGTCTTTTACAGGAGGCTCCAAGAGAAGAGCTCTAGCCTAATAGAGCCATGGCTGCTTTGCTGGCCCCCGTCACAGCACCTGAGGGGAAACAGTGGGGAGGGCTGGAGCCTGTGTGCTGACCAGAGTTCATGACAAGGTTAAACAGCAGACAGAGGAGGTTTCCAAAGGGTAATGTTTCTAAGCAAGTGATGAGCATCAGTCATACTCACAACAGGAAGACTTTCTAGCTGAGGGATGATGTCTCGCTTAGCTTTCTATACCCTCTTGCCAAGGTAGAACTACAGGCTTGGAAGTTACTCAATGGTGGCTGGTTGTTTCTTCTTGCAGAAAGCAGTACAGAGGATTCTTCTAGACAGCTGTGTCTCTGTCCTGAGACAAGAACATCCCTCTCTTCAGGAGCCTCTGAAGAAGACAATGACTCTGACTTGAAAGAGAGCAGAAGATTTTTGCAGGTATGACATCAGCATCCCCCTACATCTCAGAAGATAGCAGCTGTCATGCTCTGACATGGTTTAGGGGTACCCACTGATAGGGTTCAGATGACTTTCTTCTCTTTATCCTGAGCCTTTCCTGCCTCACCATCACTCCCCCCTGCCCCATGCTTACTTCACTCCTCTAGCTTCCTGGTGGAAGGGCTTTATTCTCAAAGCACCCAAATGAGAAAGAGTTGCGAGATGCCTCCGGGGTGTCTCCACCAACACATCCTCTGCCCACAGGCTCTGGAGCCTCATTTAATCTCTGACCCTTCCCCATGGACCTTGCCTGAGCTACACCGCAGGGGGGCTGTGCCCGACCTTGCTGATCCTGCCCTCGCCTTGCCCATCTGATTTCCTGGCTTGCCCATCACTATGGGCAAGTGACCTGCCTCATCACTATGGGCTTGCTGGCAACCGCCAAAGTGTCAGCTGGCCCTGGTTGCTGTCACCACGTCTGCTCTCCTCATCCTGTTCGGGTACTGTGGGATGGCAGGATGCATCCCAGCCTGGCAGCATCGTCCTCCCGGCACAGGCACAGCTGCAAAGCTGGGGCCAAGCCGTGGTCCTGGGGTGCAGAGCAGCTGAGGGAAGCCCCAGATGCACTGTCCTTGCTCTTGCCACACCAGGTGCTGCTGGATTGACCTCTTGCTGCTGATGCACTGTGCGAAAAGGCAAATGCATAATTTAAAGCTGACAGCAGGTGCCAGCAAAGAGCTATTCTACAGCAAGTGGAGGCCTGTTGTGTGCGGGAGGTGTTTGGCTTCAGCACCGTGTGCAATGCTGGGCATCTTCTGCACACCCCGCCTGAGGGCTGCCAGGCCCAGCATGGCCTGACCCGGCCCGCTGGGTGCCGCAGACTAGACACCAAGCTTCTGCCGACCCTGTCTGTAGCCAGAGGGGAGCATGGGTGCTTTACAGCCAGCTGAGAACCCCCAAACTTAACTCACAAATTGTAACATCAGCCCTGACCTGGCAGCCTGGTGCTATTCCAGGGACATTTCAGGAACCCAGCTGAGACCTCAGCCCCAGACAAGACAGTCGGCCCCACTGCTAGCTTCTCCTTCAAAACTTTCCCCCAGGGCAAATGGGGCACATTGCAGCGGTGGGCTGCACCTTCCCAGCCCTCCTTTCCTTCCCCCTGTTCTGACCAGCTCCACCTCTAAACTAGGGCACCACCCGCAAGGTCACGCTGCCCAGCAGAGGAGAGCAGGAGGGACGGGACACAGAGCAGGGCAGCAACGGCATAAAACTGTCAGCACAGCTGTTCTCATCTCCTGTTTGAGTGCTCTGGCATATGGAGGGCTCCAGAGCCGGGCAAGCTCTTCAGGGAGCCTTGGGGAGATCTCTGGCTGCGGCCATGGAGCCGTTCCAGGTGGTTGGTGGAGCTGCTTCTGTCACGTTGGTGAAGCATCTGCGAGTGCCGAGGCAGCAACGCTTCCCCATGGATGGGGAGCCAGGCCTGCCACTCTTCTAGGGTTTTCAGTGTTTCAAGACTAGCTAAATTAAAAAATGAAGCCCTTATCAGCACCCTGCACAACATCTCTTTCTGCCTCTCTAGCATAAATTTGGCCACAGCGAGGCTGTAGATGACACTGAAATTAAAACAGTTGTAAATACAGGGGCCAGAGCCAAGCTGCAGACAACCTGGCAAGAGATAAGAGCCACGCGGGGGATGCAGGCTCTGATGGATGGGCTGCTCCAATTAAGCACTGGTACCTCTCAAGAAGAGGAGGCAAAATCGCAAAGTTAAATTGCGGACGACGTGACTAGACGACCACACCCGTTGTTCCAGCACAAATTTGGATCTGCTCCATCAAAGGACTTCTGAGCCCAAGAGATGGCTGTTCTTGGCCAGCAAAATGAAATCCAGGCTCAAAACCAGACCTTGGCTTCCTGGGCGGGCAGAGCTAAGAGCTGCCAAATTGCCATGCATGGCAGCTCACAGGCCGTGCGGGAACACACCCAGAGCTGCGCTTTTACCAGGCTGCTGCCCAGCACCAACCGGGGCAGGAACTGTAGGAGCTTTAAACCCAGTCTGTTGGCAGCACGGTCCTACTGGGAGTCAGCAGGTCAATGCTCCTGTCCTTTCTTTGCAAGAGCTGAGTAGGGCTCACACAGCTTTCACTGACTTACCAAGGCAGTGGCTTCAGGGCTGGATGGTGCCCTGGGGCAGTCAGTTTACATCTCCTACTCCACCCCAAGAGCACTCCCGGTTATAAGCTCTGCCAAGGCTGAACCTCTGGACTGGGAGGGAGTCAAGAGCCACAGGCCCATTGGTACCAGCACGACTTGCCAACTGGTGGCTGTGGCATTTACCCAAGACAGGAGATTGGGTCCTGGTCCCTGGTTTCAGGACAATATGTGTACTTTACTGCTCCAAATCCCTGCAGGATATGAGCAGGGCCATGCCTGGCTTTCAGATGCCAAGCAGATGTCAGCATGAGGCTGGTGTTGTACTCTCAGCCTTCACAAACCCCAGGCACATCTGGGGACAAGGAGAACTTCCAGACACTTAGTGAAGTTCTCATGATCGCAAACTCTGGCATCACCAGGCTTTGAGGTATGGGCTGGAGGTAAGCGTCACTCAAGCACTGGGCTATGCCAGAGCTGAACCACTCGCATCTCAGTTCTGACCTGGGCCAGAGTTTTCACATGACCAGACTCCCTGATCCATTTGTGGACAGGAGAAAGTGCTGGGAGACCAGGTAGGCTCATGGAAGAGCTTCTGGTACATAAAGCTCCCTTGCCAACAAAGTCATAATTATTCATGATGGCTTGTAACAGAGCTCTTCAGGTCCTCCTCTTCCACCAAACAAGGACTGTGGAGCTATCTGTGGCTAAGAGCCCTGTTCTTTACCCTGTTGTCCTGAGACTGGCATGGAGCTCTTCAAGTGTGATCTCAAGGATCTGAGCAGTGGTGCAGAGAAGGGACAGCATCTGCCACTCCTCTAGGCAATGTGGCCACCTAACCTACTCGATGGAGAAACTGCCGCACATGGCTGTAGGGCACAGAGCAATCCTGCATTCTCCACTCCCTCCCGCCCCCAGCATCTGGCTGCGGCTGGCATAGGCAGCAAAGCCGAGATGAACGCCGCCTGCCAAATACATTCGGCTGCTTGCTGCGACACATCCAACCATTCTGCAGCAGATGGGCTGGTCAGCCCCTCTCCTAATTACTCTCAGGCTACTCCAACCACACGTGCTCCCCCGTTCATCAGCTGGGCTCTCTCCAGCCGTGCCGAAATGGCTGCAAGATCCTTCATGTGTTTGTGCCCCACTCAGGGTGGGGCCTCTGGTACTGTAAAGCTGCTCATCGCGTACCTTCACGTTACCTGGCAGGCCTCCCTGGAGACACGAGGAGCCTGCTGTGCAGCCACGAGAGCAGGACAGCTTTGGAGAGCCAAAGCGAGAACATTTTAAAGAATCCATATATCAAAGTTGGAAGAAAATTTAAAATTAATCCTTCACCAAAATTTCAACCACACTAGTATTAAACCTTTCCTAATTTTTACTTGAATGGAGTATCTAGGATGAGATGTGATACATGATATTTTGGTGTCAATACTTTTTCGAGGAAAGAGAGTCAAGGGATTGATGGATTTGTTGTTTTAGTTTTCTAAACCGACTCCTAATGGGAAGCTGGTTTCAGTGCGGTGCCCCCAGATGGGAAGGGATGTACAAGAAGCTCCCAGCAACCTGCTCCACCTCCATGACCTGCTTTCCCACCCATTTGTGCCTGTGCCCCAACCCTGCGCCTGCTCTGACAAGACCCTCGTGTTGAAGTTTCTCCTTCTCCCAACAGCTCTTACAACGTAAGAAGCAGAAATAATCATGCGTAAAACTGTCTGGGCCGTTAAGCTATGCACATACCTGCCGAGGGAACGCGCGATCGCACCACAGCCTTCAGCCCCTCCTTCCTCTCCCCAGCTGCTCTCCCTTCCACGCTGCCGGCAAACCGACCTCGCCTCGGCCCTGCAGACTTGCCCCATCTGCGCGGTCCTCGCGGAGGCACCGCCGTCCCGGGGCGGCAGGAACCGCGCGTGGGCCCCGGGAAAGGCGCGGGAAAGAGCGACGCGCGCCCGGACGACGGCGAGCGGCGGGGGAGCCTCTGGCAGCGCGGTGGGCGCCGCGCAGAAGGGGCCACCGAGGGCCCAGGCCCGGGGCCGGGGGGGCCGGGCCAGGAGCCGGGCGAGGCGGGCGGGCAGCAGGCGGCGCCGCGCGGAGGCGGGTCCCGGCCGGGGGCGGTGGCGCGCTCCGGCCCCGCCCCGTGCAGCCCCGCCCCGCCCCGCGCAGCGCCCCCGCGGCCCGCGCGCCGCCGGTCGGGGCGGGGCGGGGCGGGGCGGGGCCAGGCCGCGCCCCCGGCGCGTCACGGCGGGCGGGGCGGGGCGGGGCGGGGCGGGCGCGGGCCGTGGCGTGGCGTGGCGACCCGCCGCCGCGGAGCAGCCGGGCCATGGTGGGGATCCCCGGAGCCTGCCCGTGTGAGAGCCGCGGCGCGGGAGGCGCGGGGGAGCCGCGGCGCCGCCCCGCTCCCGCTCCCGCTGCGGGCCTAGCGCGGGCGGCCGGGGCCGGGGCCGCGCGGGGGGGGCGCCGCCGGCGCGGCGGGGCGCAGCGCTGCCGGGGCGCGGGGGGGCCGGGCGCTGCCGGGGCCGGCGGCGCCGCTGGTGCCCGCCCGGGGCGGCTGGCAGCGCGGGCAGCGCCTGGCGCGGGTGCTGCGCTGTCTGCAGCTCTGCGGGGTGTGCGTGCACCCCCGCGCCTACATATATACACACATTTCATTTATTTTTAGCCTGCGGTTTGTCGCCATCGGAGGATGCGGCTCGGTGATACCGGCTCACGGTGCTCCAGCCCCCGCTCCAGGGTCCCGCGCCTGCCCCGCGGCGCGGCGGGCTGCGCCGGCGGAGCCGCCCGGCGTGGTGCCGAGCACCCGCTCGGGGAGCTGATCCTGCTTAAAAATAGCCTGGCAGAGGGAGCCCGGTCGGTCGGTCCGATGGGTCGAGCTTCCTGCTCCACTGAGAGGAGGGCAGCGCGGCCGGGGTGCCGGGCGGGCCGGCCGGGGGGCAGCCCGCGGGCCCCGCGGTTGGTAACCGCGCCACGGTGCAAGGCCGCACACGCTGCACGTCGCTGCGCCGTCAGCGCCGACCGTCTTTTGACGGGGAGGGAGTTGAACGGGCTCGAACGCAACTTTGCGTGTGGTTTGAAGCACCAGGTTTAGGACGTCCTGTGTTTCTGCGTCCGGAGGACCTCCCCGCTGGCATGGACCTCCCGGGACCGGCGCCGAGAGGCGAGCAGTCCGCCTGTCCCCCTGTGCCCTCTTACAGTGCGCGGTTTGGGACTAGGAAGGTGATGAACTGGAGTCCTGTTTTCATTAATTTCTCAGAGCAGGAGGTTTGTTTCTAGAAGAGCTGTGCTCTCTTTGGAGGCGGGGAGGTTGGCAAGCGTGCAGGGAAGCGCTGCTGCGGCCGAGGAGCCGAGTAGATGTTCAGCACCTGCCTGCAACTGCGTGAACCTCCCGGTCGTTCTTCTCATCTGTTCTTGCGTGCCGCGTTTGTCTGTCCATAGAGAACCTGGTGCGCTGAGAACGGCTTTGGAGCCGTCCTGGGCTGGGTAATGAGGTGCCACCACAGCGAGGTGACACCGAGTGATGTCCTCGAGCGCCTGTGTGACAGGGCGTGGGGTCCGTTTACGCAAGGCATGTCCTCCCTGCGCCTATCTTGAAAAGCTTCAGTTCAGTGAAGCAGGACAACCGCTAAAAGCGTGTCCTAAAGCTCAGAGGCCGTGAGGGAATTTGAACACAAAATGTGGTTGCTCAGAGGGAAGCAATGTAAAGATCGATGCCAGCGTTAACGCGGAGATTGCCCCGAAAGCTACATCCCCAGTAAGAAGGAATTGCCAAGTGATGGGAATTGCAGAGGGTGGGTGAATACTTCATCACGCTGCTTGGTACAGGATGCGCGGAGATGCTGCGAGAGCGAGGCTGTGACGCCTTTAGAGCAGTTACGAGTATTGGTGTGCTGAAGCGCACAGGCTGAAAACACCCAGTGATAAACCTGGCTGCTGCAGGAAGAGGAGACTGCAGCGAGGAAGCCGCGTTAACGGGAAAACGGGGGTCCGGAAACCTGGTATCTGATTCACGCGCTCCTAAGCTGATTGCAAGGGAGGGCTCTTCGTTTTCAGTCTGTCTTGAAAAAAGAGCTCACAGAAGGAACTTGGGTGAGATTTCTGCTTTAACCTCAGTGGCCAAAAGTTAGACCTCTGTGTCAGAACTTGTTTCTCCAAGCTGCCTTTGCAGTTGCAGCAGAGAAGCCGGCACTTGGAGGGCAGTTCATCTCACCTATCTTGGACACCTCTCTTTGGAGGAGATGAATCACACTCCGGAGCTGTCTGGGGTTTTTTTCAGCGACTGCAAGGGGAGTCGAGGGTAACTGGCTCAGACTTTGGCAACTGTGAGTTAGGTGAAGCGAATCCCACACAGTTGGGCTGTCCATGGTGCGGCTCAACTTTGTACACAGAGGTGGGTTAGGTTCCCTGTGTCCGTTAGATTGAGCTCTGGGAGGAAGGACAGTCCTTTAAAATCCTACTTAAAAACATTTGAAGCTAAGGGGAAGGGTGCTCTTGTATTTAGATCGGTAGTTTCAGAAAGGAGATGTGAAACTAGTCCCTGTGTCTACTGTGGCGCTTTTGTAGATCCTTGGGCAAGGTGCGATCCTGGATTGTGGCTGAAACCTGTATAAATGCAAATGTAGTTGTTTGGTTTTGCAAGATAAACCACGTCTGATGGTAGGGCTCTTAATCTGCATCCCTCTGGCAGAACGGGGTAAGGAGGCGATGACACGTGGCCTTATGCCAGCAGGTATGGCAGGGCCGCAACCCCCAGCACGGGGGTGACCAGCATCTGGCACGGGGTGGAGGGGATGCTGCAGATGACTCAGCTGCAGCTCGAGCATCATTTTTATGCAGCTTTAATATGCCTATGGCTCAGCTTTCCTTTGGTAGAGTGCTAATGATCATACTGATGAGCCGTACAGCTGTTCTGTAAGGACAAGCACATGAACATGTGTTGCAGCCTTCAGTGGCTTTACGGATAGATAGAGAAGATAGCAATATTGTGTTGGTGCCAGTTATTGCTATCAGGCCGGATGCTAACACAAGGCTTCGTTCACGTCCTTGTCAGTGGGCCTAGCGTCTGTCCAGGAACGCTGTTGGATTTTGTCTTTGGTGTCTAGAAAGTAAATAAATCGGGCATAGACTCGTAACTTTTATAAGCACAAATTATATGATTGACTTGGTTATTTGCCCAGTGATTCTCACTGTATTATGAAGAGAGTTACTGGCTATGCTGGGAGAGTGCTTGATTGCAATGGGAATGTATTGCAGAGAAATACTTCAATGTTTACTGTGCAACTAATGATCCGGAAAGGAAGGAGAAATGTGGGACTGCTTTGAAACTTGGGGATGTTCCATATTAGTATAAAGCGCACACAAACTCCCTTATGAACATGCCTTTCTCGCATGGATATTTCCAGTGTGCAGAAATTCAAATAGATCTTTGAGGGACTTGATTTTTATATGCTGTAAATTGACTGGCTTAAGATGTTACTCTTCCCTTGAACCAGCATTTGGGAGAGTGCAATAAACTGACTTTTTAAAGCCATCAGAGCAAAGAAAAAGTGCTGCTTGATTTGCAGCTTCTCTGAGCATGAGATGGAAAGCAGCATATATTTCAGGTAGAGCTCATGGGTCTGACTCGCTTAGAAGGAGGACTGTGGTGGGGCGCGTGAGGCTGAGCAGGGTTTCCATCGGGCTGAGCTGCCAAGGCTACCCAAACCTCCAGATTTTACAATAAACCACTGAAACGGCAGAGGGAAGAGAAGGGCTCTCACTTTCCTCTTCCTGGCACAGATCAGAGGTAAACGCTTTGACTTGAAAGAGGCAGCCGTAAAGCTAGGGCAAGCGAGAAGCCAACCTGTCTCTCCTGCTCTGATATAAAAAGTCACAGAGCCAGTGCCTGAACCCACATAAGTGATTTACTTGGGACTCTTCCAAGTAAAGTAAACCATCTCTTTGGAGACACTTGTCCCTGCTTCTCATCAATGAGTGTCCAGGGCAGAAGACTCTTCTGGTGCCACTGCTGCCTTCCTACTCGCCCCTGTTGTACCCCATGCACAGCCCCAGGTTTGACTGAGCTCTTAACCAAAAAGGCATCCAGCAACGTTTTGTCTCAGTGGACTTCAAGATAATCAACCCTGACCTTACAGTTCAGCTAAAGCTTTCTTTACTCTGTTTCATGTTCTTCCAGAGAGGGAGAAGCATTAACTTCAACTGGGAATAACTTATCTGACGATTGGACTTTGTCGAAATGTGTGCTTGTGTTTTCCTCAAAGATGTGCTTTGTAATCTTGGTATAATTTAAGAGATCAGACTACTCAGGCGGGGGTTTTCTCCAATGTAGATTTATCTTGAAAATTAAGATACAATTTGATAATAGCCTTCAACCTTGGCTTGCAAGGATATTTTCAGAAAATAAATGGCATGCTGCTTCCTTGACTTTGGATCCATAGATGACACTTTGAAGGTTTTTGGAATGTTACAGAATTCTCTCATTTAAATTACAGGTATGGTTTTGACTGAAGAGGGTAACATTAGCCATTTTATTCTGTGAAGGCCTTAAAATAACCAATTGAATATTTAGTGAGTGCTTGGAGGAGTACTACTGCCTTTCTCAAAGTGGACTCAGCAGAAAGGCCGGTTTGTTAGCGTAAATACCTGCTTCTCCCTGCACTAAATACATCGTCATTTTTTTTCCTCTTCATCCTTCTGGGGAATTGGCCCATCGAGGGAGTGGACCTAGTTGCTGTAAGCAGCAGGGTCCTCCAAAGGTATCACCTGGGACATCTCCAGCTTTCGTACGTCTATGTTCCTTGCCATCTCAGATGCATTTAACATCGCATGGCGGAGAAGGAATTGCTGCTGCTCAGCTGGTGGGTAACTCCATAGCATGGTGCCTGCTGCACCTTTGACCTCGCTGCAGCCAGTTCCCGTGGCTGCGATGGATGGAAGGCTTCACCCCAGGGCTCGCAGCTCTCGTGCAGAGCCTGCTGAAGAGAGCGTGACTGAGGGAGTCTGTCTATCCCGTATCATTATTGCTGCTGCTCCATGGTTCTTTGTGATGGTGCCAATGGGTAGTATTTCCCTCGTGCCTTAGGACGTGCTCGGTGCTTTCTGGGGCGCCTGGGTGTAACGGTGACCTCAGTAGCCCCTGCAGAGATTTGGCTGCTTCTGTACCAAGGATCTGTGGCCCAGCTCTAGCGTGGCACCACTGCATAACCTTGACTTAGACCTCTGAGAAAGAGCGGACAGAAGGTCTGGAGAGAGGCTGAGGCAGCCACGGAGTGTTTGCTTGATGTGAGCGAGCTCTGCACATGCTGCTGGCAGAGACTGCCTGGGTAGAGCTGCCTGAGCCCAACGGTGTGCTGCCATGGGCTGTGCCTGTAGGGGCTGTGCCTGTACGGGCTGCGACAGGGGTGCGCCTGTAGGAGCTGTGCCTGTACGGGCTGCGATGGGGCTGTGCCTGTACCGTCGGCTGCTGCCGGCCCCAGCGCAGCAGCGGGAGGCACAGGCAGAGCCCCGGGGTGCTCCTGCCCTCCAGGCCCGGCACGGTCAGCACCTTCACCCCGCTCTCGTTTTCGCAGCCTGGCTGGACGGTGCTTGGGGAGGGCTCTCCCCGCCGCCGTGCCGAGCCCCGCGGCAGCCGCTGCAAGCCCAGCTGGCCCCCGGCCCCCGCCAGCACCGGGAAATCGGGAGTGTTCAGCCTTCCCTTGCCCTCCGGCGGTGGGAGGAGGAGCAGTGGCGGCTTCCGCGCTTCTGGGCCAGCTGGGATCGGTGCAGCCTGTCCTTTCCTCGATGCCCCTTTCACAGTTACGTGGGAGCGGTGGGGATGCTTCGGGGGTGTATTCTTGGGAACGAATCTCTTAACAGAGTCCTGCTGTAGCAGCAAACTAATTTAACACTTCTTTAAAGGATACGGGACATCTCGCTGTGTCATATTTCCGGGGCGGATAAAAGTAGTTTGTTTGTTTTACCTAACGGCAGGTAATTGCATGTGTCAGGGAGATGCTGTAGGCTGAGTGTTAAAGCCCAAAGAAGTCAAGTGGCCCCCGTGGTTTCTCCCTGCTCCCCTTCAGGCGCTTTTGCATTGAAACGCCCAGCCTAGCAGATCTGCCGGCAGGAGTCTTCCCTCCTCCTCCTCCTCACTGAGTTTGGTGGGGACTGAGAACCGCCGATTAATTGTGACTGTAAAGCATTGAACTTTGAGGGGAGAGGAGAAAAAATCTTCCAAATGTTTGCCTCCCTGGCAGTCGATACGTGGGTCGGTGCTTGGGTTTATCATGTGACATCACTGGGATCTCTGACATTGCTAGCTCAGAAACAATAACTCTCCTTATCTGTCGTCATGTTTTTCTAATTAAAGACAAAGCTTGGTAAATATTTTTTAAATGACTGAATTTCCTAAGTATGGAAGATACATGTTGGGAATCAGGCTTGCTGCAGCCAATGCGCCTTTTCCCATCGCCTCCCTCTGAGCGCATGAGTGCAAATGCAGATTTAGAGCTGTGGGTGACAGGTTTATTCGGGATGATTGGCAAGGATTTATAAACCAGGAGGGGATTTACTTAGCTCTCGCTCCCTCCTCTTCCCCCGTGCCTTCCCCCCACCCCGACACCAGGCTCAGAAAAAGGAAATTGGGATCACATTAAACCCTAATTGGTTTGGCTCTAGCTATAGTTCAGTGGCTGCCAAATAGTTAACTTGTTGTGTGAGAGTTTGGCCATGTGTTGAGAGGCAAATTTGCTTGTAGCGGAGGATCTTTGTAAACTGTACCTCCATTCATTTGCTGTTTACCGCGGCGCTTGGGGAGGCGCAGGAGGCACATGCAGCGGGGCAGGAGCTGCTCTCCCTGGCAATCAGGGCACGGTGGCATGGGAGGACCAAGGGGCCACTGTGCCCCGGCTGCATATGCGGTGCAGGGTGGTTGTTTCTCCTTCCCTTCTCCCCATCAGAAATAGCTTTGGAAACAGTCAAATAAAAGAACTTAAAGTGGGTTTGGCTGGACTTCACAGTGGGTATTTGGAAACCTCCAGAGAAAATGTGGGAGGCCCTCAAGAAAATGAATGCATCCGTTTTGGAGATAACAGCAGGCCTGGGCTGCCACCTCGTCGTGGGGCCAGGTGGGGAGTCCCCGAGGGTGGTGAGATTTCTGCTCCTGCATGTTGTGAGGAGGGGCACGTTGGAGAGCCTGGTCGCCAACTGGCTTCCTGTAGCCCGCAGAAGCCTCCTGCGCTCCTTCCCAGCACCGCAGCCCAGCTCTCCCCGGGGTCACTTGGGCCGAGGACTATTCTGCATGTTAGATTCGTTGTTGCGAGCTGGTTTCTGTGGGGTCGGAGGCACCTAGTCACGTTTGGCTCCTCCTGTGAAGTTTTAGGGAAGTTGTGCTCTGGCAGAAGATCTTGCAGGGGCTTTAACTACAAATAGTCCTCATTCAGGCTATGTTGCCTTCATGTTTGCCATTGCTTGAATGGGAGTTATTTGAATCAAAGAGGACATTGCAGCCAGAGTTAAAGCTTCTAATTCCTAGCGTGGCTCTGGCCTTGGAAAATGATTTGAAAAAGGCTGCAGAAGAAATAAATCCATGGCTGTAACAATTTCTTTCATTTCTCACTGAGTTAAGTAACTTCATGTTTGGGAGCTGCTTCCAGCTCTGAGGCAGCAGAATTATTGCTGCTGTGCTCAGTGGCACCCTTTCTGAGTCAGCTGCTATTTCCACTGTGAACTTGATACCTCAAGGCTCAATATTGTGACCCTTTAATTTTCAGCTGCTAAAATGTACCATGCACGTTGGCTAAAAAGGAAGAGCTCAAAGGGGAATTTGAAATAGTTATGCTGTAGGAGCAGCGTGTTTCTTCTTAAGTGCTGAGCGTTCAGGAGAAATTGATAGGTAGTAGCAGTGCACCCTTAGCAATACTTTTCCTTCTGCAACTCTTGCTTCCTGGGATGTAATAAAATCCATTAAGTTCTATTTATGATCTGTGGCCAAATATAGTAATAGTTTTATTTGGGTAATTGTGGCTGTTCTACTGATAATCAGAATTCTGAAGACTTCCGGTCACACTACAAAAGCAAGACGGTGCATTTGGTAGGGTACGCTGCTGTCCTGGCCAGACGTTAAGCAGTGTTTCAGCAGAGTTAGAGAGCCCTCAGCTCGCAAAAAGGATTAGCTCAGGCTGAGCCTCTCTGGAGGAAGGCTGCTCCTGCCCACGGCTGCCACGTGCTCTTCTGACACCAACTGACACATTTAGGATGTGCTGCCCTGAATTTGCCGGTTTTAGGCGCTAGCAGGTTTCGGCAGCAGTAGCTGCTTTATGGAGGCAAATTGGACAGGTATTAAGCAAACAATGACGACTTCTTTTAAAGAGCATCTTTTCATCCTAAGGTCTGAAAGCAGGTTAAACTTTTGTTAAGGAGCCACTCCCCGCTTCTCCACCTTCTGCTTCGTTTGAAATGCAGCCATTTCTGGGGCGAACTACTGTAATTACTTGAAAGTACACAGCATTTCCACCACTTTTGGCAGGAAGTAAAGGGGAACGCTGTACTCAACTGCAGGACAAAACAGAAGTAAACAATTGGGATTTTTCTCAAAGAGTAGATCTGTCTTCCATGCCATTAAGTCCGAGTTGGATGGAAGCCTTATGCCCATTTTCCTTTTGCGATTTAAGCGTGATGTTCTTTAGAACACAGCCCATGTTTATATGAAGATTTAAAGTAGCAAACTCTAGCCAGAAATTCTTTCTAACTCTATGCTGTCCTTCTACTCTTTGCTTCCTTGTTTGCATTACAGATGCTAATGGATCACCTTCTCCTGGTAAATAATGATACAGGTCGGACATTACGTTGCGCTAAGAAACTCTTTCAGATATATTCCAGATATATTCCTGCTCTTAGACCTTCACAGATCAAGAGGCACTGAGAAACCTTCTAGCCTGACTTGAGATCACTTGTCTCAGCTTAAATACCCACCTCCTGTTTAAACCTGGACACAGGTGTATCAAATGCTTTTGATGTGGTTGAATGTGTGCACAAGCTGATACATCCAGATTTAGCTTTATTAGCTTGAAAAAAATAAAAAAAAAAGCTACACCTAAGATGATCTTGGCTGAAGAATACATCTGTGGTTCATCCTACTCCTGTTGCAATGGGGATGTAGTCTTCCAGTGAATGCATGTTTTTGCATATACAGAGACCTCCACTGATACTGTCACAATTTCTTGTAGCTCCATCTTCCAGACTTTCTATATATTCCTCACTTGCTTCTCCCTCTCCCTTCATACCTGGAAGTTGTGTTACACTTGATAGCCTCCTGCTTGATGTTTAACCCTTCATTTGTTATGTGGACCACTGCTGACTGCCTGTGCACAGCCAGGCTCCTGGCGGCTCAGCCAAGGCTGGTTTCCCATGTGCAGTTTCCTGCCTGGAGCCTGTTTCACGTTTGCAGCCAGCAGGATACGGAGGAGTGGAAGGCATACCGGAGCTCCAGGGGTGTAAGCGTGCCCATGTTGTCTCCGTCAGAGCGGTGCAGCGATGCGGTTTGCTGTGCCAGGAGCAGATCCATGCGTCACTTCACTGTACTGCAAGGCTAGTGGCCCAGATCAGAGGTCCCGCAACGTGGCCCCAGGTAGCCCTGCTGCGTGTTCTTCAGCATGGCCTGCAGTGCAGAGCCACCCCCTTCCCAGCACTAAACCTTCTGCTGAGAGAGAGAATGAGTGGAGATCCTGAGGATGGATTCTGGAAAAAAAAGTATGACTAATTTGCAGCAACCACGGAGCAAACTGATTCAGCAGGCCTGGGAGAGTAGCCCTGGGACCTTCGCCGAGATGAAGCAGTTCAGAACTATGGGACGGAGAAGCACAGAGGCAGGCACGCATCCCTACCCAGTCTCTACTGTCATCCAAGTTCTCTGTTACTGTGTGGGAAAGGGGGGCCGTGTGCCGGAGGGAAGAATTTCTTAGTTTTTGGCAAGTATAATTGCAGTTAAAAGGATAGTATCATTTTCAGGTATGTCCAGCATTGGATAGAGGTGGAAAATGTGCATTTTTACACTTTTTCTTCCTTTTCTCTGTTCTCCACTTCTCCAGCCAAGCTACCCCTGACCTATATGTGTGTACACAGAAAGGAAGGACAAGAATTTAGAGACACAGGCAAAGGCTTATTCATAGAGATTTTAAATCTAACTTCATGGTAACAGGGATCACAAGTCAGCTTCATGTAGAATTGAATTTTTAGTGAATTACAGAATCACAGAATGGTTGAGGTTGGAAGGAACCTCTGGAGATGATCTAATTCAACCCCCCTGCTCAAGCAGGGTCCCCTACAGCAGGTTGCCCAGGACGCTGTCCAGATGCCTTTTGAATATCTCTGAGGACGGAGACCCCACAACCTCTCTGGGCAACCTGTTCCAGTGCTCTGTTACCCTCACAGTAAAGAAGTTTTTTCTTATTTTCAGATGGAATTGTTTGCATCCAATTACAACTGTTCATTTATACTTTGCTACAAGAAGTCTGACCCTAGATTATAGTTCTTAGTCCATCAGAGTCACCAGATTTCTGTGATCTGTCTGCTTGGCCCATTCTATAGAGAATATGCTGTTCAGTGCCTTTTCTTTTCCAGAGGATGAATTTTTCTGCAGAAGTATCATCAGCTGTCTGTATCTAAGTATGTCTAGCTCCTAGAAATTAATTTGATGGAGTTTTCAGCTGGAAGATTCTCAGACTGAAACAGATAGCCCTTTTTTGGAAAGCTCACAGTGCTCTGGTAGATAGTTGGTAGTCCATTGCTTCAGATTTTAAAAGTATTAGTCCTCATCCTAGATGTATACAAATTTTACGTATAGCAGAAAACTTATTTCATGGGTCTCATCGCTTGGCAGAACAAACTTTGCAAGCCTCCTTCTGTGTCTTGCTAGTCTTTGTCATTTGAGGATGTGCTGTCTTGGCACCAGTGTGCGAAGATCTTTTCTGTAGATATTGATGCCTTAATCTTTTTTTTTCTCCTCCCATTTGCGTACTTTCAGTACATCTGTGTTTTAAGTGTCTTAGTCTGGCTGAAAGAAAGGGTCCTTAGTAAAAGTCAGCAGCTATCTCAGGAACATTTCCTCTTGTGGAGCCATCTCTGAGTCAACCGTTTCAGGGCCTGGCAGTCACTTCCTAGCGCGGCACTGATGAGCTGCATTCATGGTGGGGTGGGCAGCTTCCCAAGAGCAGTAACAGCCCACTTCTGCCCTGGAGAAAGCTTCTTGTTTTCAGCAACTTTGCCAGAATTTTGCAGCAAGTTTCTTTTTCATCTTCATGATGATTTGCTTCTCCATGCAGGATTGCTACAGCTGCTGTTGGTTTTCTCTGTCCAAAGGCCAGGGTGAGCCTACCTCTCCAGAGGAAAGCAGAACTGGTGGAGAGGGAAGCAGTGGGATGTGTGGGCTTGTTCAGGTGAACACCTGAATAAGTACACATGGGGGAAAAACCGAGTGGCCAGCTCTCTGCTGACTTTGTTTCTCCTACATGGGATGAGTCTGTATATTAGCAAGAATAACCAGGATGAGGAAGGTGGAGAACCACAGATCTGCCTCCATACATGTAACAGGCCAGGGATTAAAATCTGTCACTAGTGCTGCTTTCCAAATGGCTGCAGGAGATATGCCATGAAGTAAAGAGTCTTTGGAGATTGTGGTAACCTCTGGCTCCTCGGAATGAATCCCTGTAGGTAAGGGATGAAGCATTTTGATGAAGGGGTGGTGTACCAATGTCAGTGGGCCTGGGAAATTTCCTTCCCTTTCAATTGTTACAGATTTTACAGGGTCTTGCATGCAAGAAAGAGAAGTCTGCCCTCCTTGCCTTGTATCACATTAGGCAGCTTGAGACAGGCATATACAAAATTCATTTTAGAGGTCCATTTTCCAGTCCCAGAGAGAAAGGAATGTTTTAGTAGGGCTTTCATAACTTTTTTATGCTTTATCAAAGCTTCTATTATTTCATCATTAAAACAGGATTATCCCTAAGGGATTAGCCATTCTGCATGGGTCAAGAAAACAGCAATGCGCCATTTTCATAGTAAACTTCTGACCACAGAGACATATTGTAAAATGGTTGAGGTAAGAGGGATGCCTGTAGAGAACTGGTACTAAATGCGGTTTTGTCTCGACGTTGCTGCTGCTGCTGCTGCTGCAGAGCCGCCGCTGCCGAGGCGCGTCGGGCAATGCCGCGCCGGCGCCCCCGGGAGCCATCCGCCAGGTAAACAACCTTGTGCACCTGCGCGGGGGAAAAAGGGCGCGAAAAGGGCAGAAGGTCACCTCTAGAGGAACAGCACCTCTGGCACAAACCGCAGGTATTCATTTGCGATCTGCGCATGAGCAGGAGACCCCCAGATGCCCCCAGCCCGTTTCTGGAAGGTTCCGAGAGGGCGGACTGTGCATGACAGCTAATCTGCATGGGGAGGGAGGAGGCACCTCCCAGAGCAGGGGCAAGAACCTATAAAAACTGCAGACTGGGTGAATGGGGGGGGCTTGTTTGCGACCACTGAAGTTCTTGAGCGGAACAGCATCGGACTCGGAGTGGCAGTAGCTAGTTTCTTTTCTCCTTTTCCAACTTTCCCTATCTTTCCCCCTTACCCTTGTTCCCCTCTCCCCTTCGCCTTTCCCCACCTTTTCTCCCCACTCTGTTGAAAATAAAGTTAAAAGGTTGTACAATATTTGACCGGTTTTAGGGTCTTAATCTCGTCCTTGGGATCGTAACGAAACCTTCCCGATATTGGATCGGGACAATGCCTTAGTATCCCAGAGGCACAGCAATGCAGACTTTTGGAAATGTGATCCAAGAGGAGCTTTTACAAATGTCAGTTCAATCATATTTGACTCCTGAACATATCGGAGGCTTTTACTGAATTGTCTGCAAATGGCACCTTGAGCAGACCTTATCATTCAAACATCCTGTCTCCAAGACTCCTGGGCTTTAACAGCCTCTGTTGTTGATGTAAACCTTAGAGGGGGAATTTGGAGTTTATCCACATTCTGAAACAAGCAGTCACAAGCAGTTTTAATTTGCGTAAGGATCTTGTGAGTTAACACAAGTTGACCCCACAGGCTTTCTTGAACTAATTCCCTAAATCTGTTAGATTTGTCTTTGCAACACCTTCAAATTGTCTCCTTTCTTCACAAAATTTATTACATCTCATGGATTCTTTTCCTTAAGACTATCACTCTGATTCAAGTTCAACTCATCTAAAAATTACTGCTAAACATAAGATAGGTAGTTTCTTTTACTGCTACCATAGTGTCTAGATGTTTAGAGCATCTTTCCCTGTGTTTTAGCTGGGCAGAGAAAATTTCACAATAGTGGTAAGTGGTTTTGTGTGTTTTTTGTGAGTGCACTTTCTCTACTGCTCAGTTGTGTATTCTTGCATTCCTAATATAAATATCCTCATTATTTAGTGAGGTCTTGCAGGAGAATGGTGTAAAGAAATGCTGAAGCAGCTCTGTTAACCAGGTAGATGTATTGCATTGTTGTTTAGTTGCGACAAGACTGTGATGTTCTTAAACTCTGACTAGAAGTTCACTCAGACTGCAGTATTAGCTTGGAGAGGTGTAAGCTGAAACAACTGACAAAAAAGCCTGGGAAAATTGTTTTAGTACTTTTCTTGCTTTGCTCACAATAACATTCCCCAAAGATATGTATTCATCATCTTTTTCTAGATCTGCATATGAGTAAAATCTAAAGTGCTCAGTGCTTAGCTACAGGTTAGAGGACCAAGTGCAGTGTGAGTAGGTAACGGGACATGTAGCCCATCTTCCCCTACACACCTCACCCCTAGCAAGGCGAGCTCCTGCGAGCAGCCCGTATGTTCGCAGTGCACTCTGCGAGCCACCGTGCCTGGCAGTTCTGGAAGTGCTAGCCTCCAGGGCCTCAGCTCCAATTAATCCCATCTCTATTTAGGCCATAGATGAAGAGCCCCATCTCACTGTCTACATGGAAGTCCATGGGAAGCCATTGCTGACCTTGGACAACCAAATGAGATGCGCTGCCATTAACAAGCGGAGTTCCCAAAATGGGCTGCAGTGCCCATGCTCCTGTAAGCCTCTGAAAGGGTCTGGAGTCCCACATAGCAGTCTGGAGCTGCTGGATCACCACGGCAAGGTGTGTGACCAAAAACAACCACCTGCTATCCAAGGCAAAATGCCTTTTCGCAGCCCCTCTCTGTATAACCACCAGGGCATCCAGTACTGGCTGCAGTCTCCACTGATGAGTCAAAAAACAGTGACATAGCTGTCACTTGTTTCTTCCAGTCCATTTCACTTTAGGTTTTTTTGGTGATCTGCCAGTCAAAAAGCTAACAACATGTAAATGATTTTTGCTGAGCTTAAAAATCTCTCTGCAAAGTTCCAGATTACTTGGGCTTGAAACAGCCAGATTATTAACCACAAAAGCAGCATTTCTAATCAAAATACTGACAAGGCCTTAAGTAGGCCAGGACTGCCAGGAGCTGCTGTAACTCTAATCTAGTTTTAAAGCACAAGGCATGGTTGCGAAAGGCCAGGTGTCTGCCTTTAACTGCAGCTGCTCCATCTGTAGAAACAGGTGGAGACATTCAGGATAATCAGCAAAACACAATGGGTAAAAGTTAAGAAATGACATATAATATGCTGTTTCACATAGGCAAAATGGTATTGCCAGCAGGTTGAAGAGGGGTGATCTAGTACAAAAGAGATAACGTGTTACTGAGAGAGTCCAGCTAAGGGCTACTAAGATGATTAAGGGACTAGAGCATCTCTCATATGAGAAGCAGCTGAGTGAGCTGGGACTATTTAGCCTGGAGAAGAGAGGATGGGGGGATCTTATCAATGTGTTTAAATATCTGAAGGGAGGATGTAACAAGGATGGGGCTAGAGTATTTTCAGTGATGCTCAGTAACAGGATGAGAGGTAATGGACATGAACTGAAACATGGGAAGTTTTGTCTGAAAACAAGGAAAAGCTTTTCTACTGTGAGGGTAACTGAGCACTGGAACAGATCACCCAGGGAGATTTGGAGTCTCCATTCTTGGACATATTCAAAAGCCATCTGGGCAGGGTCCTGGGCAACCTGCTGCAGGTGATCCTGCTTGAGCAGTGAGGTTGAACTAGATCTCCAAAGGTTCTTTCCAACCTCAACCATTCTGTGATATGTAAAGCTAGAACATTGCCTGCATGACTGATACTAACGTCAGTGTTCTGAGCCAGAATTGATCTGTGAGCTTTTGAGTTTGTTTGGGTATTTGTCAAGATTGTTATTGCAGTTGGTGTTATGACTCTGGAGATTGAAATTATTAACTTTTCTGTCACTTCTGTCTGTGTTGTAAGTTCTGTCCCTCTAAAATCTCCTTATAATCCTTTAAAGTACAAACATTGCTTTCTATGTTTTTTTTGTTATATGGCAAATTCCGCATTTTTTTTCTTATGCTGATGATGAAAGCTTGAAACTTTTTGGCTCTTTCTCCCCCCCCCCCCCCAAACTCAGAGCTTGGTCTTCTCTCAGAGGTATCTAACTGTGTGGAAGCTCCTATGCAAGGACTGCCAACATGAGTGGGAACTGGGAAAGAACAGCACCATTGTTGTTGCTGTACTGGCACTTGAAAGAAAGCTGGGGGCAGGCAGGGGGAAGCTTAGAGACTGTTAACAGGATAACGGCTTCAGTTTATGTGGTTTTCTGTTGTGACTATGAGGCAGGTGAGAGTCAGATATAGGCTTAGAGAGACACTCAAGGTTAATAAAGAGTTAAACAGGATAGATTTAACAAAGAACTTATACTCCAAGCTGCACAGGGAACCCTAGGAACTGTGCGGAGGAGTCGCTGATGGGAGGCTGCTGGATGCATGGCTTGGATGCCAAGGCAGGACTCACCTTGTTGTATCCTAAGGGCCCCTTAAATCTACTAGAACTATTTCCTTATCTCGGCTGTGCTAACCTTGAGTAGCTACTGTCTGGGAAGCAGCTTGACATTGTTGACAAAATGGAACATGCATGCCTGGCTCTGATGGGAACTTGGCCAGCATGTAGTTTCACATGGTGTGCCTGCTACTGTACACTCTGCCAGTCATTGACTCCTTGCCAGATCTTCTGCAGGTGTACTCACTACACCCCCTTCAGCAGGGAGAAATGAAAACAACCTTCTCCTACCCTGCAGTTAACATCACTTTGGCAAACCTTGTGTCTCTCTGAAGTCCATAGATTGAATGGTAACTTTGTACAGCAGTAAAGCAGCGATATAGTGATGGGAGTGTAGGCAGAGAGAAGAAACACTAGCACCTCACAAAAGCACTAAATATATATATTTTTTTTTTCCTAAAATCAAGCACAGGGGCAAGGCACAGCAGTTTTCACTCCACAGACACCCAAAGGACATGAACTATATTCAGTAACACAGGTGAGGGGCAAATGCTGTGAGTCCCCCATCGTTCCCTGATGACTCCTTTATAGCCCAGGTCTTCCCAGTCCCCTCAAGAAAACTTGTGACTGGTTGAAGAGAAACTCCCGCTCCTCTGCCTTGCCAGTTAGGCATCAGGTCTTGTCCCACTCTTGCAGGAGCTGCTGGTGAGTGTCGTGAAAAAGCGTAAATCACAAGAGCAGCAAAGAAATACGAGGATGTAAAAGTGCTTGGAAGCAAACTCTTTATTCTCTGCTGGGGAAGTCTCCCTTGGGGCTAAGAAGCTCTTGGCAGCGGCTATGTGGGAAGACACTTGAGAGGGCAGCTTGAGGGGCTGTGCCATTCAGTAGGGCCTGTTCTCCCCTGACATGCAAGTCCTCACCATCAGCAGCCCCTGCAGCTGAGAGAAGGCTGTGGTAGGATGTTGGCGCCATCAGCTGTCCACCTCCCAATCTGCATTGCTTCCTATGGCTGGCTACAAGCTTTAAATGGAGGGGTCTATGCAAGGCTCCCTTCTGGGAAAAAGGGCTGCCCCTTCAAAACAGTCAGCTCCTCGCAGCCTGCGCCTGTGCCAAGCAGGGAGGCTGTGCCCAGCCGCGGTCCGGCAGCCTGGCAGAGACGTTTCTCCTGCCTGGCCCCTTGGAGAGGTGGGAAGTCCTGCCGGCCCCGGGGAGGTAGCTTCCCTGGAGGAAACTCAGGCTGCCGGCCCTGGCTAGCAGCTCCTCTTCCTGCCCGCAGTGCCCCAACCTGCCTTGCCCCAGCAGCCCTGGGCACAGGGGCTGCCCCTTGGCAACCGCCAGCTCCTCTCGCCCAGCGTTTGCGTGCAGTGGTCAGCTCGTCCCTTCCTCGAGCTCTCCGGGAGAGGAAATCCGAGGCGGCTCAGGACAGAGGCGTGGGCTGGAGAGCCAGCGAGACCCCCCGGCAGCCGGGAGGCAGGAGGAGGAGAAACAGGGTGCTGCAAGGGGCGGGAAAGCCTGGCCGCAGCCCTCGGACATGAGTGCCGCACAATTCGAGCAGGCAAAATGGGCCCCAACACGTGAAATCCCCCAGCCTCCAAGGGACGGGGAGGACCTCCCTTGGTGACTTGGTTCCAGGCCCCGGGGACTGCACGGGCACATCCCAGCTTCCATCATGGGCTGCAGCACGGGGGCGATTCCTGGCAGCAGGCAATTTCTTCACACAAGCTCCCTCCCGGGAACTGTACCCTCCCGTAACGCCTTTCCAGACAGTTTCCAAGCCCATGCCGAGCCACCTATTCTCTGAGAGTCTCTGAGAGCTCGGCTTTGCATTTCAAGGCCGTGCGTCCGTTGGGCCCTACAGCTTCCCTTGCAAGAGGCACGTGGACTGTGGGTAAATGTTGTCTCAGCCATCGTGAAAGCTTCCGAGTTACACCGGGGGATAGGGCTTGCCGATCTTTCCGCCACAGGCATGCCCAGACCCACGTTTCAAGGGGAGTCCTACAGGTACCTTCCTTTGGCACCTAACCTGCACGGGATGTCTGGAATCTTGGGGCTATTTAGCAAAGCTCCACGCACACACCTACAGTCCGTAGGCTTTTTGTGACTGCAGCGCACTTAAAAACAACACACAACACTTAAAGACCTACACATAAATATATATTTAAAACACAACGCAACACAACACAACCCAACATTCTCTTCATTAAAAATCTACATAACTGAGGGGAGAGCTACCGGCGGAGGCTTGCGGAAGACCAGCCCTTCCTAGCAGCAGCCAGGGTGAAGGATATTTTGGCCTACAAGAGAGAAGGAGGCATTTTTAGGCAAAAGGAACGTGTTGGGGCATCCCAGCATGAACAGACCCTCTTTCCCAGCTTCCCAGGCTCTTTCCTAGGAGAGCTGCTGTCAGTGGCGCAGTGCCAGAGGCTTCCCGGGCAGACCTGAGTGCGCAGCCAGGGAGAGGGGCTCAGGCGGCAAGCTGCCGAGGGCTGCTTTGCCTCTGGCTCTGGCTCCTGTGCTCTGTCCAGCTTTGCGCCAGCGCCCAAGGCTGGGAGAGCTGCCTGGCCCCTCTGCCAGCAGCCCCGCTGGCTGCTCTCGGAAAGCAGCCCAGGAGCAACGGGAAGGGGAAGGGCCAAGCCCCCGTCTGTGCCCGTCCAGCCGGCAGCAGGGGGAATACGTGGCCGCTGCAGCCGTAACTCTGCCAGTCCATTGGTTCTGGCTGGCTGCAGCCTGCCAGGCCGTTGGTGCCCAGAGCCTGCAAGAGAGAAGGAGGCCTTGTCAGGGGAAGCCACAACGCCAGCAGGCTCTGGCGCCAGGGCCTCTTGTCCTCCCCCTGCCCAGGGCAGGCGGAGCACAGTGCAGGCAGCGCTATTGCCTGCTCACAGCGGGCACCCTCCCACCAGCTGATCCCTTTCCGAGCTGGAGAGCACTGTGGGCAAGCCGGCAGGCAAAGAGCCGGTTTTGTGCCTGTCACCGGCTACCCGGAGCATCGGGAAGGCTGTTCTCCAGGACACGCCTGCTCCTTCAGCGTCTTCCCTGCAGCTGGGAGAGGGCCTGGGAGGTGGCGGAGCCCTTGTCGCCGGCATGTTTCACCGCCTTTGCTTCTCCAGCCGTGGCAGCTGTGCCGCTTGCCCGCCAATCCTCTGAGCGGCCAGCTCCTCCGCGGCAGGATGGCGAGTGCCTGTGGCCTTTTTGCCCACCCGGGAGGTCACAGCAACGACGGACTCCCATAAGCACTGCTGAGAGCCCGTCCCCAAGTGCTCCTGCCCAGGAAGTGCTTGCAGGAGGAGGCTGACTGCTTACCTGCAGCCAAAGGCATCGCAGTGTCCTGAGGACGCCTCCTGGCCTACTCTCCCAGGACTTCCTCAGCTGAGGTGTTTGGGAGGAAGAGGAAGGACCAAGCCCCGACCGGTGCTCGTCCAGCCAGCTGTGGGGGGAGTACCTGGCCAGTGCTGCCATAGCTCTGCCAGTCCATGGGCTCGGGCTGGTCACCAGCAGCCTGCCCGCCGGTCCCCAGAGCCTGAAACAGAGAAGGAGGCGATTGCAGGGAAAGCCACAAAGGCAGCGGGCTCTGGCGCCGGGGCCTGTCTTCCTCCCAGAGCCTTTCCTAGGAGAGCTGCTGTCAGTGGCGCAGTGCCAGAGGCTTCCTGGGCAGACCTGAGCCCAGAGCCAGGGAGAGGGGCTCAGGCAGAAAGCTCCCTGCACGTTGGGCAGACATGCGCCAGCGCCCAAGGCTGGGAGAGCTGCCTGGCCCCTCTGCCAGCAGCCCCGCTGGCTGCTCTCGGAAAGCAGCCCAGGAGCAACGGGAAGGGGAAGGGCCAAGCCCCCGTCTGTGCCCGTCCAGCCGGCAGCAGGGGGAATACGTGGCCGCTGCAGCCGTAACTCTGCCAGTCCATTGGTTCTGGCTGGCTGCAGCCTGCCAGGCCGTTGGTGCCCAGAGCCTGCAAGAGAGAAGGAGGCCTTGTCAGGGAAGGTCACAAAGGCAGCAGGCTCTGGCGCCAGGGCCTCTTGTCCTCTCCCTGCCCGGGAGAGTGCCGGAGGCTTCCCGGGCAGACCTGAGCCCAGAGCCGGGGAGAGGGGCTCAGTCAGCAAGCCCCCGAGGGCTGTGCCGCTCCAGCACCTTGGGCGGCAATGCCCCAGCGCCCGTGCCTGGGAGAGCTCCTAGACACCTCTGGCAGGCTCCCCGCTGGCTGCTCTTGGAAAACCAAGCCCCCAGCTGTCCCCATGCAGCCAGCTGGCTGCGGGGGCAGTACCTGGCCACTGCAGCCGTAGCTCTCCCAGTCCATGGCCTCTGGGATGCCACAGGCAGCCATGCCATCCATCTCCAAAGCCTGCAAGAGAAAAGGAGGCATTTGCAGGGAGAGCCCTGAAGCCAGTGGGCTCTGGCCCCAGGGCCTCTTTGCGATGCACAGCGCAGGCCGAGCTCGGCCTGCCCGCAGCAGCCTCCCTGCCACGGGCAGTCCCTTTTCCAGGGTGGCAGCAAAGTGGAAACTGGAGAAAAGGGAAATCTGAGCGGTCCGAGCGCGGTCTGGCCTGCAGTGGATTTGGGCCCTGCCTTCTGAGCCATCACGCAGGCCCTCCTGTACCCCCGCAGCTCCCCTGCATCTTCTCCCGAGCATCAGTGGCCCCTGGTGCCGGCCGGGCCGGCCCAGCTACACACCTGGCCTTGTCGCCCTGTGGCCAGCACTGGAGCCACGGTGGGACGGAGCCTTTGGAAGCATCCGTGTTCCCATGGCGATAACAGCCCCGTTGTGATGAGCCTTGGTGGGGGCAGGGCTGGGGGGCCAGTGGGCGCACGGTGAGGAAGGGTGGTCCTATGTTGGACCTACCCTAGCACTGATGACCATGGCAGCAGAGACAAATCCTTGGCGTTGGGCTTGCTGGGTGGGAGTGAGGTCTGCTCAAGCAGTCCAGTGCTGATGCTGGTGATTGCCTCCCCCAGAGGCTGGGGTCTACTTGGCGCTGTCGTTTGTCAGACCTTTGCAAGCACGCTTTCACACCTTGCTCTATCTCCACTGCTCTGCTACTCCCCTTACCACCCCATTTACTCCAGAAGGTGTGTTCTACATGGTCGAGGTGTGTTGCTTGGTAGCCCAATTACCCCAAAGGCCAGTTTTGCCCAGCTCCCAGGTCTGCATTGCTTTAGCAGAGCACTCGTGAGTTGCTGGTGGCCTGGGAGCCTCTGGGGTCCTGCTGGGCTCCTCCTCTTCTCATGCCGGGCACCTTGCAGGCGCCACGTCCCGCGGCTGAGCCCAGCCTTCCCACAGCTCAGGCACTCCTGCCCATCACCCGGGCTGCCTTGGCCTGCTCCGCCGGGCGAGGGGAGAAGGGGCGCGTGTCTGCCCTGACCAGCGGAGACCTGAGGCTGTTGCAGACCTGCTGAGCAAAGGCCTCGCCCCAGCAAGGCTGGTGGGCTGGCGTGGGGAGCCCGCAGCAACCCTGGCTCTAAGATGGTGGTTCCTTGCCTGGCAGCTCTGCCGCCTGCAGCGTGCATGGGGCCTACCCGAGGGCTTGGAAAGGCAGAAGGCCTTCTGATGGGGCAGCACGGGCGACAGGTGTGACCTGCTGCCCTGTCCTGGGAGCTGCCCAAAGGGAGCGACATCAGCCCCAGGCTGCGCCTCTGGCCCTGCCCAGGCTGCGGAGGAAGTCGCAAGACCCTCCAGACCTGCCCAGCTCCTCGCAGCCTGCGCCTGTGCCAAGCAGGGAGGCTGTGCCCAGCCGCGGTCCGGCAGCCTGGCAGAGACGTTTCTCCTGCCTGGCCCCTTGGAGAGGTGGGAAGTCCTGCCGGCCCCGGGGAGGTAGCTTCCCTGGAGGAAACTCAGGCTGCCGGCCCTGGCTAGCAGCTCCTCTTCCTGCCCGCAGTGCCCCAACCTGCCTTGCCCCAGCAGCCCTGGGCACAGGGGCTGCCCCTTGGCAACCGCCAGCTCCTCTCGCCCAGCGTTTGCGTGCAGTGGTCAGCTCGTCCCTTCCTCGAGCTCTCCGGGAGAGGAAATCCGAGGCGGCTCAGGACAGAGGCGTGGGCTGGAGAGCCAGCGAGACCCCCCGGCAGCCGGGAGGCAGGAGGAGGAGAAACAGGGTGCTGCAAGGGGCGGGAAAGCCTGGCCGCAGCCCTCGGACATGAGTGCCGCACAATTCGAGCAGGCAAAATGGGCCCCAACACGTGAAATCCCCCAGCCTCCAAGGGACGGGGAGGACCTCCCTTGGTGACTTGGTTCCAGGCCCCGGGGACTGCACGGGCACATCCCAGCTTCCATCATGGGCTGCAGCACGGGGGCGATTCCTGGCAGCAGGCCATTTCTTCACACAAGCTCCCTCCCGGGAAACTGTACCCTCCCGTAACGCCTTTCCAGACAGTTTCCAAGCCCATGCCGAGCCACCTATTCTCTGAGAGTCTCTGAGAGCTCGGCTTTGCATTTCAAGGCCGTGCGTCCGTTGGGCCCTACAGCTTCCCTTGCAAGAGGCACGTGGACTGTGGGTAAATGTTGTCTCAGCCATCGTGAAAGCTTCCGAGTTACACCGGGGGATAGGGCTTGCCGATCTTTCCGCCACAGGCATGCCCAGACCCACGTTTCAAGGGGAGTCCTACAGGTACCTTCCTTTGGCACCTAACCTGCACGGGATGTCTGGAATCTTGGGGCTATTTAGCAAAGCTCCACGCACACACCTACAGTCCGTAGGCTTTTTGTGACTGCAGCGCACTTAAAAACAACACACAACACTTAAAGACCTACACATAAATATATATTTAAAACACAACGCAACACAACCCAACCCAACATTCTCTTCATTAAAAATCTACATAACTGAGGGGAGAGCTACCGGCGGAGGCTTGCGGAAGACCAGCCCTTCCTAGCAGCAGCCAGGGTGAAGGATATTTTGGCCTACAAGAGAGAAGGAGGCATTTTTAGGCAAAAGGAACGTGTTGGGGCATCCCAGCATGAACAGACCCTCTTTCCCAGCTTCCCAGGCTCTTTCCTAGGAGAGCTGCTGTCAGTGGCGCAGTGCCAGAGGCTTCCCGGGCAGACCTGAGTGCGCAGCCAGGGAGAGGGGCTCAGGCGGCAAGCTGCCGAGGGCTCCTTTGCCTCTGGCTCTGGCTCCTGTGCTCTGTCCAGCTTTGCGCCAGCGCCCAAGGCTGGGAGAGCTGCCTGGCCCCTCTGCCAGCAGCCCCGCTGGCTGCTCTCGGAAAGCAGCCCAGGAGCAACGGGAAGGGGAAGGGCCAAGCCCCCGTCTGTGCCCGTCCAGCCGGCAGCAGGGGGAATACCTGGCCGCTGCAGCCGTAGCTCTGCCAGTCCATTGGTTCTGGCTGGCTGCAGCCTGCCAGGCCGTTGGTGCCCAGAGCCTGCAAGAGAGAAGGAGGCCTTGTCAGGGGAAGCCACAACGCCAGCAGGCTCTGGCGCCAGGGCCTCTTGTCCTCCCCCTGCCCAGGGCAGGCGGAGCACAGTGCAGGCAGCGCTATTGCCTGCTCACAGCGGGCACCCTCCCACCAGCTGATCCCTTTCCGAGCTGGAGAGCACTGTGGGCAAGCCGGCAGGCAAAGAGCCGGTTTTGTGCCTGTCACCGGCTACCCGGAGCATCGGGAAGGCTGTTCTCCAGGACACGCCTGCTCCTTCAGCGTCTTCCCTGCAGCTGGGAGAGGGCCTGGGAGGTGGCGGAGCCCTTGTCGCCGGCATGTTTCACCGCCTTTGCTTCTCCAGCCGTGGCAGCTGTGCCGCTTGCCCGCCAATCCTCTGAGCGGCCAGCTCCTCCGCGGCAGGATGGCGAGTGCCTGTGGCCTTTTTGCCCACCCGGGAGGTCACAGCAACGATGGACTCCCATAAGCACTGCTGAGAGCCCGTCCCCAAGTGCTCCTGCCCAGGAAGTGCTTGCAGGAGGAGGCTGACTGCTTACCTGCAGCCAAAGGCATTGCAGTGTCCTGAGGACGCCTCCTGGCCTACTCTCCCAGGACTTCCTCAGCTGAGGTGTTTGGGAGGAAGAGGAAGGACCAAGCCCCGACCGGTGCTCGTCCAGCCAGCTGTGGGGGGAGTACCTGGCCAGTGCTGCCATAGCTCTGCCAGTCCATGGGCTCGGGCTGGTCACCAGCAGCCTGCCCGCCGGTCCCCAGAGCCTGAAACAGAGAAGGAGGCGATTGCAGGGAAAGCCACAAAGGCAGCGGGCTCTGGCGCCGGGGCCTGTCTTCCTCCCAGAGCCTTTCCTAGGAGAGCTGCTGTCAGTGGCGCAGTGCCAGAGGCTTCCTGGGCAGACCTGAGCCCAGAGCCAGGGAGAGGGGCTCAGGCAGAAAGCTCCCTGCACGTTGGGCAGACATGCGCCAGCGCCCAAGGCTGGGAGAGCTGCCTGGCCCCTCTGCCAGCAGCCCCGCTGGCTGCTCTCGGAAAGCAGCCCAGGAGCAACGGGAAGGGGAAGGGCCAAGCCCCCGTCTGTGCCCGTCCAGCCGGCAGCAGGGGGAATACGTGGCCGCTGCAGCCGTAACTCTGCCAGTCCATGGGTTCTGGCTGGCTGCAGCCTGCCAGGCCGTTGGTGCCCAGAGCCTGCAAGAGAGAAGGAGGCCTTGTCAGGGAAGGTCACAAAGGCAGCAGGCTCTGGTGCCAGGGCCTCTTGTCCTCTCCCTGCCCGGGAGAGTGCCGGAGGCTTCCCGGGCAGACCTGAGCCCAGAGCCGGGGAGAGGGGCTCAGGCAGCAAGCCCCCGAGGGCTGTGCCGCTCCAGCACCTTGGGCGGCAATGCCCCAGTGCCCGTGCCTGGGAGAGCTCCTAGACACCTCTGGCAGGCTCCCCGCTGGCTGCTCTTGGAAAACCAAGCCCCCAGCTGTCCCCATGCAGCCAGCTGGCTGCGGGGGCAGTACCTGGCCACTGTAGCCGTAGCTCTCCCAGTCCATGGCCTCTGGGATGCCACAGGCAGCCATGCCATCCATCTCCAAAGCCTGCAAGAGAAAAGGAGGCATTTGCAGGGAGAGCCCTGAAGCCAGTGGGCTCTGGCCCCAGGGCCTCTTTGCGCCTCCCTGCCCGGGACAGGTGATGCACAGCGCAGGCCGAGCTCGGCCTGCCCGCAGCAGCCTCCCTGCCACGGGCAGTCCCTTTTCCAGGGTGGCAGCAAAGTGGAAACTGGAGAAAAGGGAAATCTGAGCGGTCCGAGCGCGGTCTGGCCTGCAGTGGATTTGGGCCCTGCCTTCTGAGCCATCACGCAGGCCCTCCTGTACCCCCGCAGCTCCCCTGCATCTTCTCCCGAGCATCAGTGGCCCCTGGTGCCGGCCGGGCCGGCCCAGCTACACACCTGGCCTTGTCGCCCTGTGGCCAGCACTGGAGCCACGGTGGGACGGAGCCTTTGGAAGCATCCGTGTTCCCATGGCGATAACAGCCCCGTTGTGATGAGCCTTGGTGGGGGCAGGGCTGGGGGGCCAGTGGGCGCACGGTGAGGAAGGGTGGTCCTATGTTGGACCTACCCTAGCACTGATGACCATGGCAGCAGAGACAAATCCTTGGCGTTGGGCTTGCTGGGTGGGAGCGAGGTCTGCTCAAGCAGTCCAGTGCTGATGCTGGTGGTTGCCTCCCCCAGAGGCTGGGGTCTACTTGGCGCTGTCGTTTGTCAGACCTTTGCAAGCACGCTTTCACACCTTGCTCTATCTCCACTGCTCTGCTACTCCCCTTACCACCCCATTTACTCCAGAAGGTGTGTTCTACATGGTTGAGGTGTGTTGCTTGGTAGCCCAATTACCCCAAAGGCCAGTTTTGCCCAGCTCCCAGGTCTGCATCGCTTTAGCAGAGCACTCGTGAGTTGCTGGTGGCCTGGGAGCCTCTGGGGTCCTGCTGGGCTCCTCCTCTTCTCATGCTGGGCACCTTGCAGGCGCCACGTCCCGCGGCTGAGCCCAGCCTTCCCACAGCTCAGGCACTCCTGCCCATCACCCGGGCTGCCTTGGCCTGCTCCGCCGGGCGAGGGGAGAAGGGGCGCGTGTCTGCCCTGACCAGCGGAGACCTGAGGCTGTTGCAGACCTGCTGAGCAAAGGCCTCGCCCCAGCAAGGCTGGTGGGCTGGCGTGGGGAGCCCGCAGCAACCCTGGCTCTAAGATGGTGGTTCCTTGCCTGGCAGCTCTGCCGCCTGCAGCGTGCATGGGGCCTACCCGAGGGCTTGGAAAGGCAGAAGGCCTTCTGATGGGGCAGCACGGGCGACAGGTGTGACCTGCTGCCCTGTCCTGGGAGCTGCCCAAAGGGAGCGACATCAGCCCCAGGCTGCGCCTCTGGCCCTGCCCAGGCTGCGGAGGAAGTCGCAAGACCCTCCAGACCTGCCCAGCTCCTCGCAGCCTGCGCCTGTGCCAAGCAGGGAGGCTGTGCCCAGCCGCGGTCCGGCAGCCTGGCAGAGACGTTTCTCCTGCCTGGCCCCTTGGAGAGGTGGGAAGTCCTGCCGGCCCCGGGGAGGTAGCTTCCCTGGAGGAAACTCAGGCTGCCGGCCCTGGCTAGCAGCTCCTCTTCCTGCCCGCAGTGCCCCAACCTGCCTTGCCCCAGCAGCCCTGGGCACAGGGGCTGCCCCTTGGCAACCGCCAGCTCCTCTCGCCCAGCGTTTGCGTGCAGTGGTCAGCTCGTCCCTTCCTCGAGCTCTCCGGGAGAGGAAATCCGAGGCGGCTCAGGACAGAGGCGTGGGCTGGAGAGCCAGCGAGACCCCCCGGCAGCCGGGAGGCAGGAGGAGGAGAAACAGGGTGCTGCAAGGGGCGGGAAAGCCTGGCCGCAGCCCTCGGACATGAGTGCCGCACAATTCGAGCAGGCAAAATGGGCCCCAACACGTGAAATCCCCCAGCCTCCAAGGGACGGGGAGGACCTCCCTTGGTGACTTGGTTCCAGGCCCCGGGGACTGCACGGGCACATCCCAGCTTCCATCATGGGCTGCAGCACGGGGGCGATTCCTGGCAGCAGGCCATTTCTTCACACAAGCTCCCTCCCGGGAAACTGTACCCTCCCGTAACGCCTTTCCAGACAGTTTCCAAGCCCATGCCGAGCCACCTATTCTCTGAGAGTCTCTGAGAGCTCGGCTTTGCATTTCAAGGCCGTGCGTCCGTTGGGCCCTACAGCTTCCCTTGCAAGAGGCACGTGGACTGTGGGTAAATGTTGTCTCAGCCATCGTGAAAGCTTCCGAGTTACACCGGGGGATAGGGCTTGCCGATCTTTCCGCCACAGGCATGCCCAGACCCACGTTTCAAGGGGAGTCCTACAGGTACCTTCCTTTGGCACCTAACCTGCACGGGATGTCTGGAATCTTGGGGCTATTTAGCAAAGCTCCACGCACACACCTACAGTCCGTAGGCTTTTTGTGACTGCAGCGCACTTAAAAACAACACACAACACTTAAAGACCTACACATAAATATATATTTAAAACACAACGCAACACAACACAACCCAACATTCTCTTCATTAAAAATCTACATAACTGAGGGGAGAGCTACCGGCGGAGGCTTGCGGAAGACCAGCCCTTCCTAGCAGCAGCCAGGGTGAAGGATATTTTGGCCTACAAGAGAGAAGGAGGCATTTTTAGGCAAAAGGAACGTGTTGGGGCATCCCAGCATGAACAGACCCTCTTTCCCAGCTTCCCAGGCTCTTTCCTAGGAGAGCTGCTGTCAGTGGCGCAGTGCCAGAGGCTTCCCGGGCAGACCTGAGTGCGCAGCCAGGGAGAGGGGCTCAGGCGGCAAGCTGCCGAGGGCTCCTTTGCCTCTGGCTCTGGCTCCTGTGCTCTGTCCAGCTTTGCGCCAGCGCCCAAGGCTGGGAGAGCTGCCTGGCCCCTCTGCCAGCAGCCCCGCTGGCTGCTCTCGGAAAGCAGCCCAGGAGCAACGGGAAGGGGAAGGGCCAAGCCCCCGTCTGTGCCCGTCCAGCCGGCAGCAGGGGGAATACCTGGCCGCTGCAGCCGTAGCTCTGCCAGTCCATTGGTTCTGGCTGGCTGCAGCCTGCCAGGCCGTTGGTGCCCAGAGCCTGCAAGAGAGAAGGAGGCCTTGTCAGGGGAAGCCACAACGCCAGCAGGCTCTGGCGCCAGGGCCTCTTGTCCTCCCCCTGCCCAGGGCAGGCGGAGCACAGTGCAGGCAGCGCTATTGCCTGCTCACAGCGGGCACCCTCCCACCAGCTGATCCCTTTCCGAGCTGGAGAGCACTGTGGGCAAGCCGGCAGGCAAAGAGCCGGTTTTGTGCCTGTCACCGGCTACCCGGAGCATCGGGAAGGCTGTTCTCCAGGACACGCCTGCTCCTTCAGCGTCTTCCCTGCAGCTGGGAGAGGGCCTGGGAGGTGGCGGAGCCCTTGTCACCGGCATGTTTCACCGCCTTTGCTTCTCCAGCCGTGGCAGCTGTGCCGCTTGCCCGCCAATCCTCTGAGCGGCCAGCTCCTCCGCGGCAGGATGGCGAGTGCCTGTGGCCTTTTTGCCCACCCGGGAGGTCACAGCAATGACGGACTCCCATAAGCACTGCTGAGAGCCCGTCCCCAAGTGCTCCTGCCCAGGAAGTGCTTGCAGGAGGAGGCTGACTGCTTACCTGCAGCCAAAGGCATCGCAGTGTCCTGAGGACGCCTCCTGGCCTACTCTCCCAGGACTTCCTCAGCTGAGGTGTTTGGGAGGAAGAGGAAGGACCAAGCCCCGACCGGTGCTCGTCCAGCCAGCTGTGGGGGGAGTACCTGGCCAGTGCTGCCATAGCTCTGCCAGTCCATGGGCTCGGGCTGGTCACCAGCAGCCTGCCCGCCGGTCCCCAGAGCCTGAAACAGAGAAGGAGGCGATTGCAGGGAAAGCCACAAAGGCAGCGGGCTCTGGCGCCGGGGCCTGTCTTCCTCCCAGAGCCTTTCCTAGGAGAGCTGCTGTCAGTGGCGCAGTGCCAGAGGCTTCCTGGGCAGACCTGAGCCCAGAGCCAGGGAGAGGGGCTCAGGCAGAAAGCTCCCTGCACGTTGGGCAGACATGCGCCAGCGCCCAAGGCTGGGAGAGCTGCCTGGCCCCTCTGCCAGCAGCCCCGCTGGCTGCTCTCGGAAAGCAGCCCAGGAGCAACGGGAAGGGGAAGGGCCAAGCCCCCGTCTGTGCCCGTCCAGCCGGCAGCAGGGGGAATACGTGGCCGCTGCAGCCGTAACTCTGCCAGTCCATGGGTTCTGGCTGGCTGCAGCCTGCCAGGCCGTTGGTGCCCAGAGCCTGCAAGAGAGAAGGAGGCCTTGTCAGGGAAGGTCACAAAGGCAGCAGGCTCTGGTGCCAGGGCCTCTTGTCCTCTCCCTGCCCGGGAGAGTGCCGGAGGCTTCCCGGGCAGACCTGAGCCCAGAGCCGGGGAGAGGGGCTCAGTCAGCAAGCCCCCGAGGGCTGTGCCGCTCCAGCACCTTGGGCGGCAATGCCCCAGTGCCCGTGCCTGGGAGAGCTCCTAGACACCTCTGGCAGGCTCCCCGCTGGCTGCTCTTGGAAAACCAAGCCCCCAGCTGTCCCCATGCAGCCAGCTGGCTGCGGGGGCAGTACCTGGCCACTGTAGCCGTAGCTCTCCCAGTCCATGGCCTCTGGGATGCCACAGGCAGCCATGCCATCCATCTCCAAAGCCTGCAAGAGAAAAGGAGGCCTTTGCAGGGAGAGCCCTGAAGCCAGTGGGCTCTGGCCCCAGGGCCTCTTTGCGCCTCCCTGCCCGGGACAGGTGATGCACAGCGCAGGCTGAGCTCGGCCTGCCCGCAGCAGCCTCCCTGCCACGGGCGGTCCCTTTTCCAGGGTGGCAGCAAAGTGGAAACTGGAGAAAAGGGAAATCTGAGCGGTCCGAGCGCGGTCTGGCCTGCAGTGGATTTGGGCCCTGCCTTCTGAGCCATCACGCAGGCCCTCCTGTACCCCCGCAGCTCCCCTGCATCTTCTCCCGAGCATCAGTGGCCCCTGGTGCCGGCCGGGCCGGCCCAGCTACACACCTGGCCTTGTCGCCCTGTGGCCAGCACTGGAGCCACGGTGGGACGGAGCCTTTGGAAGCATCCGTGTTCCCATGGCGATAACAGCCCCGTTGTGATGAGCCTTGGTGGGGGCAGGGCTGGGGGGCCAGTGGGCGCACGGTGAGGAAGGGTGGTCCTATGTTGGACCTACCCTAGCACTGATGACCATGGCAGCAGAGACAAATCCTTGGCGTTGGGCTTGCTGGGTGGGAGCGAGGTCTGCTCAAGCAGTCCAGTGCTGATGCTGGTGGTTGCCTCCCCCAGAGGCTGGGGTCTACTTGGCGCTGTCGTTTGTCAGACCTTTGCAAGCACGCTTTCACACCTTGCTCTATCTCCACTGCTCTGCTACTCCCCTTACCACCCCATTTACTCCAGAAGGTGTGTTCTACATGGTCGAGGTGTGTTGCTTGGTAGCCCAATTACCCCAAAGGCCAGTTTTGCCCAGCTCCCAGGTCTGCATCGCTTTAGCAGAGCACTCGTGAGTTGCTGGTGGCCTGGGAGCCTCTGGGGTCCTGCTGGGCTCCTCCTCTTCTCATGCTGGGCACCTTGCAGGCGCCACGTCCCGCGGCTGAGCCCAGCCTTCCCACAGCTCAGGCACTCCTGCCCATCACCCGGGCTGCCTTGGCCTGCTCCGCCGGGCGAGGGGAGAAGGGGCGCGTGTCTGCCCTGACCAGCGGAGACCTGAGGCTGTTGCAGACCTGCTGAGCAAAGGCCTCGCCCCAGCAAGGCTGGTGGGCTGGCGTGGGGAGCCCGCAGCAACCCTGGCTCTAAGATGGTGGTTCCTTGCCTGGCAGCTCTGCCGCCTGCAGCGTGCATGGGGCCTACCCGAGGGCTTGGAAAGGCAGAAGGCCTTCTGATGGGGCAGCACGGGCGACAGGCGTGACCTGCTGCCCTGTCCTGGGAGCTGCCCAAAGGGAGCGACATCAGCCCCAGGCTGCGCCTCTGGCCCTGCCCAGGCTGCGGAGGAAGTCGCAAGACCCTCCAGACCTGCCCAGCTCCTCGCAGCCTGCGCCTGTGCCAAGCAGGGAGGCTGTGCCCAGCCGCGGTCCGGCAGCCTGGCAGAGACGTTTCTCCTGCCTGGCCCCTTGGAGAGGTGGGAAGTCCTGCCGGCCCCGGGGAGGTAGCTTCCCTGGAGGAAACTCAGGCTGCCGGCCCTGGCTAGCAGCTCCTCTTCCTGCCCGCAGTGCCCCAACCTGCCTTGCCCCAGCAGCCCTGGGCACAGGGGCTGCCCCTTGGCAACCGCCAGCTCCTCTCGCCCAGCGTTTGCGTGCAGTGGTCAGCTCGTCCCTTCCTCGAGCTCTCCGGGAGAGGAAATCCGAGGCGGCTCAGGACAGAGGCGTGGGCTGGAGAGCCAGCGAGACCCCCCGGCAGCCGGGAGGCAGGAGGAGGAGAAACAGGGTGCTGCAAGGGGCGGGAAAGCCTGGCCGCAGCCCTCGGACATGAGTGCCGCACAATTCGAGCAGGCAAAATGGGCCCCAACACGTGAAATCCCCCAGCCTCCAAGGGACGGGGAGGACCTCCCTTGGTGACTTGGTTCCAGGCCCCGGGGACTGCACGGGCACATCCCAGCTTCCATCATGGGCTGCAGCACGGGGGCGATTCCTGGCAGCAGGCCATTTCTTCACACAAGCTCCCTCCCGGGAAACTGTACCCTCCCGTAACGCCTTTCCAGACAGTTTCCAAGCCCATGCCGAGCCACCTATTCTCCGAGAGTCTCTGAGAGCTCGGCTTTGCATTTCAAGGCCGTGCGTCCGTTGGGCCCTACAGCTTCCCTTGCAAGAGGCACGTGGACTGTGGGTAAATGTTGTCTCAGCCATCGTGAAAGCTTCCGAGTTACACCGGGGGATAGGGCTTGCCGATCTTTCCGCCACAGGCATGCCCAGACCCACGTTTCAAGGGGAGTCCTACAGGTACCTTCCTTTGGCACCTAACCTGCACGGGATGTCTGGAATCTTGGGGCTATTTAGCAAAGCTCCACGCACACACCTACAGTCCGTAGGCTTTTTGTGACTGCAGCGCACTTAAAAACAACACACAACACTTAAAGACCTACACATAAATATATATTTAAAACACAACGCAACACAACCCAACCCAACATTCTCTTCATTAAAAATCTACATAACTGAGGGGAGAGCTACCGGCGGAGGCTTGCGGAAGACCAGCCCTTCCTAGCAGCAGCCAGGGTGAAGGATATTTTGGCCTACAAGAGAGAAGGAGGCATTTTTAGGCAAAAGGAACGTGTTGGGGCATCCCAGCATGAACAGACCCTCTTTCCCAGCTTCCCAGGCTCTTTCCTAGGAGAGCTGCTGTCAGTGGCGCAGTGCCAGAGGCTTCCCGGGCAGACCTGAGTGCGCAGCCAGGGAGAGGGGCTCAGGCGGCAAGCTGCCGAGGGCTCCTTTGCCTCTGGCTCTGGCTCCTGTGCTCTGTCCAGCTTTGCGCCAGCGCCCAAGGCTGGGAGAGCTGCCTGGCCCCTCTGCCAGCAGCCCCGCTGGCTGCTCTCGGAAAGCAGCCCAGGAGCAACGGGAAGGGGAAGGGCCAAGCCCCCGTCTGTGCCCGTCCAGCCGGCAGCAGGGGGAATACGTGGCCGCTGCAGCCGTAGCTCTGCCAGTCCATTGGTTCTGGCTGGCTGCAGCCTGCCAGGCCGTTGGTGCCCAGAGCCTGCAAGAGAGAAGGAGGCCTTGTCAGGGGAAGCCACAACGCCAGCAGGCTCTGGCGCCAGGGCCTCTTGTCCTCCCCCTGCCCAGGGCAGGCGGAGCACAGTGCAGGCAGCGCTATTGCCTGCTCACAGCGGGCACCCTCCCACCAGCTGATCCCTTTCCGAGCTGGAGAGCACTGTGGGCAAGCCGGCAGGCAAAGAGCCGGTTTTGTGCCTGTCACCGGCTACCCGGAGCATCGGGAAGGCTGTTCTCCAGGACACGCCTGCTCCTTCAGCGTCTTCCCTGCAGCTGGGAGAGGGCCTGGGAGGTGGCGGAGCCCTTGTCGCCGGCATGTTTCACCGCCTTTGCTTCTCCAGCCGTGGCAGCTGTGCCGCTTGCCCGCCA
Organism: Dromaius novaehollandiae; assembly: GCF_036370855.1. NCBI lineage: Eukaryota > Metazoa > Chordata > Aves > Casuariiformes > Dromaiidae > Dromaius > Dromaius novaehollandiae. The sequence continues at coordinate 6,184,771 of NC_088113.1, read as the reverse complement.
ATCCTCTGAGCGGCCAGCTCCTCCGCGGCAGGATGGCGAGTGCCTGTGGCCTTTTTGCCCACCCGGGAGGTCACAGCAATGACGGACTCCCATAAGCACTGCTGAGAGCCCGTCCCCAAGTGCTCCTGCCCAGGAAGTGCTTGCAGGAGGAGGCTGACTGCTTACCTGCAGCCAAAGGCATCGCAGTGTCCTGAGGACGCCTCCTGGCCTACTCTCCCAGGACTTCCTCAGCTGAGGTGTTTGGGAGGAAGAGGAAGGACCAAGCCCCGACCGGTGCTCGTCCAGCCAGCTGTGGGGGGAGTACCTGGCCAGTGCTGCCATAGCTCTGCCAGTCCATGGGCTCGGGCTGGTCACCAGCAGCCTGCCCGCCGGTCCCCAGAGCCTGAAACAGAGAAGGAGGCGATTGCAGGGAAAGCCACAAAGGCAGCGGGCTCTGGCGCCGGGGCCTGTCTTCCTCCCAGAGCCTTTCCTAGGAGAGCTGCTGTCAGTGGCGCAGTGCCAGAGGCTTCCTGGGCAGACCTGAGCCCAGAGCCAGGGAGAGGGGCTCAGGCAGAAAGCTCCCTGCACGTTGGGCAGACATGCGCCAGCGCCCAAGGCTGGGAGAGCTGCCTGGCCCCTCTGCCAGCAGCCCCGCTGGCTGCTCTCGGAAAGCAGCCCAGGAGCAACGGGAAGGGGAAGGGCCAAGCCCCCGTCTGTGCCCGTCCAGCCGGCAGCAGGGGGAATACGTGGCCGCTGCAGCCGTAACTCTGCCAGTCCATGGGTTCTGGCTGGCTGCAGCCTGCCAGGCCGTTGGTGCCCAGAGCCTGCAAGAGAGAAGGAGGCCTTGTCAGGGAAGGTCACAAAGGCAGCAGGCTCTGGTGCCAGGGCCTCTTGTCCTCTCCCTGCCCGGGAGAGTGCCGGAGGCTTCCCGGGCAGACCTGAGCCCAGAGCCGGGGAGAGGGGCTCAGTCAGCAAGCCCCCGAGGGCTGTGCCGCTCCAGCACCTTGGGCGGCAATGCCCCAGTGCCCGTGCCTGGGAGAGCTCCTAGACACCTCTGGCAGGCTCCCCGCTGGCTGCTCTTGGAAAACCAAGCCCCCAGCTGTCCCCATGCAGCCAGCTGGCTGCGGGGGCAGTACCTGGCCACTGTAGCCGTAGCTCTCCCAGTCCATGGCCTCTGGGATGCCACAGGCAGCCATGCCATCCATCTCCAAAGCCTGCAAGAGAAAAGGAGGCCTTTGCAGGGAGAGCCCTGAAGCCAGTGGGCTCTGGCCCCAGGGCCTCTTTGCGCCTCCCTGCCCGGGACAGGTGATGCACAGCGCAGGCTGAGCTCGGCCTGCCCGCAGCAGCCTCCCTGCCACGGGCGGTCCCTTTTCCAGGGTGGCAGCAAAGTGGAAACTGGAGAAAAGGGAAATCTGAGCGGTCCGAGCGCGGTCTGGCCTGCAGTGGATTTGGGCCCTGCCTTCTGAGCCATCACGCAGGCCCTCCTGTACCCCCGCAGCTCCCCTGCATCTTCTCCCGAGCATCAGTGGCCCCTGGTGCCGGCCGGGCCGGCCCAGCTACACACCTGGCCTTGTCGCCCTGTGGCCAGCACTGGAGCCACGGTGGGACGGAGCCTTTGGAAGCATCCGTGTTCCCATGGCGATAACAGCCCCGTTGTGATGAGCCTTGGTGGGGGCAGGGCTGGGGGGCCAGTGGGCGCACGGTGAGGAAGGGTGGTCCTATGTTGGACCTACCCTAGCACTGATGACCATGGCAGCAGAGACAAATCCTTGGCGTTGGGCTTGCTGGGTGGGAGCGAGGTCTGCTCAAGCAGTCCAGTGCTGATGCTGGTGGTTGCCTCCCCCAGAGGCTGGGGTCTACTTGGCGCTGTCGTTTGTCAGACCTTTGCAAGCACGCTTTCACACCTTGCTCTATCTCCACTGCTCTGCTACTCCCCTTACCACCCCATTTACTCCAGAAGGTGTGTTCTACATGGTCGAGGTGTGTTGCTTGGTAGCCCAATTACCCCAAAGGCCAGTTTTGCCCAGCTCCCAGGTCTGCATCGCTTTAGCAGAGCACTCGTGAGTTGCTGGTGGCCTGGGAGCCTCTGGGGTCCTGCTGGGCTCCTCCTCTTCTCATGCTGGGCACCTTGCAGGCGCCACGTCCCGCGGCTGAGCCCAGCCTTCCCACAGCTCAGGCACTCCTGCCCATCACCCGGGCTGCCTTGGCCTGCTCCGCCGGGCGAGGGGAGAAGGGGCGCGTGTCTGCCCTGACCAGCGGAGACCTGAGGCTGTTGCAGACCTGCTGAGCAAAGGCCTCGCCCCAGCAAGGCTGGTGGGCTGGCGTGGGGAGCCCGCAGCAACCCTGGCTCTAAGATGGTGGTTCCTTGCCTGGCAGCTCTGCCGCCTGCAGCGTGCATGGGGCCTACCCGAGGGCTTGGAAAGGCAGAAGGCCTTCTGATGGGGCAGCACGGGCGACAGGCGTGACCTGCTGCCCTGTCCTGGGAGCTGCCCAAAGGGAGCGACATCAGCCCCAGGCTGCGCCTCTGGCCCTGCCCAGGCTGCGGAGGAAGTCGCAAGACCCTCCAGACCTGCCCAGCTCCTCGCAGCCTGCGCCTGTGCCAAGCAGGGAGGCTGTGCCCAGCCGCGGTCCGGCAGCCTGGCAGAGACGTTTCTCCTGCCTGGCCCCTTGGAGAGGTGGGAAGTCCTGCCGGCCCCGGGGAGGTAGCTTCCCTGGAGGAAACTCAGGCTGCCGGCCCTGGCTAGCAGCTCCTCTTCCTGCCCGCAGTGCCCCAACCTGCCTTGCCCCAGCAGCCCTGGGCACAGGGGCTGCCCCTTGGCAACCGCCAGCTCCTCTCGCCCAGCGTTTGCGTGCAGTGGTCAGCTCGTCCCTTCCTCGAGCTCTCCGGGAGAGGAAATCCGAGGCGGCTCAGGACAGAGGCGTGGGCTGGAGAGCCAGCGAGACCCCCCGGCAGCCGGGAGGCAGGAGGAGGAGAAACAGGGTGCTGCAAGGGGCGGGAAAGCCTGGCCGCAGCCCTCGGACATGAGTGCCGCACAATTCGAGCAGGCAAAATGGGCCCCAACACGTGAAATCCCCCAGCCTCCAAGGGACGGGGAGGACCTCCCTTGGTGACTTGGTTCCAGGCCCCGGGGACTGCACGGGCACATCCCAGCTTCCATCATGGGCTGCAGCACGGGGGCGATTCCTGGCAGCAGGCCATTTCTTCACACAAGCTCCCTCCCGGGAAACTGTACCCTCCCGTAACGCCTTTCCAGACAGTTTCCAAGCCCATGCCGAGCCACCTATTCTCCGAGAGTCTCTGAGAGCTCGGCTTTGCATTTCAAGGCCGTGCGTCCGTTGGGCCCTACAGCTTCCCTTGCAAGAGGCACGTGGACTGTGGGTAAATGTTGTCTCAGCCATCGTGAAAGCTTCCGAGTTACACCGGGGGATAGGGCTTGCCGATCTTTCCGCCACAGGCATGCCCAGACCCACGTTTCAAGGGGAGTCCTACAGGTACCTTCCTTTGGCACCTAACCTGCACGGGATGTCTGGAATCTTGGGGCTATTTAGCAAAGCTCCACGCACACACCTACAGTCCGTAGGCTTTTTGTGACTGCAGCGCACTTAAAAACAACACACAACACTTAAAGACCTACACATAAATATATATTTAAAACACAACGCAACACAACCCAACCCAACATTCTCTTCATTAAAAATCTACATAACTGAGGGGAGAGCTACCGGCGGAGGCTTGCGGAAGACCAGCCCTTCCTAGCAGCAGCCAGGGTGAAGGATATTTTGGCCTACAAGAGAGAAGGAGGCATTTTTAGGCAAAAGGAACGTGTTGGGGCATCCCAGCATGAACAGACCCTCTTTCCCAGCTTCCCAGGCTCTTTCCTAGGAGAGCTGCTGTCAGTGGCGCAGTGCCAGAGGCTTCCCGGGCAGACCTGAGTGCGCAGCCAGGGAGAGGGGCTCAGGCGGCAAGCTGCCGAGGGCTCCTTTGCCTCTGGCTCTGGCTCCTGTGCTCTGTCCAGCTTTGCGCCAGCGCCCAAGGCTGGGAGAGCTGCCTGGCCCCTCTGCCAGCAGCCCCGCTGGCTGCTCTCGGAAAGCAGCCCAGGAGCAACGGGAAGGGGAAGGGCCAAGCCCCCGTCTGTGCCCGTCCAGCCGGCAGCAGGGGGAATACCTGGCCGCTGCAGCCGTAGCTCTGCCAGTCCATTGGTTCTGGCTGGCTGCAGCCTGCCAGGCCGTTGGTGCCCAGAGCCTGCAAGAGAGAAGGAGGCCTTGTCAGGGGAAGCCACAACGCCAGCAGGCTCTGGCGCCAGGGCCTCTTGTCCTCCCCCTGCCCAGGGCAGGCGGAGCACAGTGCAGGCAGCGCTATTGCCTGCTCACAGCGGGCACCCTCCCACCAGCTGATCCCTTTCCGAGCTGGAGAGCACTGTGGGCAAGCCGGCAGGCAAAGAGCCGGTTTTGTGCCTGTCACCGGCTACCCGGAGCATCGGGAAGGCTGTTCTCCAGGACACGCCTGCTCCTTCAGCGTCTTCCCTGCAGCTGGGAGAGGGCCTGGGAGGTGGCGGAGCCCTTGTCACCGGCATGTTTCACCGCCTTTGCTTCTCCAGCCGTGGCAGCTGTGCCGCTTGCCCGCCAATCCTCTGAGCGGCCAGCTCCTCCGCGGCAGGATGGCGAGTGCCTGTGGCCTTTTTGCCCACCCGGGAGGTCACAGCAATGACGGACTCCCATAAGCACTGCTGAGAGCCCGTCCCCAAGTGCTCCTGCCCAGGAAGTGCTTGCAGGAGGAGGCTGACTGCTTACCTGCAGCCAAAGGCATCGCAGTGTCCTGAGGACGCCTCCTGGCCTACTCTCCCAGGACTTCCTCAGCTGAGGTGTTTGGGAGGAAGAGGAAGGACCAAGCCCCGACCGGTGCTCGTCCAGCCAGCTGTGGGGGGAGTACCTGGCCAGTGCTGCCATAGCTCTGCCAGTCCATGGGCTCGGGCTGGTCACCAGCAGCCTGCCCGCCGGTCCCCAGAGCCTGAAACAGAGAAGGAGGCGATTGCAGGGAAAGCCACAAAGGCAGCGGGCTCTGGCGCCGGGGCCTGTCTTCCTCCCAGAGCCTTTCCTAGGAGAGCTGCTGTCAGTGGCGCAGTGCCAGAGGCTTCCTGGGCAGACCTGAGCCCAGAGCCAGGGAGAGGGGCTCAGGCAGAAAGCTCCCTGCACGTTGGGCAGACATGCGCCAGCGCCCAAGGCTGGGAGAGCTGCCTGGCCCCTCTGCCAGCAGCCCCGCTGGCTGCTCTCGGAAAGCAGCCCAGGAGCAACGGGAAGGGGAAGGGCCAAGCCCCCGTCTGTGCCCGTCCAGCCGGCAGCAGGGGGAATACGTGGCCGCTGCAGCCGTAACTCTGCCAGTCCATGGGTTCTGGCTGGCTGCAGCCTGCCAGGCCGTTGGTGCCCAGAGCCTGCAAGAGAGAAGGAGGCCTTGTCAGGGAAGGTCACAAAGGCAGCAGGCTCTGGTGCCAGGGCCTCTTGTCCTCTCCCTGCCCGGGAGAGTGCCGGAGGCTTCCCGGGCAGACCTGAGCCCAGAGCCGGGGAGAGGGGCTCAGTCAGCAAGCCCCCGAGGGCTGTGCCGCTCCAGCACCTTGGGCGGCAATGCCCCAGTGCCCGTGCCTGGGAGAGCTCCTAGACACCTCTGGCAGGCTCCCCGCTGGCTGCTCTTGGAAAACCAAGCCCCCAGCTGTCCCCATGCAGCCAGCTGGCTGCGGGGGCAGTACCTGGCCACTGTAGCCGTAGCTCTCCCAGTCCATGGCCTCTGGGATGCCACAGGCAGCCATGCCATCCATCTCCAAAGCCTGCAAGAGAAAAGGAGGCCTTTGCAGGGAGAGCCCTGAAGCCAGTGGGCTCTGGCCCCAGGGCCTCTTTGCGCCTCCCTGCCCGGGACAGGTGATGCACAGCGCAGGCTGAGCTCGGCCTGCCCGCAGCAGCCTCCCTGCCACGGGCGGTCCCTTTTCCAGGGTGGCAGCAAAGTGGAAACTGGAGAAAAGGGAAATCTGAGCGGTCCGAGCGCGGTCTGGCCTGCAGTGGATTTGGGCCCTGCCTTCTGAGCCATCACGCAGGCCCTCCTGTACCCCCGCAGCTCCCCTGCATCTTCTCCCGAGCATCAGTGGCCCCTGGTGCCGGCCGGGCCGGCCCAGCTACACACCTGGCCTTGTCGCCCTGTGGCCAGCACTGGAGCCACGGTGGGACGGAGCCTTTGGAAGCATCCGTGTTCCCATGGCGATAACAGCCCCGTTGTGATGAGCCTTGGTGGGGGCAGGGCTGGGGGGCCAGTGGGCGCACGGTGAGGAAGGGTGGTCCTATGTTGGACCTACCCTAGCACTGATGACCATGGCAGCAGAGACAAATCCTTGGCGTTGGGCTTGCTGGGTGGGAGCGAGGTCTGCTCAAGCAGTCCAGTGCTGATGCTGGTGGTTGCCTCCCCCAGAGGCTGGGGTCTACTTGGCGCTGTCGTTTGTCAGACCTTTGCAAGCACGCTTTCACACCTTGCTCTATCTCCACTGCTCTGCTACTCCCCTTACCACCCCATTTACTCCAGAAGGTGTGTTCTACATGGTCGAGGTGTGTTGCTTGGTAGCCCAATTACCCCAAAGGCCAGTTTTGCCCAGCTCCCAGGTCTGCATCGCTTTAGCAGAGCACTCGTGAGTTGCTGGTGGCCTGGGAGCCTCTGGGGTCCTGCTGGGCTCCTCCTCTTCTCATGCTGGGCACCTTGCAGGCGCCACGTCCCGCGGCTGAGCCCAGCCTTCCCACAGCTCAGGCACTCCTGCCCATCACCCGGGCTGCCTTGGCCTGCTCCGCCGGGCGAGGGGAGAAGGGGCGCGTGTCTGCCCTGACCAGCGGAGACCTGAGGCTGTTGCAGACCTGCTGAGCAAAGGCCTCGCCCCAGCAAGGCTGGTGGGCTGGCGTGGGGAGCCCGCAGCAACCCTGGCTCTAAGATGGTGGTTCCTTGCCTGGCAGCTCTGCCGCCTGCAGCGTGCATGGGGCCTACCCGAGGGCTTGGAAAGGCAGAAGGCCTTCTGATGGGGCAGCACGGGCGACAGGCGTGACCTGCTGCCCTGTCCTGGGAGCTGCCCAAAGGGAGCGACATCAGCCCCAGGCTGCGCCTCTGGCCCTGCCCAGGCTGCGGAGGAAGTCGCAAGACCCTCCAGACCTGCCCAGCTCCTCGCAGCCTGCGCCTGTGCCAAGCAGGGAGGCTGTGCCCAGCCGCGGTCCGGCAGCCTGGCAGAGACGTTTCTCCTGCCTGGCCCCTTGGAGAGGTGGGAAGTCCTGCCGGCCCCGGGGAGGTAGCTTCCCTGGAGGAAACTCAGGCTGCCGGCCCTGGCTAGCAGCTCCTCTTCCTGCCCGCAGTGCCCCAACCTGCCTTGCCCCAGCAGCCCTGGGCACAGGGGCTGCCCCTTGGCAACCGCCAGCTCCTCTCGCCCAGCGTTTGCGTGCAGTGGTCAGCTCGTCCCTTCCTCGAGCTCTCCGGGAGAGGAAATCCGAGGCGGCTCAGGACAGAGGCGTGGGCTGGAGAGCCAGCGAGACCCCCCGGCAGCCGGGAGGCAGGAGGAGGAGAAACAGGGTGCTGCAAGGGGCGGGAAAGCCTGGCCGCAGCCCTCGGACATGAGTGCCGCACAATTCGAGCAGGCAAAATGGGCCCCAACACGTGAAATCCCCCAGCCTCCAAGGGACGGGGAGGACCTCCCTTGGTGACTTGGTTCCAGGCCCCGGGGACTGCACGGGCACATCCCAGCTTCCATCATGGGCTGCAGCACGGGGGCGATTCCTGGCAGCAGGCCATTTCTTCACACAAGCTCCCTCCCGGGAAACTGTACCCTCCCGTAACGCCTTTCCAGACAGTTTCCAAGCCCATGCCGAGCCACCTATTCTCCGAGAGTCTCTGAGAGCTCGGCTTTGCATTTCAAGGCCGTGCGTCCGTTGGGCCCTACAGCTTCCCTTGCAAGAGGCACGTGGACTGTGGGTAAATGTTGTCTCAGCCATCGTGAAAGCTTCCGAGTTACACCGGGGGATAGGGCTTGCCGATCTTTCCGCCACAGGCATGCCCAGACCCACGTTTCAAGGGGAGTCCTACAGGTACCTTCCTTTGGCACCTAACCTGCACGGGATGTCTGGAATCTTGGGGCTATTTAGCAAAGCTCCACGCACACACCTACAGTCCGTAGGCTTTTTGTGACTGCAGCGCACTTAAAAACAACACACAACACTTAAAGACCTACACATAAATATATATTTAAAACACAACGCAACACAACCCAACCCAACATTCTCTTCATTAAAAATCTACATAACTGAGGGGAGAGCTACCGGCGGAGGCTTGCGGAAGACCAGCCCTTCCTAGCAGCAGCCAGGGTGAAGGATATTTTGGCCTACAAGAGAGAAGGAGGCATTTTTAGGCAAAAGGAACGTGTTGGGGCATCCCAGCATGAACAGACCCTCTTTCCCAGCTTCCCAGGCTCTTTCCTAGGAGAGCTGCTGTCAGTGGCGCAGTGCCAGAGGCTTCCCGGGCAGACCTGAGTGCGCAGCCAGGGAGAGGGGCTCAGGCGGCAAGCTGCCGAGGGCTCCTTTGCCTCTGGCTCTGGCTCCTGTGCTCTGTCCAGCTTTGCGCCAGCGCCCAAGGCTGGGAGAGCTGCCTGGCCCCTCTGCCAGCAGCCCCGCTGGCTGCTCTCGGAAAGCAGCCCAGGAGCAACGGGAAGGGGAAGGGCCAAGCCCCCGTCTGTGCCCGTCCAGCCGGCAGCAGGGGGAATACCTGGCCGCTGCAGCCGTAACTCTGCCAGTCCATTGGTTCTGGCTGGCTGCAGCCTGCCAGGCCGTTGGTGCCCAGAGCCTGCAAGAGAGAAGGAGGCCTTGTCAGGGGAAGCCACAACGCCAGCAGGCTCTGGCGCCAGGGCCTCTTGTCCTCCCCCTGCCCAGGGCAGGCGGAGCACAGTGCAGGCAGCGCTATTGCCTGCTCACAGCGGGCACCCTCCCACCAGCTGATCCCTTTCCGAGCTGGAGAGCACTGTGGGCAAGCCGGCAGGCAAAGAGCCGGTTTTGTGCCTGTCACCGGCTACCCGGAGCATCGGGAAGGCTGTTCTCCAGGACACGCCTGCTCCTTCAGCGTCTTCCCTGCAGCTGGGAGAGGGCCTGGGAGGTGGCGGAGCCCTTGTCACCGGCATGTTTCACCGCCTTTGCTTCTCCAGCCGTGGCAGCTGTGCCGCTTGCCCGCCAATCCTCTGAGCGGCCAGCTCCTCCGCGGCAGGATGGCGAGTGCCTGTGGCCTTTTTGCCCACCCGGGAGGTCACAGCAATGACGGACTCCCATAAGCACTGCTGAGAGCCCGTCCCCAAGTGCTCCTGCCCAGGAAGTGCTTGCAGGAGGAGGCTGACTGCTTACCTGCAGCCAAAGGCATCGCAGTGTCCTGAGGACGCCTCCTGGCCTACTCTCCCAGGACTTCCTCAGCTGAGGTGTTTGGGAGGAAGAGGAAGGACCAAGCCCCGACCAGTGCTCGTCCAGCCAGCTGTGGGGGGAGTACCTGGCCAGTGCTGCCATAGCTCTGCCAGTCCATGGGCTCGGGCTGGTCACCAGCAGCCTGCCCGCCGGTCCCCAGAGCCTGAAACAGAGAAGGAGGCGATTGCAGGGAAAGCCACAAAGGCAGCGGGCTCTGGCGCCGGGGCCTGTCTTCCTCCCAGAGCCTTTCCTAGGAGAGCTGCTGTCAGTGGCGCAGTGCCAGAGGCTTCCTGGGCAGACCTGAGCCCAGAGCCAGGGAGAGGGGCTCAGGCAGAAAGCTCCCTGCACGTTGGGCAGACATGCGCCAGCGCCCAAGGCTGGGAGAGCTGCCTGGCCCCTCTGCCAGCAGCCCCGCTGGCTGCTCTCGGAAAGCAGCCCAGGAGCAACGGGAAGGGGAAGGGCCAAGCCCCCGTCTGTGCCCGTCCAGCCGGCAGCAGGGGGAATACGTGGCCGCTGCAGCCGTAACTCTGCCAGTCCATTGGTTCTGGCTGGCTGCAGCCTGCCAGGCCGTTGGTGCCCAGAGCCTGCAAGAGAGAAGGAGGCCTTGTCAGGGAAGGTCACAAAGGCAGCAGGCTCTGGTGCCAGGGCCTCTTGTCCTCTCCCTGCCCGGGAGAGTGCCGGAGGCTTCCCGGGCAGACCTGAGCCCAGAGCCGGGGAGAGGGGCTCAGTCAGCAAGCCCCCGAGGGCTGTGCCGCTCCAGCACCTTGGGCGGCAATGCCCCAGTGCCCGTGCCTGGGAGAGCTCCTAGACACCTCTGGCAGGCTCCCCGCTGGCTGCTCTTGGAAAACCAAGCCCCCAGCTGTCCCCATGCAGCCAGCTGGCTGCGGGGGCAGTACCTGGCCACTGTAGCCGTAGCTCTCCCAGTCCATGGCCTCTGGGATGCCACAGGCAGCCATGCCATCCATCTCCAAAGCCTGCAAGAGAAAAGGAGGCATTTGCAGGGAGAGCCCTGAAGCCAGTGGGCTCTGGCCCCAGGGCCTCTTTGCGCCTCCCTGCCCGGGACAGGTGATGCACAGCGCAGGCTGAGCTCGGCCTGCCCGCAGCAGCCTCCCTGCCACGGGCGGTCCCTTTTCCAGGGTGGCAGCAAAGTGGAAACTGGAGAAAAGGGAAATCTGAGCGGTCCGAGCGCGGTCTGGCCTGCAGTGGATTTGGGCCCTGCCTTCTGAGCCATCACGCAGGCCCTCCTGTACCCCCGCAGCTCCCCTGCATCTTCTCCCGAGCATCAGTGGCCCCTGGTGCCGGCCGGGCCGGCCCAGCTACACACCTGGCCTTGTCGCCCTGTGGCCAGCACTGGAGCCACGGTGGGACGGAGCCTTTGGAAGCATCCGTGTTCCCATGGCGATAACAGCCCCGTTGTGATGAGCCTTGGTGGGGGCAGGGCTGGGGGGCCAGTGGGCGCACGGTGAGGAAGGGTGGTCCTATGTTGGACCTACCCTAGCACTGATGACCATGGCAGCAGAGACAAATCCTTGGCGTTGGGCTTGCTGGGTGGGAGCGAGGTCTGCTCAAGCAGTCCAGTGCTGATGCTGGTGGTTGCCTCCCCCAGAGGCTGGGGTCTACTTGGCGCTGTCGTTTGTCAGACCTTTGCAAGCACGCTTTCACACCTTGCTCTATCTCCACTGCTCTGCTACTCCCCTTACCACCCCATTTACTCCAGAAGGTGTGTTCTACATGGTCGAGGTGTGTTGCTTGGTAGCCCAATTACCCCAAAGGCCAGTTTTGCCCAGCTCCCAGGTCTGCATCGCTTTAGCAGAGCACTCGTGAGTTGCTGGTGGCCTGGGAGCCTCTGGGGTCCTGCTGGGCTCCTCCTCTTCTCATGCTGGGCACCTTGCAGGCGCCACGTCCCGCGGCTGAGCCCAGCCTTCCCACAGCTCAGGCACTCCTGCCCATCACCCGGGCTGCCTTGGCCTGCTCCGCCGGGCGAGGGGAGAAGGGGCGCGTGTCTGCCCTGACCAGCGGAGACCTGAGGCTGTTGCAGACCTGCTGAGCAAAGGCCTCGCCCCAGCAAGGCTGGTGGGCTGGCGTGGGGAGCCCGCAGCAACCCTGGCTCTAAGATGGTGGTTCCTTGCCTGGCAGCTCTGCCGCCTGCAGCGTGCATGGGGCCTACCCGAGGGCTTGGAAAGGCAGAAGGCCTTCTGATGGGGCAGCACGGGCGACAGGTGTGACCTGCTGCCCTGTCCTGGGAGCTGCCCAAAGGGAGCGACATCAGCCCCAGGCTGCGCCTCTGGCCCTGCCCAGGCTGCGGAGGAAGTCGCAAGACCCTCCAGACCTGCCCAGCTCCTCGCAGCCTGCGCCTGTGCCAAGCAGGGAGGCTGTGCCCAGCCGCGGTCCGGCAGCCTGGCAGAGACGTTTCTCCTGCCTGGCCCCTTGGAGAGGTGGGAAGTCCTGCCGGCCCCGGGGAGGTAGCTTCCCTGGAGGAAACTCAGGCTGCCGGCCCTGGCTAGCAGCTCCTCTTCCTGCCCGCAGTGCCCCAACCTGCCTTGCCCCAGCAGCCCTGGGCACAGGGGCTGCCCCTTGGCAACCGCCAGCTCCTCTCGCCCAGCGTTTGCGTGCAGTGGTCAGCTTGTCCCTTCCTCGAGCTCTCCGGGAGAGGAAATCCGAGGCGGCTCAGGACAGAGGCGTGGGCTGGAGAGCCAGCGAGACCCCCCGGCAGCCGGGAGGCAGGAGGAGGAGAAACAGGGTGCTGCAAGGGGCGGGAAAGCCTGGCCGCAGCCCTCGGACATGAGTGCCGCACAATTCGAGCAGGCAAAATGGGCCCCAACACGTGAAATCCCCCAGCCTCCAAGGGACGGGGAGGACCTCCCTTGGTGACTTGGTTCCAGGCCCCGGGGACTGCACGGGCACATCCCAGCTTCCATCATGGGCTGCAGCACGGGGGCGATTCCTGGCAGCAGGCCATTTCTTCACACAAGCTCCCTCCCGGGAAACTGTACCCTCCCGTAACGCCTTTCCAGACAGTTTCCAAGCCCATGCCGAGCCACCTATTCTCCGAGAGTCTCTGAGAGCTCGGCTTTGCATTTCAAGGCCGTGCGTCCGTTGGGCCCTACAGCTTCCCTTGCAAGAGGCACGTGGACTGTGGGTAAATGTTGTCTCAGCCATCGTGAAAGCTTCCGAGTTACACCGGGGGATAGGGCTTGCCGATCTTTCCGCCACAGGCATGCCCAGACCCACGTTTCAAGGGGAGTCCTACAGGTACCTTCCTTTGGCACCTAACCTGCACGGGATGTCTGGAATCTTGGGGCTATTTAGCAAAGCTCCACGCACACACCTACAGTCCGTAGGCTTTTTGTGACTGCAGCGCACTTAAAAACAACACACAACACTTAAAGACCTACACATAAATATATATTTAAAACACAACGCAACACAACCCAACCCAACATTCTCTTCATTAAAAATCTACATAACTGAGGGGAGAGCTACCGGCGGAGGCTTGCGGAAGACCAGCCCTTCCTAGCAGCAGCCAGGGTGAAGGATATTTTGGCCTACAAGAGAGAAGGAGGCATTTTTAGGCAAAAGGAACGTGTTGGGGCATCCCAGCATGAACAGACCCTCTTTCCCAGCTTCCCAGGCTCTTTCCTAGGAGAGCTGCTGTCAGTGGCGCAGTGCCAGAGGCTTCCCGGGCAGACCTGAGTGCGCAGCCAGGGAGAGGGGCTCAGGCGGCAAGCTGCCGAGGGCTCCTTTGCCTCTGGCTCTGGCTCCTGTGCTCTGTCCAGCTTTGCGCCAGCGCCCAAGGCTGGGAGAGCTGCCTGGCCCCTCTGCCAGCAGCCCCGCTGGCTGCTCTCGGAAAGCAGCCCAGGAGCAACGGGAAGGGGAAGGGCCAAGCCCCCGTCTGTGCCCGTCCAGCCGGCAGCAGGGGGAATACCTGGCCGCTGCAGCCGTAGCTCTGCCAGTCCATTGGTTCTGGCTGGCTGCAGCCTGCCAGGCCGTTGGTGCCCAGAGCCTGCAAGAGAGAAGGAGGCCTTGTCAGGGGAAGCCACAACGCCAGCAGGCTCTGGCGCCAGGGCCTCTTGTCCTCCCCCTGCCCAGGGCAGGCGGAGCACAGTGCAGGCAGCGCTATTGCCTGCTCACAGCGGGCACCCTCCCACCAGCTGATCCCTTTCCGAGCTGGAGAGCACTGTGGGCAAGCCGGCAGGCAAAGAGCCGGTTTTGTGCCTGTCACCGGCTACCCGGAGCATCGGGAAGGCTGTTCTCCAGGACACGCCTGCTCCTTCAGCGTCTTCCCTGCAGCTGGGAGAGGGCCTGGGAGGTGGCGGAGCCCTTGTCACCGGCATGTTTCACCGCCTTTGCTTCTCCAGCCGTGGCAGCTGTGCCGCTTGCCCGCCAATCCTCTGAGCGGCCAGCTCCTCCGCGGCAGGATGGCGAGTGCCTGTGGCCTTTTTGCCCACCCGGGAGGTCACAGCAATGACGGACTCCCATAAGCACTGCTGAGAGCCCGTCCCCAAGTGCTCCTGCCCAGGAAGTGCTTGCAGGAGGAGGCTGACTGCTTACCTGCAGCCAAAGGCATCGCAGTGTCCTGAGGACGCCTCCTGGCCTACTCTCCCAGGACTTCCTCAGCTGAGGTGTTTGGGAGGAAGAGGAAGGACCAAGCCCCGACCGGTGCTCGTCCAGCCAGCTGTGGGGGGAGTACCTGGCCAGTGCTGCCATAGCTCTGCCAGTCCATGGGCTCGGGCTGGTCACCAGCAGCCTGCCCGCCGGTCCCCAGAGCCTGAAACAGAGAAGGAGGCGATTGCAGGGAAAGCCACAAAGGCAGCGGGCTCTGGCGCCGGGGCCTGTCTTCCTCCCAGAGCCTTTCCTAGGAGAGCTGCTGTCAGTGGCGCAGTGCCAGAGGCTTCCTGGGCAGACCTGAGCCCAGAGCCAGGGAGAGGGGCTCAGGCAGAAAGCTCCCTGCACGTTGGGCAGACATGCGCCAGCGCCCAAGGCTGGGAGAGCTGCCTGGCCCCTCTGCCAGCAGCCCCGCTGGCTGCTCTCGGAAAGCAGCCCAGGAGCAACGGGAAGGGGAAGGGCCAAGCCCCCGTCTGTGCCCGTCCAGCCGGCAGCAGGGGGAATACGTGGCCGCTGCAGCCGTAACTCTGCCAGTCCATGGGTTCTGGCTGGCTGCAGCCTGCCAGGCCGTTGGTGCCCAGAGCCTGCAAGAGAGAAGGAGGCCTTGTCAGGGAAGGTCACAAAGGCAGCAGGCTCTGGTGCCAGGGCCTCTTGTCCTCTCCCTGCCCGGGAGAGTGCCGGAGGCTTCCCGGGCAGACCTGAGCCCAGAGCCGGGGAGAGGGGCTCAGTCAGCAAGCCCCCGAGGGCTGTGCCGCTCCAGCACCTTGGGCGGCAATGCCCCAGTGCCCGTGCCTGGGAGAGCTCCTAGACACCTCTGGCAGGCTCCCCGCTGGCTGCTCTTGGAAAACCAAGCCCCCAGCTGTCCCCATGCAGCCAGCTGGCTGCGGGGGCAGTACCTGGCCACTGTAGCCGTAGCTCTCCCAGTCCATGGCCTCTGGGATGCCACAGGCAGCCATGCCATCCATCTCCAAAGCCTGCAAGAGAAAAGGAGGCCTTTGCAGGGAGAGCCCTGAAGCCAGTGGGCTCTGGCCCCAGGGCCTCTTTGCGCCTCCCTGCCCGGGACAGGTGATGCACAGCGCAGGCTGAGCTCGGCCTGCCCGCAGCAGCCTCCCTGCCACGGGCGGTCCCTTTTCCAGGGTGGCAGCAAAGTGGAAACTGGAGAAAAGGGAAATCTGAGCGGTCCGAGCGCGGTCTGGCCTGCAGTGGATTTGGGCCCTGCCTTCTGAGCCATCACGCAGGCCCTCCTGTACCCCCGCAGCTCCCCTGCATCTTCTCCCGAGCATCAGTGGCCCCTGGTGCCGGCCGGGCCGGCCCAGCTACACACCTGGCCTTGTCGCCCTGTGGCCAGCACTGGAGCCACGGTGGGACGGAGCCTTTGGAAGCATCCGTGTTCCCATGGCGATAACAGCCCCGTTGTGATGAGCCTTGGTGGGGGCAGGGCTGGGGGGCCAGTGGGCGCACGGTGAGGAAGGGTGGTCCTATGTTGGACCTACCCTAGCACTGATGACCATGGCAGCAGAGACAAATCCTTGGCGTTGGGCTTGCTGGGTGGGAGCGAGGTCTGCTCAAGCAGTCCAGTGCTGATGCTGGTGGTTGCCTCCCCCAGAGGCTGGGGTCTACTTGGCGCTGTCGTTTGTCAGACCTTTGCAAGCACGCTTTCACACCTTGCTCTATCTCCACTGCTCTGCTACTCCCCTTACCACCCCATTTACTCCAGAAGGTGTGTTCTACATGGTCGAGGTGTGTTGCTTGGTAGCCCAATTACCCCAAAGGCCAGTTTTGCCCAGCTCCCAGGTCTGCATCGCTTTAGCAGAGCACTCGTGAGTTGCTGGTGGCCTGGGAGCCTCTGGGGTCCTGCTGGGCTCCTCCTCTTCTCATGCTGGGCACCTTGCAGGCGCCACGTCCCGCGGCTGAGCCCAGCCTTCCCACAGCTCAGGCACTCCTGCCCATCACCCGGGCTGCCTTGGCCTGCTCCGCCGGGCGAGGGGAGAAGGGGCGCGTGTCTGCCCTGACCAGCGGAGACCTGAGGCTGTTGCAGACCTGCTGAGCAAAGGCCTCGCCCCAGCAAGGCTGGTGGGCTGGCGTGGGGAGCCCGCAGCAACCCTGGCTCTAAGATGGTGGTTCCTTGCCTGGCAGCTCTGCCGCCTGCAGCGTGCATGGGGCCTACCCGAGGGCTTGGAAAGGCAGAAGGCCTTCTGATGGGGCAGCACGGGCGACAGGCGTGACCTGCTGCCCTGTCCTGGGAGCTGCCCAAAGGGAGCGACATCAGCCCCAGGCTGCGCCTCTGGCCCTGCCCAGGCTGCGGAGGAAGTCGCAAGACCCTCCAGACCTGCCCAGCTCCTCGCAGCCTGCGCCTGTGCCAAGCAGGGAGGCTGTGCCCAGCCGCGGTCCGGCAGCCTGGCAGAGACGTTTCTCCTGCCTGGCCCCTTGGAGAGGTGGGAAGTCCTGCCGGCCCCGGGGAGGTAGCTTCCCTGGAGGAAACTCAGGCTGCCGGCCCTGGCTAGCAGCTCCTCTTCCTGCCCGCAGTGCCCCAACCTGCCTTGCCCCAGCAGCCCTGGGCACAGGGGCTGCCCCTTGGCAACCGCCAGCTCCTCTCGCCCAGCGTTTGCGTGCAGTGGTCAGCTCGTCCCTTCCTCGAGCTCTCCGGGAGAGGAAATCCGAGGCGGCTCAGGACAGAGGCGTGGGCTGGAGAGCCAGCGAGACCCCCCGGCAGCCGGGAGGCAGGAGGAGGAGAAACAGGGTGCTGCAAGGGGCGGGAAAGCCTGGCCGCAGCCCTCGGACATGAGTGCCGCACAATTCGAGCAGGCAAAATGGGCCCCAACACGTGAAATCCCCCAGCCTCCAAGGGACGGGGAGGACCTCCCTTGGTGACTTGGTTCCAGGCCCCGGGGACTGCACGGGCACATCCCAGCTTCCATCATGGGCTGCAGCACGGGGGCGATTCCTGGCAGCAGGCCATTTCTTCACACAAGCTCCCTCCCGGGAAACTGTACCCTCCCGTAACGCCTTTCCAGACAGTTTCCAAGCCCATGCCGAGCCACCTATTCTCCGAGAGTCTCTGAGAGCTCGGCTTTGCATTTCAAGGCCGTGCGTCCGTTGGGCCCTACAGCTTCCCTTGCAAGAGGCACGTGGACTGTGGGTAAATGTTGTCTCAGCCATCGTGAAAGCTTCCGAGTTACACCGGGGGATAGGGCTTGCCGATCTTTCCGCCACAGGCATGCCCAGACCCACGTTTCAAGGGGAGTCCTACAGGTACCTTCCTTTGGCACCTAACCTGCACGGGATGTCTGGAATCTTGGGGCTATTTAGCAAAGCTCCACGCACACACCTACAGTCCGTAGGCTTTTTGTGACTGCAGCGCACTTAAAAACAACACACAACACTTAAAGACCTACACATAAATATATATTTAAAACACAACGCAACACAACCCAACCCAACATTCTCTTCATTAAAAATCTACATAACTGAGGGGAGAGCTACCGGCGGAGGCTTGCGGAAGACCAGCCCTTCCTAGCAGCAGCCAGGGTGAAGGATATTTTGGCCTACAAGAGAGAAGGAGGCATTTTTAGGCAAAAGGAACGTGTTGGGGCATCCCAGCATGAACAGACCCTCTTTCCCAGCTTCCCAGGCTCTTTCCTAGGAGAGCTGCTGTCAGTGGCGCAGTGCCAGAGGCTTCCCGGGCAGACCTGAGTGCGCAGCCAGGGAGAGGGGCTCAGGCGGCAAGCTGCCGAGGGCTCCTTTGCCTCTGGCTCTGGCTCCTGTGCTCTGTCCAGCTTTGCGCCAGCGCCCAAGGCTGGGAGAGCTGCCTGGCCCCTCTGCCAGCAGCCCCGCTGGCTGCTCTCGGAAAGCAGCCCAGGAGCAACGGGAAGGGGAAGGGCCAAGCCCCCGTCTGTGCCCGTCCAGCCGGCAGCAGGGGGAATACCTGGCCGCTGCAGCCGTAACTCTGCCAGTCCATTGGTTCTGGCTGGCTGCAGCCTGCCAGGCCGTTGGTGCCCAGAGCCTGCAAGAGAGAAGGAGGCCTTGTCAGGGGAAGCCACAACGCCAGCAGGCTCTGGCGCCAGGGCCTCTTGTCCTCCCCCTGCCCAGGGCAGGCGGAGCACAGTGCAGGCAGCGCTATTGCCTGCTCACAGCGGGCACCCTCCCACCAGCTGATCCCTTTCCGAGCTGGAGAGCACTGTGGGCAAGCCGGCAGGCAAAGAGCCGGTTTTGTGCCTGTCACCGGCTACCCGGAGCATCGGGAAGGCTGTTCTCCAGGACACGCCTGCTCCTTCAGCGTCTTCCCTGCAGCTGGGAGAGGGCCTGGGAGGTGGCGGAGCCCTTGTCACCGGCATGTTTCACCGCCTTTGCTTCTCCAGCCGTGGCAGCTGTGCCGCTTGCCCGCCAATCCTCTGAGCGGCCAGCTCCTCCGCGGCAGGATGGCGAGTGCCTGTGGCCTTTTTGCCCACCCGGGAGGTCACAGCAATGACGGACTCCCATAAGCACTGCTGAGAGCCCGTCCCCAAGTGCTCCTGCCCAGGAAGTGCTTGCAGGAGGAGGCTGACTGCTTACCTGCAGCCAAAGGCATCGCAGTGTCCTGAGGACGCCTCCTGGCCTACTCTCCCAGGACTTCCTCAGCTGAGGTGTTTGGGAGGAAGAGGAAGGACCAAGCCCCGACCAGTGCTCGTCCAGCCAGCTGTGGGGGGAGTACCTGGCCAGTGCTGCCATAGCTCTGCCAGTCCATGGGCTCGGGCTGGTCACCAGCAGCCTGCCCGCCGGTCCCCAGAGCCTGAAACAGAGAAGGAGGCGATTGCAGGGAAAGCCACAAAGGCAGCGGGCTCTGGCGCCGGGGCCTGTCTTCCTCCCAGAGCCTTTCCTAGGAGAGCTGCTGTCAGTGGCGCAGTGCCAGAGGCTTCCTGGGCAGACCTGAGCCCAGAGCCAGGGAGAGGGGCTCAGGCAGAAAGCTCCCTGCACGTTGGGCAGACATGCGCCAGCGCCCAAGGCTGGGAGAGCTGCCTGGCCCCTCTGCCAGCAGCCCCGCTGGCTGCTCTCGGAAAGCAGCCCAGGAGCAACGGGAAGGGGAAGGGCCAAGCCCCCGTCTGTGCCCGTCCAGCCGGCAGCAGGGGGAATACGTGGCCGCTGCAGCCGTAACTCTGCCAGTCCATTGGTTCTGGCTGGCTGCAGCCTGCCAGGCCGTTGGTGCCCAGAGCCTGCAAGAGAGAAGGAGGCCTTGTCAGGGAAGGTCACAAAGGCAGCAGGCTCTGGTGCCAGGGCCTCTTGTCCTCTCCCTGCCCGGGAGAGTGCCGGAGGCTTCCCGGGCAGACCTGAGCCCAGAGCCGGGGAGAGGGGCTCAGTCAGCAAGCCCCCGAGGGCTGTGCCGCTCCAGCACCTTGGGCGGCAATGCCCCAGTGCCCGTGCCTGGGAGAGCTCCTAGACACCTCTGGCAGGCTCCCCGCTGGCTGCTCTTGGAAAACCAAGCCCCCAGCTGTCCCCATGCAGCCAGCTGGCTGCGGGGGCAGTACCTGGCCACTGTAGCCGTAGCTCTCCCAGTCCATGGCCTCTGGGATGCCACAGGCAGCCATGCCATCCATCTCCAAAGCCTGCAAGAGAAAAGGAGGCATTTGCAGGGAGAGCCCTGAAGCCAGTGGGCTCTGGCCCCAGGGCCTCTTTGCGCCTCCCTGCCCGGGACAGGTGATGCACAGCGCAGGCTGAGCTCGGCCTGCCCGCAGCAGCCTCCCTGCCACGGGCGGTCCCTTTTCCAGGGTGGCAGCAAAGTGGAAACTGGAGAAAAGGGAAATCTGAGCGGTCCGAGCGCGGTCTGGCCTGCAGTGGATTTGGGCCCTGCCTTCTGAGCCATCACGCAGGCCCTCCTGTACCCCCGCAGCTCCCCTGCATCTTCTCCCGAGCATCAGTGGCCCCTGGTGCCGGCCGGGCCGGCCCAGCTACACACCTGGCCTTGTCGCCCTGTGGCCAGCACTGGAGCCACGGTGGGACGGAGCCTTTGGAAGCATCCGTGTTCCCATGGCGATAACAGCCCCGTTGTGATGAGCCTTGGTGGGGGCAGGGCTGGGGGGCCAGTGGGCGCACGGTGAGGAAGGGTGGTCCTATGTTGGACCTACCCTAGCACTGATGACCATGGCAGCAGAGACAAATCCTTGGCGTTGGGCTTGCTGGGTGGGAGCGAGGTCTGCTCAAGCAGTCCAGTGCTGATGCTGGTGGTTGCCTCCCCCAGAGGCTGGGGTCTACTTGGCGCTGTCGTTTGTCAGACCTTTGCAAGCACGCTTTCACACCTTGCTCTATCTCCACTGCTCTGCTACTCCCCTTACCACCCCATTTACTCCAGAAGGTGTGTTCTACATGGTCGAGGTGTGTTGCTTGGTAGCCCAATTACCCCAAAGGCCAGTTTTGCCCAGCTCCCAGGTCTGCATCGCTTTAGCAGAGCACTCGTGAGTTGCTGGTGGCCTGGGAGCCTCTGGGGTCCTGCTGGGCTCCTCCTCTTCTCATGCTGGGCACCTTGCAGGCGCCACGTCCCGCGGCTGAGCCCAGCCTTCCCACAGCTCAGGCACTCCTGCCCATCACCCGGGCTGCCTTGGCCTGCTCCGCCGGGCGAGGGGAGAAGGGGCGCGTGTCTGCCCTGACCAGCGGAGACCTGAGGCTGTTGCAGACCTGCTGAGCAAAGGCCTCGCCCCAGCAAGGCTGGTGGGCTGGCGTGGGGAGCCCGCAGCAACCCTGGCTCTAAGATGGTGGTTCCTTGCCTGGCAGCTCTGCCGCCTGCAGCGTGCATGGGGCCTACCCGAGGGCTTGGAAAGGCAGAAGGCCTTCTGATGGGGCAGCACGGGCGACAGGTGTGACCTGCTGCCCTGTCCTGGGAGCTGCCCAAAGGGAGCGACATCAGCCCCAGGCTGCGCCTCTGGCCCTGCCCAGGCTGCGGAGGAAGTCGCAAGACCCTCCAGACCTGCCCAGCTCCTCGCAGCCTGCGCCTGTGCCAAGCAGGGAGGCTGTGCCCAGCCGCGGTCCGGCAGCCTGGCAGAGACGTTTCTCCTGCCTGGCCCCTTGGAGAGGTGGGAAGTCCTGCCGGCCCCGGGGAGGTAGCTTCCCTGGAGGAAACTCAGGCTGCCGGCCCTGGCTAGCAGCTCCTCTTCCTGCCCGCAGTGCCCCAACCTGCCTTGCCCCAGCAGCCCTGGGCACAGGGGCTGCCCCTTGGCAACCGCCAGCTCCTCTCGCCCAGCGTTTGCGTGCAGTGGTCAGCTTGTCCCTTCCTCGAGCTCTCCGGGAGAGGAAATCCGAGGCGGCTCAGGACAGAGGCGTGGGCTGGAGAGCCAGCGAGACCCCCCGGCAGCCGGGAGGCAGGAGGAGGAGAAACAGGGTGCTGCAAGGGGCGGGAAAGCCTGGCCGCAGCCCTCGGACATGAGTGCCGCACAATTCGAGCAGGCAAAATGGGCCCCAACACGTGAAATCCCCCAGCCTCCAAGGGACGGGGAGGACCTCCCTTGGTGACTTGGTTCCAGGCCCCGGGGACTGCACGGGCACATCCCAGCTTCCATCATGGGCTGCAGCACGGGGGCGATTCCTGGCAGCAGGCCATTTCTTCACACAAGCTCCCTCCCGGGAAACTGTACCCTCCCGTAACGCCTTTCCAGACAGTTTCCAAGCCCATGCCGAGCCACCTATTCTCCGAGAGTCTCTGAGAGCTCGGCTTTGCATTTCAAGGCCGTGCGTCCGTTGGGCCCTACAGCTTCCCTTGCAAGAGGCACGTGGACTGTGGGTAAATGTTGTCTCAGCCATCGTGAAAGCTTCCGAGTTACACCGGGGGATAGGGCTTGCCGATCTTTCCGCCACAGGCATGCCCAGACCCACGTTTCAAGGGGAGTCCTACAGGTACCTTCCTTTGGCACCTAACCTGCACGGGATGTCTGGAATCTTGGGGCTATTTAGCAAAGCTCCACGCACACACCTACAGTCCGTAGGCTTTTTGTGACTGCAGCGCACTTAAAAACAACACACAACACTTAAAGACCTACACATAAATATATATTTAAAACACAACGCAACACAACCCAACCCAACATTCTCTTCATTAAAAATCTACATAACTGAGGGGAGAGCTACCGGCGGAGGCTTGCGGAAGACCAGCCCTTCCTAGCAGCAGCCAGGGTGAAGGATATTTTGGCCTACAAGAGAGAAGGAGGCATTTTTAGGCAAAAGGAACGTGTTGGGGCATCCCAGCATGAACAGACCCTCTTTCCCAGCTTCCCAGGCTCTTTCCTAGGAGAGCTGCTGTCAGTGGCGCAGTGCCAGAGGCTTCCCGGGCAGACCTGAGTGCGCAGCCAGGGAGAGGGGCTCAGGCGGCAAGCTGCCGAGGGCTCCTTTGCCTCTGGCTCTGGCTCCTGTGCTCTGTCCAGCTTTGCGCCAGCGCCCAAGGCTGGGAGAGCTGCCTGGCCCCTCTGCCAGCAGCCCCGCTGGCTGCTCTCGGAAAGCAGCCCAGGAGCAACGGGAAGGGGAAGGGCCAAGCCCCCGTCTGTGCCCGTCCAGCCGGCAGCAGGGGGAATACCTGGCCGCTGCAGCCGTAGCTCTGCCAGTCCATTGGTTCTGGCTGGCTGCAGCCTGCCAGGCCGTTGGTGCCCAGAGCCTGCAAGAGAGAAGGAGGCCTTGTCAGGGGAAGCCACAACGCCAGCAGGCTCTGGCGCCAGGGCCTCTTGTCCTCCCCCTGCCCAGGGCAGGCGGAGCACAGTGCAGGCAGCGCTATTGCCTGCTCACAGCGGGCACCCTCCCACCAGCTGATCCCTTTCCGAGCTGGAGAGCACTGTGGGCAAGCCGGCAGGCAAAGAGCCGGTTTTGTGCCTGTCACCGGCTACCCGGAGCATCGGGAAGGCTGTTCTCCAGGACACGCCTGCTCCTTCAGCGTCTTCCCTGCAGCTGGGAGAGGGCCTGGGAGGTGGCGGAGCCCTTGTCACCGGCATGTTTCACCGCCTTTGCTTCTCCAGCCGTGGCAGCTGTGCCGCTTGCCCGCCAATCCTCTGAGCGGCCAGCTCCTCCGCGGCAGGATGGCGAGTGCCTGTGGCCTTTTTGCCCACCCGGGAGGTCACAGCAATGACGGACTCCCATAAGCACTGCTGAGAGCCCGTCCCCAAGTGCTCCTGCCCAGGAAGTGCTTGCAGGAGGAGGCTGACTGCTTACCTGCAGCCAAAGGCATCGCAGTGTCCTGAGGACGCCTCCTGGCCTACTCTCCCAGGACTTCCTCAGCTGAGGTGTTTGGGAGGAAGAGGAAGGACCAAGCCCCGACCAGTGCTCGTCCAGCCAGCTGTGGGGGGAGTACCTGGCCAGTGCTGCCATAGCTCTGCCAGTCCATGGGCTCGGGCTGGTCACCAGCAGCCTGCCCGCCGGTCCCCAGAGCCTGAAACAGAGAAGGAGGCGATTGCAGGGAAAGCCACAAAGGCAGCGGGCTCTGGCGCCGGGGCCTGTCTTCCTCCCAGAGCCTTTCCTAGGAGAGCTGCTGTCAGTGGCGCAGTGCCAGAGGCTTCCTGGGCAGACCTGAGCCCAGAGCCAGGGAGAGGGGCTCAGGCAGAAAGCTCCCTGCACGTTGGGCAGACATGCGCCAGCGCCCAAGGCTGGGAGAGCTGCCTGGCCCCTCTGCCAGCAGCCCCGCTGGCTGCTCTCGGAAAGCAGCCCAGGAGCAACGGGAAGGGGAAGGGCCAAGCCCCCGTCTGTGCCCGTCCAGCCGGCAGCAGGGGGAATACGTGGCCGCTGCAGCCGTAACTCTGCCAGTCCATTGGTTCTGGCTGGCTGCAGCCTGCCAGGCCGTTGGTGCCCAGAGCCTGCAAGAGAGAAGGAGGCCTTGTCAGGGAAGGTCACAAAGGCAGCAGGCTCTGGCGCCAGGGCCTCTTGTCCTCTCCCTGCCCGGGAGAGTGCCGGAGGCTTCCCGGGCAGACCTGAGCCCAGAGCCGGGGAGAGGGGCTCAGTCAGCAAGCCCCCGAGGGCTGTGCCGCTCCAGCACCTTGGGCGGCAATGCCCCAGTGCCCGTGCCTGGGAGAGCTCCTAGACACCTCTGGCAGGCTCCCCGCTGGCTGCTCTTGGAAAACCAAGCCCCCAGCTGTCCCCATGCAGCCAGCTGGCTGCGGGGGCAGTACCTGGCCACTGTAGCCGTAGCTCTCCCAGTCCATGGCCTCTGGGATGCCACAGGCAGCCATGCCATCCATCTCCAAAGCCTGCAAGAGAAAAGGAGGCCTTTGCAGGGAGAGCCCTGAAGCCAGTGGGCTCTGGCCCCAGGGCCTCTTTGCGCCTCCCTGCCCGGGACAGGTGATGCACAGCGCAGGCTGAGCTCGGCCTGCCCGCAGCAGCCTCCCTGCCACGGGCGGTCCCTTTTCCAGGGTGGCAGCAAAGTGGAAACTGGAGAAAAGGGAAATCTGAGCGGTCCGAGCGCGGTCTGGCCTGCAGTGGATTTGGGCCCTGCCTTCTGAGCCATCACGCAGGCCCTCCTGTACCCCCGCAGCTCCCCTGCATCTTCTCCCGAGCATCAGTGGCCCCTGGTGCCGGCCGGGCCAGCCCAGCTACACACCTGGCCTTGTCGCCCTGTGGCCAGCACTGGAGCCACGGTGGGACGGAGCCTTTGGAAGCATCCGTGTTCCCATGGCGATAACAGCCCCGTTGTGATGAGCCTTGGTGGGGGCAGGGCTGGGGGGCCAGTGGGCGCACGGTGAGGAAGGGTGGTCCTATGTTGGACCTACCCTAGCACTGATGACCATGGCAGCAGAGACAAATCCTTGGCGTTGGGCTTGCTGGGTGGGAGCGAGGTCTGCTCAAGCAGTCCAGTGCTGATGCTGGTGGTTGCCTCCCCCAGAGGCTGGGGTCTACTTGGCGCTGTCGTTTGTCAGACCTTTGCAAGCACGCTTTCACACCTTGCTCTATCTCCACTGCTCTGCTACTCCCCTTACCACCCCATTTACTCCAGAAGGTGTGTTCTACATGGTCGAGGTGTGTTGCTTGGTAGCCCAATTACCCCAAAGGCCAGTTTTGCCCAGCTCCCAGGTCTGCATCGCTTTAGCAGAGCACTCGTGAGTTGCTGGTGGCCTGGGAGCCTCTGGGGTCCTGCTGGGCTCCTCCTCTTCTCATGCTGGGCACCTTGCAGGCGCCACGTCCCGCGGCTGAGCCCAGCCTTCCCACAGCTCAGGCACTCCTGCCCATCACCCGGGCTGCCTTGGCCTGCTCCGCCGGGCGAGGGGAGAAGGGGCGCGTGTCTGCCCTGACCAGCGGAGACCTGAGGCTGTTGCAGACCTGCTGAGCAAAGGCCTCGCCCCAGCAAGGCTGGTGGGCTGGCGTGGGGAGCCCGCAGCAACCCTGGCTCTAAGATGGTGGTTCCTTGCCTGGCAGCTCTGCCGCCTGCAGCGTGCATGGGGCCTACCCGAGGGCTTGGAAAGGCAGAAGGCCTTCTGATGGGGCAGCACGGGCGACAGGTGTGACCTGCTGCCCTGTCCTGGGAGCTGCCCAAAGGGAGCGACATCAGCCCCAGGCTGCGCCTCTGGCCCTGCCCAGGCTGCGGAGGAAGTCGCAAGACCCTCCAGACCTGCCCAGCTCCTCGCAGCCTGCGCCTGTGCCAAGCAGGGAGGCTGTGCCCAGCCGCGGTCCGGCAGCCTGGCAGAGACGTTTCTCCTGCCTGGCCCCTTGGAGAGGTGGGAAGTCCTGCCGGCCCCGGGGAGGTAGCTTCCCTGGAGGAAACTCAGGCTGCCGGCCCTGGCTAGCAGCTCCTCTTCCTGCCCGCAGTGCCCCAACCTGCCTTGCCCCAGCAGCCCTGGGCACAGGGGCTGCCCCTTGGCAACCGCCAGCTCCTCTCGCCCAGCGTTTGCGTGCAGTGGTCAGCTCGTCCCTTCCTCGAGCTCTCCGGGAGAGGAAATCCGAGGCGGCTCAGGACAGAGGCGTGGGCTGGAGAGCCAGCGAGACCCCCCGGCAGCCGGGAGGCAGGAGGAGGAGAAACAGGGTGCTGCAAGGGGCGGGAAAGCCTGGCCGCAGCCCTCGGACATGAGTGCCGCACAATTCGAGCAGGCAAAATGGGCCCCAACACGTGAAATCCCCCAGCCTCCAAGGGACGGGGAGGACCTCCCTTGGTGACTTGGTTCCAGGCCCCGGGGACTGCACGGGCACATCCCAGCTTCCATCATGGGCTGCAGCACGGGGGCGATTCCTGGCAGCAGGCCATTTCTTCACACAAGCTCCCTCCCGGGAAACTGTACCCTCCCGTAACGCCTTTCCAGACAGTTTCCAAGCCCATGCCGAGCCACCTATTCTCCGAGAGTCTCTGAGAGCTCGGCTTTGCATTTCAAGGCCGTGCGTCCGTTGGGCCCTACAGCTTCCCTTGCAAGAGGCACGTGGACTGTGGGTAAATGTTGTCTCAGCCATCGTGAAAGCTTCCGAGTTACACCGGGGGATAGGGCTTGCCGATCTTTCCGCCACAGGCATGCCCAGACCCACGTTTCAAGGGGAGTCCTACAGGTACCTTCCTTTGGCACCTAACCTGCACGGGATGTCTGGAATCTTGGGGCTATTTAGCAAAGCTCCACGCACACACCTACAGTCCGTAGGCTTTTTGTGACTGCAGCGCACTTAAAAACAACACACAACACTTAAAGACCTACACATAAATATATATTTAAAACACAACGCAACACAACCCAACCCAACATTCTCTTCATTAAAAATCTACATAACTGAGGGGAGAGCTACCGGCGGAGGCTTGCGGAAGACCAGCCCTTCCTAGCAGCAGCCAGGGTGAAGGATATTTTGGCCTACAAGAGAGAAGGAGGCATTTTTAGGCAAAAGGAACGTGTTGGGGCATCCCAGCATGAACAGACCCTCTTTCCCAGCTTCCCAGGCTCTTTCCTAGGAGAGCTGCTGTCAGTGGCGCAGTGCCAGAGGCTTCCCGGGCAGACCTGAGTGCGCAGCCAGGGAGAGGGGCTCAGGCGGCAAGCTGCCGAGGGCTCCTTTGCCTCTGGCTCTGGCTCCTGTGCTCTGTCCAGCTTTGCGCCAGCGCCCAAGGCTGGGAGAGCTGCCTGGCCCCTCTGCCAGCAGCCCCGCTGGCTGCTCTCGGAAAGCAGCCCAGGAGCAACGGGAAGGGGAAGGGCCAAGCCCCCGTCTGTGCCCGTCCAGCCGGCAGCAGGGGGAATACCTGGCCGCTGCAGCCGTAGCTCTGCCAGTCCATTGGTTCTGGCTGGCTGCAGCCTGCCAGGCCGTTGGTGCCCAGAGCCTGCAAGAGAGAAGGAGGCCTTGTCAGGGGAAGCCACAACGCCAGCAGGCTCTGGCGCCAGGGCCTCTTGTCCTCCCCCTGCCCAGGGCAGGCGGAGCACAGTGCAGGCAGCGCTATTGCCTGCTCACAGCGGGCACCCTCCCACCAGCTGATCCCTTTCCGAGCTGGAGAGCACTGTGGGCAAGCCGGCAGGCAAAGAGCCGGTTTTGTGCCTGTCACCGGCTACCCGGAGCATCGGGAAGGCTGTTCTCCAGGACACGCCTGCTCCTTCAGCGTCTTCCCTGCAGCTGGGAGAGGGCCTGGGAGGTGGCGGAGCCCTTGTCACCGGCATGTTTCACCGCCTTTGCTTCTCCAGCCGTGGCAGCTGTGCCGCTTGCCCGCCAATCCTCTGAGCGGCCAGCTCCTCCGCGGCAGGATGGCGAGTGCCTGTGGCCTTTTTGCCCACCCGGGAGGTCACAGCAATGACGGACTCCCATAAGCACTGCTGAGAGCCCGTCCCCAAGTGCTCCTGCCCAGGAAGTGCTTGCAGGAGGAGGCTGACTGCTTACCTGCAGCCAAAGGCATCGCAGTGTCCTGAGGACGCCTCCTGGCCTACTCTCCCAGGACTTCCTCAGCTGAGGTGTTTGGGAGGAAGAGGAAGGACCAAGCCCCGACCAGTGCTCGTCCAGCCAGCTGTGGGGGGAGTACCTGGCCAGTGCTGCCATAGCTCTGCCAGTCCATGGGCTCGGGCTGGTCACCAGCAGCCTGCCCGCCGGTCCCCAGAGCCTGAAACAGAGAAGGAGGCGATTGCAGGGAAAGCCACAAAGGCAGCGGGCTCTGGCGCCGGGGCCTGTCTTCCTCCCAGAGCCTTTCCTAGGAGAGCTGCTGTCAGTGGCGCAGTGCCAGAGGCTTCCTGGGCAGACCTGAGCCCAGAGCCAGGGAGAGGGGCTCAGGCAGAAAGCTCCCTGCACGTTGGGCAGACATGCGCCAGCGCCCAAGGCTGGGAGAGCTGCCTGGCCCCTCTGCCAGCAGCCCCGCTGGCTGCTCTCGGAAAGCAGCCCAGGAGCAACGGGAAGGGGAAGGGCCAAGCCCCCGTCTGTGCCCGTCCAGCCGGCAGCAGGGGGAATACGTGGCCGCTGCAGCCGTAACTCTGCCAGTCCATTGGTTCTGGCTGGCTGCAGCCTGCCAGGCCGTTGGTGCCCAGAGCCTGCAAGAGAGAAGGAGGCCTTGTCAGGGAAGGTCACAAAGGCAGCAGGCTCTGGCGCCAGGGCCTCTTGTCCTCTCCCTGCCCGGGAGAGTGCCGGAGGCTTCCCGGGCAGACCTGAGCCCAGAGCCGGGGAGAGGGGCTCAGTCAGCAAGCCCCCGAGGGCTGTGCCGCTCCAGCACCTTGGGCGGCAATGCCCCAGTGCCCGTGCCTGGGAGAGCTCCTAGACACCTCTGGCAGGCTCCCCGCTGGCTGCTCTTGGAAAACCAAGCCCCCAGCTGTCCCCATGCAGCCAGCTGGCTGCGGGGGCAGTACCTGGCCACTGTAGCCGTAGCTCTCCCAGTCCATGGCCTCTGGGATGCCACAGGCAGCCATGCCATCCATCTCCAAAGCCTGCAAGAGAAAAGGAGGCCTTTGCAGGGAGAGCCCTGAAGCCAGTGGGCTCTGGCCCCAGGGCCTCTTTGCGCCTCCCTGCCCGGGACAGGTGATGCACAGCGCAGGCTGAGCTCGGCCTGCCCGCAGCAGCCTCCCTGCCACGGGCGGTCCCTTTTCCAGGGTGGCAGCAAAGTGGAAACTGGAGAAAAGGGAAATCTGAGCGGTCCGAGCGCGGTCTGGCCTGCAGTGGATTTGGGCCCTGCCTTCTGAGCCATCACGCAGGCCCTCCTGTACCCCCGCAGCTCCCCTGCATCTTCTCCCGAGCATCAGTGGCCCCTGGTGCCGGCCGGGCCGGCCCAGCTACACACCTGGCCTTGTCGCCCTGTGGCCAGCACTGGAGCCACGGTGGGACGGAGCCTTTGGAAGCATCCGTGTTCCCATGGCGATAACAGCCCCGTTGTGATGAGCCTTGGTGGGGGCAGGGCTGGGGGGCCAGTGGGCGCACGGTGAGGAAGGGTGGTCCTATGTTGGACCTACCCTAGCACTGATGACCATGGCAGCAGAGACAAATCCTTGGCGTTGGGCTTGCTGGGTGGGAGCGAGGTCTGCTCAAGCAGTCCAGTGCTGATGCTGGTGGTTGCCTCCCCCAGAGGCTGGGGTCTACTTGGCGCTGTCGTTTGTCAGACCTTTGCAAGCACGCTTTCACACCTTGCTCTATCTCCACTGCTCTGCTACTCCCCTTACCACCCCATTTACTCCAGAAGGTGTGTTCTACATGGTCGAGGTGTGTTGCTTGGTAGCCCAATTACCCCAAAGGCCAGTTTTGCCCAGCTCCCAGGTCTGCATCGCTTTAGCAGAGCACTCGTGAGTTGCTGGTGGCCTGGGAGCCTCTGGGGTCCTGCTGGGCTCCTCCTCTTCTCATGCTGGGCACCTTGCAGGCGCCACGTCCCGCGGCTGAGCCCAGCCTTCCCACAGCTCAGGCACTCCTGCCCATCACCCGGGCTGCCTTGGCCTGCTCCGCCGGGCGAGGGGAGAAGGGGCGCGTGTCTGCCCTGACCAGCGGAGACCTGAGGCTGTTGCAGACCTGCTGAGCAAAGGCCTCGCCCCAGCAAGGCTGGTGGGCTGGCGTGGGGAGCCCGCAGCAACCCTGGCTCTAAGATGGTGGTTCCTTGCCTGGCAGCTCTGCTGCCTGCAGCGTGCATGGGGCCTACCCGAGGGCTTGGAAAGGCAGAAGGCCTTCTGATGGGGCAGCACGGGCGACAGGCGTGACCTGCTGCCCTGTCCTGGGAGCTGCCCAAAGGGAGCGACATCAGCCCCAGGCTGCGCCTCTGGCCCTGCCCAGGCTGCGGAGGAAGTCGCAAGACCCTCCAGACCTGCCCAGCTCCTCGCAGCCTGCGCCTGTGCCAAGCAGGGAGGCTGTGCCCAGCCGCGGTCCGGCAGCCTGGCAGAGACGTTTCTCCTGCCTGGCCCCTTGGAGAGGTGGGAAGTCCTGCCGGCCCCGGGGAGGTAGCTTCCCTGGAGGAAACTCAGGCTGCCGGCCCTGGCTAGCAGCTCCTCTTCCTGCCCGCAGTGCCCCAACCTGCCTTGCCCCAGCAGCCCTGGGCACAGGGGCTGCCCCTTGGCAACCGCCAGCTCCTCTCGCCCAGCGTTTGCGTGCAGTGGTCAGCTCGTCCCTTCCTCGAGCTCTCCGGGAGAGGAAATCCGAGGCGGCTCAGGACAGAGGCGTGGGCTGGAGAGCCAGCGAGACCCCCCGGCAGCCGGGAGGCAGGAGGAGGAGAAACAGGGTGCTGCAAGGGGCGGGAAAGCCTGGCCGCAGCCCTCGGACATGAGTGCCGCACAATTCGAGCAGGCAAAATGGGCCCCAACACGTGAAATCCCCCAGCCTCCAAGGGACGGGGAGGACCTCCCTTGGTGACTTGGTTCCAGGCCCCGGGGACTGCACGGGCACATCCCAGCTTCCATCATGGGCTGCAGCACGGGGGCGATTCCTGGCAGCAGGCCATTTCTTCACACAAGCTCCCTCCCGGGAAACTGTACCCTCCCGTAACGCCTTTCCAGACAGTTTCCAAGCCCATGCCGAGCCACCTATTCTCCGAGAGTCTCTGAGAGCTCGGCTTTGCATTTCAAGGCCGTGCGTCCGTTGGGCCCTACAGCTTCCCTTGCAAGAGGCACGTGGACTGTGGGTAAATGTTGTCTCAGCCATCGTGAAAGCTTCCGAGTTACACCGGGGGATAGGGCTTGCCGATCTTTCCGCCACAGGCATGCCCAGACCCACGTTTCAAGGGGAGTCCTACAGGTACCTTCCTTTGGCACCTAACCTGCACGGGATGTCTGGAATCTTGGGGCTATTTAGCAAAGCTCCACGCACACACCTACAGTCCGTAGGCTTTTTGTGACTGCAGCGCACTTAAAAACAACACACAACACTTAAAGACCTACACATAAATATATATTTAAAACACAACGCAACACAACCCAACCCAACATTCTCTTCATTAAAAATCTACATAACTGAGGGGAGAGCTACCGGCGGAGGCTTGCGGAAGACCAGCCCTTCCTAGCAGCAGCCAGGGTGAAGGATATTTTGGCCTACAAGAGAGAAGGAGGCATTTTTAGGCAAAAGGAACGTGTTGGGGCATCCCAGCATGAACAGACCCTCTTTCCCAGCTTCCCAGGCTCTTTCCTAGGAGAGCTGCTGTCAGTGGCGCAGTGCCAGAGGCTTCCCGGGCAGACCTGAGTGCGCAGCCAGGGAGAGGGGCTCAGGCGGCAAGCTGCCGAGGGCTCCTTTGCCTCTGGCTCTGGCTCCTGTGCTCTGTCCAGCTTTGCGCCAGCGCCCAAGGCTGGGAGAGCTGCCTGGCCCCTCTGCCAGCAGCCCCGCTGGCTGCTCTCGGAAAGCAGCCCAGGAGCAACGGGAAGGGGAAGGGCCAAGCCCCCGTCTGTGCCCGTCCAGCCGGCAGCAGGGGGAATACGTGGCCGCTGCAGCCGTAACTCTGCCAGTCCATTGGTTCTGGCTGGCTGCAGCCTGCCAGGCCGTTGGTGCCCAGAGCCTGCAAGAGAGAAGGAGGCCTTGTCAGGGGAAGCCACAACGCCAGCAGGCTCTGGCGCCAGGGCCTCTTGTCCTCCCCCTGCCCAGGGCAGGCGGAGCACAGTGCAGGCAGCGCTATTGCCTGCTCACAGCGGGCACCCTCCCACCAGCTGATCCCTTTCCGAGCTGGAGAGCACTGTGGGCAAGCCGGCAGGCAAAGAGCCGGTTTTGTGCCTGTCACCGGCTACCCGGAGCATCGGGAAGGCTGTTCTCCAGGACACGCCTGCTCCTTCAGCGTCTTCCCTGCAGCTGGGAGAGGGCCTGGGAGGTGGCGGAGCCCTTGTCACCGGCATGTTTCACCGCCTTTGCTTCTCCAGCCGTGGCAGCTGTGCCGCTTGCCCGCCAATCCTCTGAGCGGCCAGCTCCTCCGCGGCAGGATGGCGAGTGCCTGTGGCCTTTTTGCCCACCCGGGAGGTCACAGCAATGACGGACTCCCATAAGCACTGCTGAGAGCCCGTCCCCAAGTGCTCCTGCCCAGGAAGTGCTTGCAGGAGGAGGCTGACTGCTTACCTGCAGCCAAAGGCATCGCAGTGTCCTGAGGACGCCTCCTGGCCTACTCTCCCAGGACTTCCTCAGCTGAGGTGTTTGGGAGGAAGAGGAAGGACCAAGCCCCGACCAGTGCTCGTCCAGCCAGCTGTGGGGGGAGTACCTGGCCAGTGCTGCCATAGCTCTGCCAGTCCATGGGCTCGGGCTGGTCACCAGCAGCCTGCCCGCCGGTCCCCAGAGCCTGAAACAGAGAAGGAGGCGATTGCAGGGAAAGCCACAAAGGCAGCGGGCTCTGGCGCCGGGGCCTGTCTTCCTCCCAGAGCCTTTCCTAGGAGAGCTGCTGTCAGTGGCGCAGTGCCAGAGGCTTCCTGGGCAGACCTGAGCCCAGAGCCAGGGAGAGGGGCTCAGGCAGAAAGCTCCCTGCACGTTGGGCAGACATGCGCCAGCGCCCAAGGCTGGGAGAGCTGCCTGGCCCCTCTGCCAGCAGCCCCGCTGGCTGCTCTCGGAAAGCAGCCCAGGAGCAACGGGAAGGGGAAGGGCCAAGCCCCCGTCTGTGCCCGTCCAGCCGGCAGCAGGGGGAATACGTGGCCGCTGCAGCCGTAACTCTGCCAGTCCATTGGTTCTGGCTGGCTGCAGCCTGCCAGGCCGTTGGTGCCCAGAGCCTGCAAGAGAGAAGGAGGCCTTGTCAGGGAAGGTCACAAAGGCAGCAGGCTCTGGCGCCAGGGCCTCTTGTCCTCTCCCTGCCCGGGAGAGTGCCGGAGGCTTCCCGGGCAGACCTGAGCCCAGAGCCGGGGAGAGGGGCTCAGTCAGCAAGCCCCCGAGGGCTGTGCCGCTCCAGCACCTTGGGCGGCAATGCCCCAGTGCCCGTGCCTGGGAGAGCTCCTAGACACCTCTGGCAGGCTCCCCGCTGGCTGCTCTTGGAAAACCAAGCCCCCAGCTGTCCCCATGCAGCCAGCTGGCTGCGGGGGCAGTACCTGGCCACTGTAGCCGTAGCTCTCCCAGTCCATGGCCTCTGGGATGCCACAGGCAGCCATGCCATCCATCTCCAAAGCCTGCAAGAGAAAAGGAGGCCTTTGCAGGGAGAGCCCTGAAGCCAGTGGGCTCTGGCCCCAGGGCCTCTTTGCGCCTCCCTGCCCGGGACAGGTGATGCACAGCGCAGGCTGAGCTCGGCCTGCCCGCAGCAGCCTCCCTGCCACGGGCGGTCCCTTTTCCAGGGTGGCAGCAAAGTGGAAACTGGAGAAAAGGGAAATCTGAGCGGTCCGAGCGCGGTCTGGCCTGCAGTGGATTTGGGCCCTGCCTTCTGAGCCATCACGCAGGCCCTCCTGTACCCCCGCAGCTCCCCTGCATCTTCTCCCGAGCATCAGTGGCCCCTGGTGCCGGCCGGGCCGGCCCAGCTACACACCTGGCCTTGTCGCCCTGTGGCCAGCACTGGAGCCACGGTGGGACGGAGCCTTTGGAAGCATCCGTGTTCCCATGGCGATAACAGCCCCGTTGTGATGAGCCTTGGTGGGGGCAGGGCTGGGGGGCCAGTGGGCGCACGGTGAGGAAGGGTGGTCCTATGTTGGACCTACCCTAGCACTGATGACCATGGCAGCAGAGACAAATCCTTGGCGTTGGGCTTGCTGGGTGGGAGCGAGGTCTGCTCAAGCAGTCCAGTGCTGATGCTGGTGGTTGCCTCCCCCAGAGGCTGGGGTCTACTTGGCGCTGTCGTTTGTCAGACCTTTGCAAGCACGCTTTCACACCTTGCTCTATCTCCACTGCTCTGCTACTCCCCTTACCACCCCATTTACTCCAGAAGGTGTGTTCTACATGGTCGAGGTGTGTTGCTTGGTAGCCCAATTACCCCAAAGGCCAGTTTTGCCCAGCTCCCAGGTCTGCATCGCTTTAGCAGAGCACTCGTGAGTTGCTGGTGGCCTGGGAGCCTCTGGGGTCCTGCTGGGCTCCTCCTCTTCTCATGCTGGGCACCTTGCAGGCGCCACGTCCCGCGGCTGAGCCCAGCCTTCCCACAGCTCAGGCACTCCTGCCCATCACCCGGGCTGCCTTGGCCTGCTCCGCCGGGCGAGGGGAGAAGGGGCGCGTGTCTGCCCTGACCAGCGGAGACCTGAGGCTGTTGCAGACCTGCTGAGCAAAGGCCTCGCCCCAGCAAGGCTGGTGGGCTGGCGTGGGGAGCCCGCAGCAACCCTGGCTCTAAGATGGTGGTTCCTTGCCTGGCAGCTCTGCCGCCTGCAGCGTGCATGGGGCCTACCCGAGGGCTTGGAAAGGCAGAAGGCCTTCTGATGGGGCAGCACGGGCGACAGGTGTGACCTGCTGCCCTGTCCTGGGAGCTGCCCAAAGGGAGCGACATCAGCCCCAGGCTGCGCCTCTGGCCCTGCCCAGGCTGCGGAGGAAGTCGCAAGACCCTCCAGACCTGCCCAGCTCCTCGCAGCCTGCGCCTGTGCCAAGCAGGGAGGCTGTGCCCAGCCGCGGTCCGGCAGCCTGGCAGAGACGTTTCTCCTGCCTGGCCCCTTGGAGAGGTGGGAAGTCCTGCCGGCCCCGGGGAGGTAGCTTCCCTGGAGGAAACTCAGGCTGCCGGCCCTGGCTAGCAGCTCCTCTTCCTGCCCGCAGTGCCCCAACCTGCCTTGCCCCAGCAGCCCTGGGCACAGGGGCTGCCCCTTGGCAACCGCCAGCTCCTCTCGCCCAGCGTTTGCGTGCAGTGGTCAGCTCGTCCCTTCCTCGAGCTCTCCGGGAGAGGAAATCCGAGGCGGCTCAGGACAGAGGCGTGGGCTGGAGAGCCAGCGAGACCCCCCGGCAGCCGGGAGGCAGGAGGAGGAGAAACAGGGTGCTGCAAGGGGCGGGAAAGCCTGGCCGCAGCCCTCGGACATGAGTGCCGCACAATTCGAGCAGGCAAAATGGGCCCCAACACGTGAAATCCCCCAGCCTCCAAGGGACGGGGAGGACCTCCCTTGGTGACTTGGTTCCAGGCCCCGGGGACTGCACGGGCACATCCCAGCTTCCATCATGGGCTGCAGCACGGGGGCGATTCCTGGCAGCAGGCCATTTCTTCACACAAGCTCCCTCCCGGGAAACTGTACCCTCCCGTAACGCCTTTCCAGACAGTTTCCAAGCCCATGCCGAGCCACCTATTCTCCGAGAGTCTCTGAGAGCTCGGCTTTGCATTTCAAGGCCGTGCGTCCGTTGGGCCCTACAGCTTCCCTTGCAAGAGGCACGTGGACTGTGGGTAAATGTTGTCTCAGCCATCGTGAAAGCTTCCGAGTTACACCGGGGGATAGGGCTTGCCGATCTTTCCGCCACAGGCATGCCCAGACCCACGTTTCAAGGGGAGTCCTACAGGTACCTTCCTTTGGCACCTAACCTGCACGGGATGTCTGGAATCTTGGGGCTATTTAGCAAAGCTCCACGCACACACCTACAGTCCGTAGGCTTTTTGTGACTGCAGCGCACTTAAAAACAACACACAACACTTAAAGACCTACACATAAATATATATTTAAAACACAACGCAACACAACCCAACCCAACATTCTCTTCATTAAAAATCTACATAACTGAGGGGAGAGCTACCGGCGGAGGCTTGCGGAAGACCAGCCCTTCCTAGCAGCAGCCAGGGTGAAGGATATTTTGGCCTACAAGAGAGAAGGAGGCATTTTTAGGCAAAAGGAACGTGTTGGGGCATCCCAGCATGAACAGACCCTCTTTCCCAGCTTCCCAGGCTCTTTCCTAGGAGAGCTGCTGTCAGTGGCGCAGTGCCAGAGGCTTCCCGGGCAGACCTGAGTGCGCAGCCAGGGAGAGGGGCTCAGGCGGCAAGCTGCCGAGGGCTCCTTTGCCTCTGGCTCTGGCTCCTGTGCTCTGTCCAGCTTTGCGCCAGCGCCCAAGGCTGGGAGAGCTGCCTGGCCCCTCTGCCAGCAGCCCCGCTGGCTGCTCTCGGAAAGCAGCCCAGGAGCAACGGGAAGGGGAAGGGCCAAGCCCCCGTCTGTGCCCGTCCAGCCGGCAGCAGGGGGAATACCTGGCCGCTGCAGCCGTAACTCTGCCAGTCCATTGGTTCTGGCTGGCTGCAGCCTGCCAGGCCGTTGGTGCCCAGAGCCTGCAAGAGAGAAGGAGGCCTTGTCAGGGGAAGCCACAACGCCAGCAGGCTCTGGCGCCAGGGCCTCTTGTCCTCCCCCTGCCCAGGGCAGGCGGAGCACAGTGCAGGCAGCGCTATTGCCTGCTCACAGCGGGCACCCTCCCACCAGCTGATCCCTTTCCGAGCTGGAGAGCACTGTGGGCAAGCCGGCAGGCAAAGAGCCGGTTTTGTGCCTGTCACCGGCTACCCGGAGCATCGGGAAGGCTGTTCTCCAGGACACGCCTGCTCCTTCAGCGTCTTCCCTGCAGCTGGGAGAGGGCCTGGGAGGTGGCGGAGCCCTTGTCGCCGGCATGTTTCACCGCCTTTGCTTCTCCAGCCGTGGCAGCTGTGCCACTTGCCCGCCAATCCTCTGAGCGGCCAGCTCCTCCGCGGCAGGATGGCGAGTGCCTGTGGCCTTTTTGCCCACCCGGGAGGTCACAGCAACGACGGACTCCCATAAGCACTGCTGAGAGCCCGTCCCCAAGTGCTCCTGCCCAGGAAGTGCTTGCAGGAGGAGGCTGACTGCTTATCTGCAGCCAAAGGCATCGCAGTGTCCTGAGGACGCCTCCTGGCCTACTCTCCCAGGACTTCCTCAGCTGAGGTG
The DNA here is from genome assembly GCF_036370855.1 of Dromaius novaehollandiae. Lineage (NCBI taxonomy): Eukaryota > Metazoa > Chordata > Aves > Casuariiformes > Dromaiidae > Dromaius > Dromaius novaehollandiae. The sequence continues at coordinate 6,147,692 of NC_088113.1, read as the reverse complement.
TTTGGGAGGAAGAGGAAGGACCAAGCCCCGACCGGTGCTCGTCCAGCCAGCTGTGGGGGGAGTACCTGGCCAGTGCTGCCATAGCTCTGCCAGTCCATGGGCTCGGGCTGGTCACCAGCAGCCTGCCCGCCGGTCCCCAGAGCCTGAAACAGAGAAGGAGGCGATTGCAGGGAAAGCCACAAAGGCAGCGGGCTCTGGCGCCGGGGCCTGTCTTCCTCCCAGAGCCTTTCCTAGGAGAGCTGCTGTCAGTGGCGCAGTGCCAGAGGCTTCCTGGGCAGACCTGAGCCCAGAGCCAGGGAGAGGGGCTCAGGCAGAAAGCTCCCTGCACGTTGGGCAGACATGCGCCAGCGCCCAAGGCTGGGAGAGCTGCCTGGCCCCTCTGCCAGCAGCCCCGCTGGCTGCTCTCGGAAAGCAGCCCAGGAGCAACGGGAAGGGGAAGGGCCAAGCCCCCGTCTGTGCCCGTCCAGCCGGCAGCAGGGGGAATACGTGGCCGCTGCAGCCGTAACTCTGCCAGTCCATTGGTTCTGGCTGGCTGCAGCCTGCCAGGCCGTTGGTGCCCAGAGCCTGCAAGAGAGAAGGAGGCCTTGTCAGGGAAGGTCACAAAGGCAGCAGGCTCTGGCGCCAGGGCCTCTTGTCCTCTCCCTGCCCGGGAGAGTGCCGGAGGCTTCCCGGGCAGACCTGAGCCCAAAGCCGGGGAGAGGGGCTCAGTCAGCAAGCCCCCGAGGGCTGTGCCGCTCCAGCACCTTGGGCGGCAATGCCCCAGTGCCCGTGCCTGGGAGAGCTCCTAGACACCTCTGGCAGGCTCCCCGCTGGCTGCTCTTGGAAAACCAAGCCCCCAGCTGTCCCCATGCAGCCAGCTGGCTGCGGGGGCAGTACCTGGCCACTGTAGCCGTAGCTCTCCCAGTCCATGGCCTCTGGGATGCCACAGGCAGCCATGCCATCCATCTCCAAAGCCTGCAAGAGAAAAGGAGGCCTTTGCAGGGAGAGCCCTGAAGCCAGTGGGCTCTGGCCCCAGGGCCTCTTTGCGCCTCCCTGCCCGGGACAGGTGATGCACAGCGCAGGCTGAGCTCGGCCTGCCCGCAGCAGCCTCCCTGCCACGGGCGGTCCCTTTTCCAGGGTGGCAGCAAAGTGGAAACTGGTGAAAAGGGAAATCTGAGCGGTCCGAGCGCGGTCTGGCCTGCAGTGGATTTGGGCCCTGCCTTCTGAGCCATCACGCAGGCCCTCCTGTACCCCCGCAGCTCCCCTGCATCTTCTCCCGAGCATCAGTGGCCCCTGGTGCCGGCCGGGCCGGCCCAGCTACACACCTGGCCTTGTCGCCCTGTGGCCAGCACTGGAGCCACGGTGGGACGGAGCCTTTGGAAGCATCCGTGTTCCCATGGCGATAACAGCCCCGTTGTGATGAGCCTTGGTGGGGGCAGGGCTGGGGGGCCAGTGGGCGCACGGTGAGGAAGGGTGGTCCTATGTTGGACCTACCCTAGCACTGATGACCATGGCAGCAGAGACAAATCCTTGGCGTTGGGCTTGCTGGGTGGGAGCGAGGTCTGCTCAAGCAGTCCAGTGCTGATGCTGGTGGTTGCCTCCCCCAGAGGCTGGGGTCTACTTGGCGCTGTCGTTTGTCAGACCTTTGCAAGCACGCTTTCACACCTTGCTCTATCTCCACTGCTCTGCTACTCCCCTTACCACCCCATTTACTCCAGAAGGTGTGTTCTACATGGTCGAGGTGTGTTGCTTGGTAGCCCAATTACCCCAAAGGCCAGTTTTGCCCAGCTCCCAGGTCTGCATCGCTTTAGCAGAGCACTCGTGAGTTGCTGGTGGCCTGGGAGCCTCTGGGGTCCTGCTGGGCTCCTCCTCTTCTCATGCTGGGCACCTTGCAGGCGCCACGTCCCGCGGCTGAGCCCAGCCTTCCCACAGCTCAGGCACTCCTGCCCATCACCCGGGCTGCCTTGGCCTGCTCCGCCGGGCGAGGGGAGAAGGGGCGCGTGTCTGCCCTGACCAGCGGAGACCTGAGGCTGTTGCAGACCTGCTGAGCAAAGGCCTCGCCCCAGCAAGGCTGGTGGGCTGGCGTGGGGAGCCCGCAGCAACCCTGGCTCTAAGATGGTGGTTCCTTGCCTGGCAGCTCTGCTGCCTGCAGCGTGCATGGGGCCTACCCGAGGGCTTGGAAAGGCAGAAGGCCTTCTGATGGGGCAGCACGGGCGACAGGCGTGACCTGCTGCCCTGTCCTGGGAGCTGCCCAAAGGGAGCGACATCAGCCCCAGGCTGCGCCTCTGGCCCTGCCCAGGCTGCGGAGGAAGTCGCAAGACCCTCCAGACCTGCCCAGCTCCTCGCAGCCTGCGCCTGTGCCAAGCAGGGAGGCTGTGCCCAGCCGCGGTCCGGCAGCCTGGCAGAGACGTTTCTCCTGCCTGGCCCCTTGGAGAGGTGGGAAGTCCTGCCGGCCCCGGGGAGGTAGCTTCCCTGGAGGAAACTCAGGCTGCCGGCCCTGGCTAGCAGCTCCTCTTCCTGCCCGCAGTGCCCCAACCTGCCTTGCCCCAGCAGCCCTGGGCACAGGGGCTGCCCCTTGGCAACCGCCAGCTCCTCTCGCCCAGCGTTTGCGTGCAGTGGTCAGCTCGTCCCTTCCTCGAGCTCTCCGGGAGAGGAAATCCGAGGCGGCTCAGGACAGAGGCGTGGGCTGGAGAGCCAGCGAGACCCCCCGGCAGCCGGGAGGCAGGAGGAGGAGAAACAGGGTGCTGCAAGGGGCGGGAAAGCCTGGCCGCAGCCCTCGGACATGAGTGCCGCACAATTCGAGCAGGCAAAATGGGCCCCAACACGTGAAATCCCCCAGCCTCCAAGGGACGGGGAGGACCTCCCTTGGTGACTTGGTTCCAGGCCCCGGGGACTGCACGGGCACATCCCAGCTTCCATCATGGGCTGCAGCACGGGGGCGATTCCTGGCAGCAGGCCATTTCTTCACACAAGCTCCCTCCCGGGAACTGTACCCTCCCGTAACGCCTTTCCAGACAGTTTCCAAGCCCATGCCGAGCCACCTATTCTCCGAGAGTCTCTGAGAGCTCGGCTTTGCATTTCAAGGCCGTGCGTCCGTTGGGCCCTACAGCTTCCCTTGCAAGAGGCACGTGGACTGTGGGTAAATGTTGTCTCAGCCATCGTGAAAGCTTCCGAGTTACACCGGGGGATAGGGCTTGCCGATCTTTCCGCCACAGGCATGCCCAGACCCACGTTTCAAGGGGAGTCCTACAGATACCTTCCTTTGGCACCTAACCTGCACGGGATGTCTGGAATCTTGGGGCTATTTAGCAAAGCTCCACGCACACACCTACAGTCCGTAGGCTTTTTGTGACTGCAGCGCACTTAAAAACAACACACAACACTTAAAGACCTACACATAAATATATATTTAAAACACAACGCAACACAACCCAACCCAACATTCTCTTCATTAAAAATCTACATAACTGAGGGGAGAGCTACCGGCGGAGGCTTGCGGAAGACCAGCCCTTCCTAGCAGCAGCCAGGGTGAAGGATATTTTGGCCTACAAGAGAGAAGGAGGCATTTTTAGGCAAAAGGAACGTGTTGGGGCATCCCAGCATGAACAGACCCTCTTTCCCAGCTTCCCAGGCTCTTTCCTAGGAGAGCTGCTGTCAGTGGCGCAGTGCCAGAGGCTTCCCGGGCAGACCTGAGTGCGCAGCCAGGGAGAGGGGCTCAGGCGGCAAGCTGCCGAGGGCTCCTTTGCCTCTGGCTCTGGCTCCTGTGCTCTGTCCAGCTTTGCGCCAGCGCCCAAGGCTGGGAGAGCTGCCTGGCCCCTCTGCCAGCAGCCCCGCTGGCTGCTCTCGGAAAGCAGCCCAGGAGCAACGGGAAGGGGAAGGGCCAAGCCCCCGTCTGTGCCCGTCCAGCCGGCAGCAGGGGGAATACGTGGCCGCTGCAGCCGTAGCTCTGCCAGTCCATTGGTTCTGGCTGGCTGCAGCCTGCCAGGCCGTTGGTGCCCAGAGCCTGCAAGAGAGAAGGAGGCCTTGTCAGGGGAAGCCACAACGCCAGCAGGCTCTGGCGCCAGGGCCTCTTGTCCTCCCCCTGCCCAGGGCAGGCGGAGCACAGTGCAGGCAGCGCTATTGCCTGCTCACAGCGGGCACCCTCCCACCAGCTGATCCCTTTCCGAGCTGGAGAGCACTGTGGGCAAGCCGGCAGGCAAAGAGCCGGTTTTGTGCCTGTCACCGGCTACCCGGAGCATCGGGAAGGCTGTTCTCCAGGACACGCCTGCTCCTTCAGCGTCTTCCCTGCAGCTGGGAGAGGGCCTGGGAGGTGGCGGAGCCCTTGTCGCCGGCATGTTTCACCGCCTTTGCTTCTCCAGCCGTGGCAGCTGTGCCGCTTGCCCGCCAATCCTCTGAGCGGCCAGCTCCTCCGCGGCAGGATGGCGAGTGCCTGTGGCCTTTTTGCCCACCCGGGAGGTCACAGCAATGACGGACTCCCATAAGCACTGCTGAGAGCCCGTCCCCAAGTGCTCCTGCCCAGGAAGTGCTTGCAGGAGGAGGCTGACTGCTTATCTGCAGCCAAAGGCATCGCAGTGTCCTGAGGACGCCTCCTGGCCTACTCTCCCAGGACTTCCTCAGCTGAGGTGTTTGGGAGGAAGAGGAAGGACCAAGCCCCGACCGGTGCTCGTCCAGCCAGCTGTGGGGGGAGTACCTGGCCAGTGCTGCCATAGCTCTGCCAGTCCATGGGCTCGGGCTGGTCACCAGCAGCCTGCCCGCCGGTCCCCAGAGCCTGAAACAGAGAAGGAGGCGATTGCAGGGAAAGCCACAAAGGCAGCGGGCTCTGGCGCCGGGGCCTGTCTTCCTCCCAGAGCCTTTCCTAGGAGAGCTGCTGTCAGTGGCGCAGTGCCAGAGGCTTCCTGGGCAGACCTGAGCCCAGAGCCAGGGAGAGGGGCTCAGGCAGAAAGCTCCCTGCACGTTGGGCAGACATGCGCCAGCGCCCAAGGCTGGGAGAGCTGCCTGGCCCCTCTGCCAGCAGCCCCGCTGGCTGCTCTCGGAAAGCAGCCCAGGAGCAACGGGAAGGGGAAGGGCCAAGCCCCCGTCTGTGCCCGTCCAGCCGGCAGCAGGGGGAATACGTGGCCGCTGCAGCCGTAACTCTGCCAGTCCATTGGTTCTGGCTGGCTGCAGCCTGCCAGGCCGTTGGTGCCCAGAGCCTGCAAGAGAGAAGGAGGCCTTGTCAGGGAAGGTCACAAAGGCAGCAGGCTCTGGCGCCAGGGCCTCTTGTCCTCTCCCTGCCCGGGAGAGTGCCGGAGGCTTCCCGGGCAGACCTGAGCCCAGAGCCGGGGAGAGGGGCTCAGTCAGCAAGCCCCCGAGGGCTGTGCCGCTCCAGCACCTTGGGCGGCAATGCCCCAGTGCCCGTGCCTGGGAGAGCTCCTAGACACCTCTGGCAGGCTCCCCGCTGGCTGCTCTTGGAAAACCAAGCCCCCAGCTGTCCCCATGCAGCCAGCTGGCTGCGGGGGCAGTACCTGGCCACTGTAGCCGTAGCTCTCCCAGTCCATGGCCTCTGGGATGCCACAGGCAGCCATGCCATCCATCTCCAAAGCCTGCAAGAGAAAAGGAGGCCTTTGCAGGGAGAGCCCTGAAGCCAGTGGGCTCTGGCCCCAGGGCCTCTTTGCGCCTCCCTGCCCGGGACAGGTGATGCACAGCGCAGGCCGAGCTCGGCCTGCCCGCAGCAGCCTCCCTGCCACGGGCGGTCCCTTTTCCAGGGTGGCAGCAAAGTGGAAACTGGAGAAAAGGGAAATCTGAGCGGTCCGAGCGCGGTCTGGCCTGCAGTGGATTTGGGCCCTGCCTTCTGAGCCATCACGCAGGCCCTCCTGTACCCCCGCAGCTCCCCTGCATCTTCTCCCGAGCATCAGTGGCCCCTGGTGCCGGCCGGGCCGGCCCAGCTACACACCTGGCCTTGTCGCCCTGTGGCCAGCACTGGAGCCACGGTGGGACGGAGCCTTTGGAAGCATCCGTGTTCCCATGGCGATAACAGCCCCGTTGTGATGAGCCTTGGTGGGGGCAGGGCTGGGGGGCCAGTGGGCGCACGGTGAGGAAGGGTGGTCCTATGTTGGACCTACCCTAGCACTGATGACCATGGCAGCAGAGACAAATCCTTGGCGTTGGGCTTGCTGGGTGGGAGCGAGGTCTGCTCAAGCAGTCCAGTGCTGATGCTGGTGGTTGCCTCCCCCAGAGGCTGGGGTCTACTTGGCGCTGTCGTTTGTCAGACCTTTGCAAGCACGCTTTCACACCTTGCTCTATCTCCACTGCTCTGCTACTCCCCTTACCACCCCATTTACTCCAGAAGGTGTGTTCTACATGGTCGAGGTGTGTTGCTTGGTAGCCCAATTACCCCAAAGGCCAGTTTTGCCCAGCTCCCAGGTCTGCATCGCTTTAGCAGAGCACTCGTGAGTTGCTGGTGGCCTGGGAGCCTCTGGGGTCCTGCTGGGCTCCTCCTCTTCTCATGCTGGGCACCTTGCAGGCGCCACGTCCCGCGGCTGAGCCCAGCCTTCCCACAGCTCAGGCACTCCTGCCCATCACCCGGGCTGCCTTGGCCTGCTCCGCCGGGCGAGGGGAGAAGGGGCGCGTGTCTGCCCTGACCAGCGGAGACCTGAGGCTGTTGCAGACCTGCTGAGCAAAGGCCTCGCCCCAGCAAGGCTGGTGGGCTGGCGTGGGGAGCCCGCAGCAACCCTGGCTCTAAGATGGTGGTTCCTTGCCTGGCAGCTCTGCCGCCTGCAGCGTGCATGGGGCCTACCCGAGGGCTTGGAAAGGCAGAAGGCCTTCTGATGGGGCAGCACGGGCGACAGGTGTGACCTGCTGCCCTGTCCTGGGAGCTGCCCAAAGGGAGTGACATCAGCCCCAGGCTGCGCCTCTGGCCCTGCCCAGGCTGCGGAGGAAGTCGCAAGACCCTCCAGACCTGCCCAGCTCCTCGCAGCCTGCGCCTGTGCCAAGCAGGGAGGCTGTGCCCAGCCGCGGTCCGGCAGCCTGGCAGAGACGTTTCTCCTGCCTGGCCCCTTGGAGAGGTGGGAAGTCCTGCCGGCCCCGGGGAGGTAGCTTCCCTGGAGGAAACTCAGGCTGCCGGCCCTGGCTAGCAGCTCCTCTTCCTGCCCGCAGTGCCCCAACCTGCCTTGCCCCAGCAGCCCTGGGCACAGGGGCTGCCCCTTGGCAACCGCCAGCTCCTCTCGCCCAGCGTTTGCGTGCAGTGGTCAGCTCGTCCCTTCCTCGAGCTCTCCGGGAGAGGAAATCCGAGGCGGCTCAGGACAGAGGCGTGGGCTGGAGAGCCAGCGAGACCCCCCGGCAGCCGGGAGGCAGGAGGAGGAGAAACAGGGTGCTGCAAGGGGCGGGAAAGCCTGGCCGCAGCCCTCGGACATGAGTGCCGCACAATTCGAGCAGGCAAAATGGGCCCCAACACGTGAAATCCCCCAGCCTCCAAGGGACGGGGAGGACCTCCCTTGGTGACTTGGTTCCAGGCCCCGGGGACTGCACGGGCACATCCCAGCTTCCATCATGGGCTGCAGCACGGGGGCGATTCCTGGCAGCAGGCCATTTCTTCACACAAGCTCCCTCCCGGGAAACTGTACCCTCCCGTAACGCCTTTCCAGACAGTTTCCAAGCCCATGCCGAGCCACCTATTCTCCGAGAGTCTCTGAGAGCTCGGCTTTGCATTTCAAGGCCGTGCGTCCGTTGGGCCCTACAGCTTCCCTTGCAAGAGGCACGTGGACTGTGGGTAAATGTTGTCTCAGCCATCGTGAAAGCTTCCGAGTTACACCGGGGGATAGGGCTTGCCGATCTTTCCGCCACAGGCATGCCCAGACCCACGTTTCAAGGGGAGTCCTACAGGTACCTTCCTTTGGCACCTAACCTGCACGGGATGTCTGGAATCTTGGGGCTATTTAGCAAAGCTCCACGCACACACCTACAGTCCGTAGGCTTTTTGTGACTGCAGCGCACTTAAAAACAACACACAACACTTAAAGACCTACACATAAATATATATTTAAAACACAACGCAACACAACACAACCCAACATTCTCTTCATTAAAAATCTACATAACTGAGGGGAGAGCTACCGGCGGAGGCTTGCGGAAGACCAGCCCTTCCTAGCAGCAGCCAGGGTGAAGGATATTTTGGCCTACAAGAGAGAAGGAGGCATTTTTAGGCAAAAGGAACGTGTTGGGGCATCCCAGCATGAACAGACCCTCTTTCCCAGCTTCCCAGGCTCTTTCCTAGGAGAGCTGCTGTCAGTGGCGCAGTGCCAGAGGCTTCCCGGGCAGACCTGAGTGCGCAGCCAGGGAGAGGGGCTCAGGCGGCAAGCTGCCGAGGGCTCCTTTGCCTCTGGCTCTGGCTCCTGTGCTCTGTCCAGCTTTGCGCCAGCGCCCAAGGCTGGGAGAGCTGCCTGGCCCCTCTGCCAGCAGCCCCGCTGGCTGCTCTCGGAAAGCAGCCCAGGAGCAACGGGAAGGGGAAGGGCCAAGCCCCCGTCTGTGCCCGTCCAGCCGGCAGCAGGGGGAATACCTGGCCGCTGCAGCCGTAGCTCTGCCAGTCCATTGGTTCTGGCTGGCTGCAGCCTGCCAGGCCGTTGGTGCCCAGAGCCTGCAAGAGAGAAGGAGGCCTTGTCAGGGGAAGCCACAACGCCAGCAGGCTCTGGCGCCAGGGCCTCTTGTCCTCCCCCTGCCCAGGGCAGGCGGAGCACAGTGCAGGCAGCGCTATTGCCTGCTCACAGCGGGCACCCTCCCACCAGCTGATCCCTTTCCGAGCTGGAGAGCACTGTGGGCAAGCCGGCAGGCAAAGAGCCGGTTTTGTGCCTGTCACCGGCTACCCGGAGCATCGGGAAGGCTGTTCTCCAGGACACGCCTGCTCCTTCAGCGTCTTCCCTGCAGCTGGGAGAGGGCCTGGGAGGTGGCGGAGCCCTTGTCACCGGCATGTTTCACCGCCTTTGCTTCTCCAGCCGTGGCAGCTGTGCCGCTTGCCCGCCAATCCTCTGAGCGGCCAGCTCCTCCGCGGCAGGATGGCGAGTGCCTGTGGCCTTTTTGCCCACCCGGGAGGTCACAGCAATGACGGACTCCCATAAGCACTGCTGAGAGCCCGTCCCCAAGTGCTCCTGCCCAGGAAGTGCTTGCAGGAGGAGGCTGACTGCTTACCTGCAGCCAAAGGCATCGCAGTGTCCTGAGGACGCCTCCTGGCCTACTCTCCCAGGACTTCCTCAGCTGAGGTGTTTGGGAGGAAGAGGAAGGACCAAGCCCCGACCGGTGCTCGTCCAGCCAGCTGTGGGGGGAGTACCTGGCCAGTGCTGCCATAGCTCTGCCAGTCCATGGGCTCGGGCTGGTCACCAGCAGCCTGCCCGCCGGTCCCCAGAGCCTGAAACAGAGAAGGAGGCGATTGCAGGGAAAGCCACAAAGGCAGCGGGCTCTGGCGCCGGGGCCTGTCTTCCTCCCAGAGCCTTTCCTAGGAGAGCTGCTGTCAGTGGCGCAGTGCCAGAGGCTTCCTGGGCAGACCTGAGCCCAGAGCCAGGGAGAGGGGCTCAGGCAGAAAGCTCCCTGCACGTTGGGCAGACATGCGCCAGCGCCCAAGGCTGGGAGAGCTGCCTGGCCCCTCTGCCAGCAGCCCCGCTGGCTGCTCTCGGAAAGCAGCCCAGGAGCAACGGGAAGGGGAAGGGCCAAGCCCCCGTCTGTGCCCGTCCAGCCGGCAGCAGGGGGAATACGTGGCCGCTGCAGCCGTAACTCTGCCAGTCCATTGGTTCTGGCTGGCTGCAGCCTGCCAGGCCGTTGGTGCCCAGAGCCTGCAAGAGAGAAGGAGGCCTTGTCAGGGAAGGTCACAAAGGCAGCAGGCTCTGGCGCCAGGGCCTCTTGTCCTCTCCCTGCCCGGGAGAGTGCCGGAGGCTTCCCGGGCAGACCTGAGCCCAGAGCCGGGGAGAGGGGCTCAGTCAGCAAGCCCCCGAGGGCTGTGCCGCTCCAGCACCTTGGGCGGCAATGCCCCAGTGCCCGTGCCTGGGAGAGCTCCTAGACACCTCTGGCAGGCTCCCCGCTGGCTGCTCTTGGAAAACCAAGCCCCCAGCTGTCCCCATGCAGCCAGCTGGCTGCGGGGGCAGTACCTGGCCACTGTAGCCGTAGCTCTCCCAGTCCATGGCCTCTGGGATGCCACAGGCAGCCATGCCATCCATCTCCAAAGCCTGCAAGAGAAAAGGAGGCCTTTGCAGGGAGAGCCCTGAAGCCAGTGGGCTCTGGCCCCAGGGCCTCTTTGCGCCTCCCTGCCCGGGACAGGTGATGCACAGCGCAGGCCGAGCTCGGCCTGCCCGCAGCAGCCTCCCTGCCACGGGCGGTCCCTTTTCCAGGGTGGCAGCAAAGTGGAAACTGGAGAAAAGGGAAATCTGAGCGGTCCGAGCGCGGTCTGGCCTGCAGTGGATTTGGGCCCTGCCTTCTGAGCCATCACGCAGGCCCTCCTGTACCCCCGCAGCTCCCCTGCATCTTCTCCCGAGCATCAGTGGCCCCTGGTGCCGGCCGGGCCGGCCCAGCTACACACCTGGCCTTGTCGCCCTGTGGCCAGCACTGGAGCCACGGTGGGACGGAGCCTTTGGAAGCATCCGTGTTCCCATGGCGATAACAGCCCCGTTGTGATGAGCCTTGGTGGGGGCAGGGCTGGGGGGCCAGTGGGCGCACGGTGAGGAAGGGTGGTCCTATGTTGGACCTACCCTAGCACTGATGACCATGGCAGCAGAGACAAATCCTTGGCGTTGGGCTTGCTGGGTGGGAGCGAGGTCTGCTCAAGCAGTCCAGTGCTGATGCTGGTGGTTGCCTCCCCCAGAGGCTGGGGTCTACTTGGCGCTGTCGTTTGTCAGACCTTTGCAAGCACGCTTTCACACCTTGCTCTATCTCCACTGCTCTGCTACTCCCCTTACCACCCCATTTACTCCAGAAGGTGTGTTCTACATGGTCGAGGTGTGTTGCTTGGTAGCCCAATTACCCCAAAGGCCAGTTTTGCCCAGCTCCCAGGTCTGCATCGCTTTAGCAGAGCACTCGTGAGTTGCTGGTGGCCTGGGAGCCTCTGGGGTCCTGCTGGGCTCCTCCTCTTCTCATGCTGGGCACCTTGCAGGCGCCACGTCCCGCGGCTGAGCCCAGCCTTCCCACAGCTCAGGCACTCCTGCCCATCACCCGGGCTGCCTTGGCCTGCTCCGCCGGGCGAGGGGAGAAGGGGCGCGTGTCTGCCCTGACCAGCGGAGACCTGAGGCTGTTGCAGACCTGCTGAGCAAAGGCCTCGCCCCAGCAAGGCTGGTGGGCTGGCGTGGGGAGCCCGCAGCAACCCTGGCTCTAAGATGGTGGTTCCTTGCCTGGCAGCTCTGCCGCCTGCAGCGTGCATGGGGCCTACCCGAGGGCTTGGAAAGGCAGAAGGCCTTCTGATGGGGCAGCACGGGCGACAGGTGTGACCTGCTGCCCTGTCCTGGGAGCTGCCCAAAGGGAGCGACATCAGCCCCAGGCTGCGCCTCTGGCCCTGCCCAGGCTGCGGAGGAAGTCGCAAGACCCTCCAGACCTGCCCAGCTCCTCGCAGCCTGCGCCTGTGCCAAGCAGGGAGGCTGTGCCCAGCCGCGGTCCGGCAGCCTGGCAGAGACGTTTCTCCTGCCTGGCCCCTTGGAGAGGTGGGAAGTCCTGCCGGCCCCGGGGAGGTAGCTTCCCTGGAGGAAACTCAGGCTGCCGGCCCTGGCTAGCAGCTCCTCTTCCTGCCCGCAGTGCCCCAACCTGCCTTGCCCCAGCAGCCCTGGGCACAGGGGCTGCCCCTTGGCAACCGCCAGCTCCTCTCGCCCAGCGTTTGCGTGCAGTGGTCAGCTCGTCCCTTCCTCGAGCTCTCCGGGAGAGGAAATCCGAGGCGGCTCAGGACAGAGGCGTGGGCTGGAGAGCCAGCGAGACCCCCCGGCAGCCGGGAGGCAGGAGGAGGAGAAACAGGGTGCTGCAAGGGGCGGGAAAGCCTGGCCGCAGCCCTCGGACATGAGTGCCGCACAATTCGAGCAGGCAAAATGGGCCCCAACACGTGAAATCCCCCAGCCTCCAAGGGACGGGGAGGACCTCCCTTGGTGACTTGGTTCCAGGCCCCGGGGACTGCACGGGCACATCCCAGCTTCCATCATGGGCTGCAGCACGGGGGCGATTCCTGGCAGCAGGCCATTTCTTCACACAAGCTCCCTCCCGGGAACTGTACCCTCCCGTAACGCCTTTCCAGACAGTTTCCAAGCCCATGCCGAGCCACCTATTCTCCGAGAGTCTCTGAGAGCTCGGCTTTGCATTTCAAGGCCATGCGTCCGTTGGGCCCTACAGCTTCCCTTGCAAGAGGCACGTGGACTGTGGGTAAATGTTGTCTCAGCCATCGTGAAAGCTTCCGAGTTACACCGGGGGATAGGGCTTGCCGATCTTTCCGCCACAGGCATGCCCAGACCCACGTTTCAAGGGGAGTCCTACAGGTACCTTCCTTTGGCACCTAACCTGCACGGGATGTCTGGAATCTTGGGGCTATTTAGCAAAGCTCCACGCACACACCTACAGTCCGTAGGCTTTTTGTGACTGCAGCGCACTTAAAAACAACACACAACACTTAAAGACCTACACATAAATATATATTTAAAACACAACGCAACACAACCCAACCCAACATTCTCTTCATTAAAAATCTACATAACTGAGGGGAGAGCTACCGGCGGAGGCTTGCGGAAGACCAGCCCTTCCTAGCAGCAGCCAGGGTGAAGGATATTTTGGCCTACAAGAGAGAAGGAGGCATTTTTAGGCAAAAGGAACGTGTTGGGGCATCCCAGCATGAACAGACCCTCTTTCCCAGCTTCCCAGGCTCTTTCCTAGGAGAGCTGCTGTCAGTGGCGCAGTGCCAGAGGCTTCCCGGGCAGACCTGAGTGCGCAGCCAGGGAGAGGGGCTCAGGCGGCAAGCTGCCGAGGGCTCCTTTGCCTCTGGCTCTGGCTCCTGTGCTCTGTCCAGCTTTGCGCCAGCGCCCAAGGCTGGGAGAGCTGCCTGGCCCCTCTGCCAGCAGCCCCGCTGGCTGCTCTCGGAAAGCAGCCCAGGAGCAACGGGAAGGGGAAGGGCCAAGCCCCCGTCTGTGCCCGTCCAGCCGGCAGCAGGGGGAATACGTGGCCGCTGCAGCCGTAGCTCTGCCAGTCCATTGGTTCTGGCTGGCTGCAGCCTGCCAGGCCGTTGGTGCCCAGAGCCTGCAAGAGAGAAGGAGGCCTTGTCAGGGGAAGCCACAACGCCAGCAGGCTCTGGCGCCAGGGCCTCTTGTCCTCCCCCTGCCCAGGGCAGGCGGAGCACAGTGCAGGCAGCGCTATTGCCTGCTCACAGCGGGCACCCTCCCACCAGCTGATCCCTTTCCGAGCTGGAGAGCACTGTGGGCAAGCCGGCAGGCAAAGAGCCGGTTTTGTGCCTGTCACCGGCTACCCGGAGCATCGGGAAGGCTGTTCTCCAGGACACGCCTGCTCCTTCAGCGTCTTCCCTGCAGCTGGGAGAGGGCCTGGGAGGTGGCGGAGCCCTTGTCGCCGGCATGTTTCACCGCCTTTGCTTCTCCAGCCGTGGCAGCTGTGCCGCTTGCCCGCCAATCCTCTGAGCGGCCAGCTCCTCCGCGGCAGGATGGCGAGTGCCTGTGGCCTTTTTGCCCACCCGGGAGGTCACAGCAATGACGGACTCCCATAAGCACTGCTGAGAGCCCGTCCCCAAGTGCTCCTGCCCAGGAAGTGCTTGCAGGAGGAGGCTGACTGCTTACCTGCAGCCAAAGGCATCGCAGTGTCCTGAGGACGCCTCCTGGCCTACTCTCCCAGGACTTCCTCAGCTGAGGTGTTTGGGAGGAAGAGGAAGGACCAAGCCCCGACCGGTGCTCGTCCAGCCAGCTGTGGGGGGAGTACCTGGCCAGTGCTGCCATAGCTCTGCCAGTCCATGGGCTCGGGCTGGTCACCAGCAGCCTGCCCGCCGGTCCCCAGAGCCTGAAACAGAGAAGGAGGCGATTGCAGGGAAAGCCACAAAGGCAGCGGGCTCTGGCGCCGGGGCCTGTCTTCCTCCCAGAGCCTTTCCTAGGAGAGCTGCTGTCAGTGGCGCAGTGCCAGAGGCTTCCTGGGCAGACCTGAGCCCAGAGCCAGGGAGAGGGGCTCAGGCAGAAAGCTCCCTGCACGTTGGGCAGACATGCGCCAGCGCCCAAGGCTGGGAGAGCTGCCTGGCCCCTCTGCCAGCAGCCCCGCTGGCTGCTCTCGGAAAGCAGCCCAGGAGCAACGGGAAGGGGAAGGGCCAAGCCCCCGTCTGTGCCCGTCCAGCCGGCAGCAGGGGGAATACCTGGCCGCTGCAGCCGTAACTCTGCCAGTCCATTGGTTCTGGCTGGCTGCAGCCTGCCAGGCCGTTGGTGCCCAGAGCCTGCAAGAGAGAAGGAGGCCTTGTCAGGGAAGGTCACAAAGGCAGCAGGCTCTGGCGCCAGGGCCTCTTGTCCTCTCCCTGCCCGGGAGAGTGCCGGAGGCTTCCCGGGCAGACCTGAGCCCAGAGCCGGGGAGAGGGGCTCAGGCAGCAAGCCCCCGAGGGCTGTGCCGCTCCAGCACCTTGGGCGGCAATGCCCCAGTGCCCGTGCCTGGGAGAGCTCCTAGACACCTCTGGCAGGCTCCCCGCTGGCTGCTCTTGGAAAACCAAGCCCCCAGCTGTCCCCATGCAGCCAGCTGGCTGCGGGGGCAGTACCTGGCCACTGTAGCCGTAGCTCTCCCAGTCCATGGCCTCTGGGATGCCACAGGCAGCCATGCCATCCATCTCCAAAGCCTGCAAGAGAAAAGGAGGCCTTTGCAGGGAGAGCCCTGAAGCCAGTGGGCTCTGGCCCCAGGGCCTCTTTGCGCCTCCCTGCCCGGGACAGGTGATGCACAGCGCAGGCCGAGCTCGGCCTGCCCGCAGCAGCCTCCCTGCCACGGGCGGTCCCTTTTCCAGGGTGGCAGCAAAGTGGAAACTGGAGAAAAGGGAAATCTGAGCGGTCCGAGCGCGGTCTGGCCTGCAGTGGATTTGGGCCCTGCCTTCTGAGCCATCACGCAGGCCCTCCTGTACCCCCGCAGCTCCCCTGCATCTTCTCCCGAGCATCAGTGGCCCCTGGTGCCGGCCGGGCCGGCCCAGCTACACACCTGGCCTTGTCGCCCTGTGGCCAGCACTGGAGCCACGGTGGGACGGAGCCTTTGGAAGCATCCATGTTCCCATGGCGATAACAGCCCCGTTGTGATGAGCCTTGGTGGGGGCAGGGCTGGGGGGCCAGTGGGCGCACGGTGAGGAAGGGTGGTCCTATGTTGGACCTACCCTAGCACTGATGACCATGGCAGCAGAGACAAATCCTTGGCGTTGGGCTTGCTGGGTGGGAGCGAGGTCTGCTCAAGCAGTCCAGTGCTGATGCTGGTGGTTGCCTCCCCCAGAGGCTGGGGTCTACTTGGCGCTGTCGTTTGTCAGACCTTTGCAAGCACGCTTTCACACCTTGCTCTATCTCCACTGCTCTGCTACTCCCCTTACCACCCCATTTACTCCAGAAGGTGTGTTCTACATGGTCGAGGTGTGTTGCTTGGTAGCCCAATTACCCCAAAGGCCAGTTTTGCCCAGCTCCCAGGTCTGCATCGCTTTAGCAGAGCACTCGTGAGTTGCTGGTGGCCTGGGAGCCTCTGGGGTCCTGCTGGGCTCCTCCTCTTCTCATGCTGGGCACCTTGCAGGCGCCACGTCCCGCGGCTGAGCCCAGCCTTCCCACAGCTCAGGCACTCCTGCCCATCACCCGGGCTGCCTTGGCCTGCTCCGCCGGGCGAGGGGAGAAGGGGCGCGTGTCTGCCCTGACCAGCGGAGACCTGAGGCTGTTGCAGACCTGCTGAGCAAAGGCCTCGCCCCAGCAAGGCTGGTGGGCTGGCGTGGGGAGCCCGCAGCAACCCTGGCTCTAAGATGGTGGTTCCTTGCCTGGCAGCTCTGCCGCCTGCAGCGTGCATGGGGCCTACCCGAGGGCTTGGAAAGGCAGAAGGCCTTCTGATGGGGCAGCACGGGCGACAGGTGTGACCTGCTGCCCTGTCCTGGGAGCTGCCCAAAGGGAGCGACATCAGCCCCAGGCTGCGCCTCTGGCCCTGCCCAGGCTGCGGAGGAAGTCGCAAGACCCTCCAGACCTGCCCAGCTCCTCGCAGCCTGCGCCTGTGCCAAGCAGGGAGGCTGTGCCCAGCCGCGGTCCGGCAGCCTGGCAGAGACGTTTCTCCTGCCTGGCCCCTTGGAGAGGTGGGAAGTCCTGCCGGCCCCGGGGAGGTAGCTTCCCTGGAGGAAACTCAGGCTGCCGGCCCTGGCTAGCAGCTCCTCTTCCTGCCCGCAGTGCCCCAACCTGCCTTGCCCCAGCAGCCCTGGGCACAGGGGCTGCCCCTTGGCAACCGCCAGCTCCTCTCGCCCAGCGTTTGCGTGCAGTGGTCAGCTCGTCCCTTCCTCGAGCTCTCCGGGAGAGGAAATCCGAGGCGGCTCAGGACAGAGGCGTGGGCTGGAGAGCCAGCGAGACCCCCCGGCAGCCGGGAGGCAGGAGGAGGAGAAACAGGGTGCTGCAAGGGGCGGGAAAGCCTGGCCGCAGCCCTCGGACATGAGTGCCGCACAATTCGAGCAGGCAAAATGGGCCCCAACACGTGAAATCCCCCAGCCTCCAAGGGACGGGGAGGACCTCCCTTGGTGACTTGGTTCCAGGCCCCGGGGACTGCACGGGCACATCCCAGCTTCCATCATGGGCTGCAGCACGGGGGCGATTCCTGGCAGCAGGCCATTTCTTCACACAAGCTCCCTCCCGGGAACTGTACCCTCCCGTAACGCCTTTCCAGACAGTTTCCAAGCCCATGCCGAGCCACCTATTCTCTGAGAGTCTCTGAGAGCTCGGCTTTGCATTTCAAGGCCGTGCGTCCGTTGGGCCCTACAGCTTCCCTTGCAAGAGGCACGTGGACTGTGGGTAAATGTTGTCTCAGCCATCGTGAAAGCTTCCGAGTTACACCGGGGGATAGGGCTTGCCGATCTTTCCGCCACAGGCATCCCCAGACCCACGTTTCAAGGGGAGTCCTACAGGTACCTTCCTTTGGCACCTAACCTGCACGGGATGTCTGGAATCTTGGGGCTATTTAGCAAAGCTCCACGCACACACCTACAGTCCGTAGGCTTTTTGTGACTGCAGCGCACTTAAAAACAACACACAACACTTAAAGACCTACACATAAATATATATTTAAAACACAACGCAACACAACCCAACCCAACATTCTCTTCATTAAAAATCTACATAACTGAGGGGAGAGCTACCGGCGGAGGCTTGCGGAAGACCAGCCCTTCCTAGCAGCAGCCAGGGTGAAGGATATTTTGGCCTACAAGAGAGAAGGAGGCATTTTTAGGCAAAAGGAACGTGTTGGGGCATCCCAGCATGAACAGACCCTCTTTCCCAGCTTCCCAGGCTCTTTCCTAGGAGAGCTGCTGTCAGTGGCGCAGTGCCAGAGGCTTCCCGGGCAGACCTGAGTGCGCAGCCAGGGAGAGGGGCTCAGGCGGCAAGCTGCCGAGGGCTCCTTTGCCTCTGGCTCTGGCTCCTGTGCTCTGTCCAGCTTTGCGCCAGCGCCCAAGGCTGGGAGAGCTGCCTGGCCCCTCTGCCAGCAGCCCCGCTGGCTGCTCTCGGAAAGCAGCCCAGGAGCAACGGGAAGGGGAAGGGCCAAGCCCCCGTCTGTGCCCGTCCAGCCGGCAGCAGGGGGAATACCTGGCCGCTGCAGCCGTAACTCTGCCAGTCCATTGGTTCTGGCTGGCTGCAACCTGCCAGGCCGTTGGTGCCCAGAGCCTGCAAGAGAGAAGGAGGCCTTGTCAGGGGAAGCCACAACGCCAGCAGGCTCTGGCGCCAGGGCCTCTTGTCCTCTCCCTGCCCGGGAGAGTGCCGGATGCTTCCCGGGCAGACCTGAGCCCAGAGCCGGGGAGAGGGGCTCAGGCAGCAAGCCCCCGAGGGCTGTGCCGCTCCAGCACCTTGGGCGGCAATGCCCCAGCGCCCGTTCCTGGATATCTTTTAACCTTTTTTCATTTTTCTAGTTTACACTCCTCTCTTCAGCCCAGAAAAGGGGAATTCTGCTGTTTTCCTATTACAGTGATCTTCCTATATTTAATTTTGCAAAGAACAGAAATATTCGGCCATACTCCAGATTCCTTTGAAAAAACCCTTTTACCTGTTTTTAACATGATAAATATCTTCACAGCATGGTTTTAGTGCAAGTTCAGCATAATTTCATGTAGCAATACATAATAATGATACAATTTACACATTGGGAGAGTACAGAAGATGTTAAATATTTATATGCACTTCTGCTACTGTACTCTTAATAATGTAGTAATATAACAACATTTTCTGCCTGAGTAAATATAATTGCTTTGAATGAGAAGTCTTCAGAAAGTCTATTTAATCAGCTAATAAAAGCAAACATGTAGAATACTAATATGCTAGTCAGCATGTGTGAAACACAGCTATAACACCCACCTGGTATTTGGAAAATAATTACAGTTCATTAACAAAGTGTACAGTCATCAGCCTCCCTAAATATGACGGCATATAGATGAAAAACACTCATCACATTACTCTCCCGAACACAGAGATGCTCGTGGTCTTGCCCCTGTTTTATGGTTAGCCTTCTCGTTTCCCCAGGTATATTCTCTTTTCCTAAAAAAGAAATTTTAACAAGGTGGATTCTGAGGAATTTTTTACATTTGTCAAAGCATCGTGGACATACAGACTACTAGTAAACTAAATAAGGCAAAAAGAATTCAACATACACATAGAAGCATCAATATAACTGTATACACACATACCATATCGCAGCACATATATACAAGAGGTATGAAACACTTATCTATCCAGGAAAGCACCACTTGTTTTGGTTTACCTCAGTCAGTTCTGAACATTTGCTGGCCTGTTTCCCACTGCCTGTATTAATTTGACTTGACACCTCTGTCCAATTGCAATATAGCCCAACCTCACCATCCTTATCAAAATCCCCCCCAAAACATTCTGTTTATAATGAGGATGTAGTATTCAAAATGCACGTGACATAGTTCTTAGAACTGGCTTGCTCTGTTTTAAATACACAAAAACGTATATATTTTAAAACAAAACAACAATTTCCTCAACCTCCCAAAGAGAAGAGACAAAGTCCATGGGAAATATAAGATATGGTTATATAATTAAAAACATTATCTAAGGTGTAGACACAAGGAGTAGAAAGTAGATTATGGGGTCTCTCAAATTTGGTCACTCACTTTGGTTCATCCTTGGAACTGCCCCCACACATTCTCTCAGAGGTTGTCAAGCTGCAGCCTTCGCAGCGGTGTCAGCTAACGCATTTCCTCTACTAATTTCTATAGTGTCTTCAGTATGGGCTGGGCAGTGTATTACAGCAATTTCTTCGGGGCCATTGGACTGCTTCCAGCAAATTACATATTTCTTCTCCATTAGCTATTTTCTTTCCCGATGACCTAAAAAAAAAAAAATCCTCATTCTTTCCATAACATCCCTGTTACATGACATACTCCAAATGCATGTTTAGAATCAGTATAGATATTTACCCGCAAGTTCTTACCTATTTTTGCTGCTTGGGTCAATGCTAGTAATTCTGCTCCTTGAGCACTTACAGACAGAGACAAAGGATTAGTCTCAAGTACCTCAAAGATGTTAGTGACAGCATAGCCGGAGTGGTGCCTTCCATCCAAATAATAGGATGATCCATCTGTAAACAGAACCAAGTCTGGGTTTCCCAAAGGTTCATCTTTAAGCTCCTCCCGGGGCTTGCTCAAGCTGACGACCACCTGTTCACAGGGTTGATGCGATTCTCCATCCTCAGGTAGAGGTAGCAGCATTGCTGGATTTAATATATTGCATCTCTTTAAGGTCACATTATCTGCATGCAATATTATCAGTTCATAGTGGTGAGCTCCCTGTGGGACAGTGCTTGAGTTGCGTATTGTTTCATTAACAGTTCTACTTCATGTGGCACATACACAGTCAATGAGTGACCCAAAACTACAGGTTGTGTTTTTTCAATAGGAGCTGCCGTAGCTGCTATTGCTCTGATGCATCCTGGAGTGCCTTTAGTTACTGCATCTAGCTGGGTGGAGTAATAGGCCGCTGGTCTACCATGAGGACCTAGTTTTTGGGTGAGTACTCCACTTGCTACTCCCTGTCGTTCATGGACAAATAATTCAAATGGCTTGCTATAATCTGGTAACCCTAGAGCAGGGGCTGAAACCAATGCCTTTTTTTACAGATGTAAAAGCTTTTTCCTTTTCTGGACCCCATGCCACAGGCTCTATCTGCTCTTTTTTTGTTGCTTGCACTAAAGGCTTAGTAAGTTCTCCTAACCCAGGAATCCACGGTCGGCAAAATCCTACAGCTCCTAAAATCCCCTAAGTTGCTTTTTTGTTACAGGACGAGGCATATCAAGAATTGTCTTTACTCGTTCTGGATCAATTAACCTGTGTCCTTCCTTTAAAATAAAACCCAACTATTTTACCTCTCCTTGACACAGCTGAAGTTTAGACAGAGATGCTCGACGTCCTTTTTCTGCAAGAGCATTACATAGAGAAATAGTGTCTTTTAAACATGCCTCATAATCTTTACTTGCTAATAACAAATCATCCACATATTGTATTAACACTGAATGTCCTGGACGTTCGATATCTGAGGGATCATTTTTGAGTATACGCGAAAAAATAGTCGGAAACCCAGTAAATCCCCATGGCAGCCTCGTCCAAGTTAATTGTTGTCCCTAAGTGAAAGCAAAGAGATCTTGGCTGTCCTCAGCTATTGGTATACTAAAAAAAAAGCTGCCATTAGATCAATTACAGTAAAGTAAGTTGCCCAATGGGGTATCTGTAATAATATAGTTGATGGGTCGGGAACTGCTGGGTGCGGAGCAATTACATGTTGGTTTATAGCCCTTAAGTCTTGTACAAACCGATACTCTGGATCACCAGAATCTTGCCTGTTCTTTTTAACCGGCAGAATCAGAGCGTTATATGGGGATTCACAGACTCTAAGAATACCTAGTTTCAAATAATGTTCGATTTGTTTTTGGATACTCTTCTCTGCTTCCTTTGGAATAGGGTATTGCTTAACTGCAGGAGACAATCCCCCCTTTGTTTTTATCGAGACTGGACTAGCTCATTTCAATAGTCCAGCGTCCATTCATGAAGAGCTCCATAACTTTTTAGAAACTGATTCTAAACCTGTTGGAATTTGCACATTAGTTGACTCTGGTTCTGGTGTCTTAGCCCTAACACATGAACCCATAATTATTAATTTTATCCCTTCCAGCTGTAAACAGATCTGAGTATCCAAGGCTTGCAGGAGATCTCTCCCTAAGAGGCAAGAGGGCGAGTCTGTCAAAATTATAAAACATCCCCACACTCTTTTACCTCCAATAGCAATAAAGGCTTAGATAACATTCGTTCACCTTTTCCCATTACTCCTCGCATGATTATTTTATCTGGTGACTTGTATCCTTTAGGCTCAAAATCAAAAAGGGAAAGGGTGGCTCCAGTATCCACTAGAAAGGGAACTTCTAAGCCTTCTATATTTGCCATTACCTACCCCTTGAAATCCAAATCTATATCCTATAAATTTATGCCAATTTCCACAGTATTTTCTGAGTCTCCTATCTCCTGTCATTGTGGACTGACTGGGAATTGCCTGGTCTCCTTCTTAGTGTTTGATTTTCTCATGCTGGCCCCTCTATTCCCAAGTACACGGGGCCTCACTGGGCATTCCTGCTTCCAGTGCCCTTGTTCCCCACAATAATGACAAACATCATTAACTCTCAATTGTACAGCACGTTCACTTTGATTCCATCTATCTCCCCTGGTTCTGCCGCGCCCCCTCCCCTTGCCAGCCTGGCATATGCTCTTCAAAATACTTTCGTGTATCAGGGGCTGCTTGATCTATAAAAACACTAATTGCGAGAGCATCATTGAAGTTTTGTGGGGTCATTCCTCCATATTTTAGCAGGGCTTACCGCAAAAGTCCCCCATAGTCGTGGGGGTGTTCATCTAATCACTGTCTGCATTCTTGCACTTTAGTCCAATTTACTCCTAACTCTCTGCATGCTCTAATTGCTTCTACTAAACTTCAAAGTCCTGTTTGACACACGGCTCTATCTCCTGCATTATTACAATACCAATTTGGATTGTTTGCTAGCCAGAGGTTTCTATTTCCCCTGGCTTGCTGCCGGGAGGAGGAGAAGGAGAAGTAATGACAAATAGATCATCAGGCATATAAGGTGGAGCAGAAACTTTTGGAGCACAGTCCGGGGTACCAGTATTTGCTAGCACAAGTGTTAGTTTCGGCAGATTTCTTTCCTTCCTCCCTCCTGGCTCAAATGCTCCCGCACCCATGCCCAGTTATCCCAAACATACCAGTAATCCATTCAACTTGGAAACCTGTCTTCTAGATGATTTCACAAGACAGTTAGCTCCTGCTGATCAAAAGTCCCTTGAGGTTGCCACCGTTCCGCTGGGCTTCCCTCCTTGGTCAGGAATGGGCAATCCTCCTGACACAGTTGGATCAACCTTTTTTCCTTAGATTTTTTTTTTTTGGTACCATCAGTCTTACTCCGATTTTCCAACATTCGGCTAAGGGCCTCCCCTTTTCTATGCCGAAATTATTCCCCATATTGAGTTTCTGAAAAGTGTGTCTTAAGCAAACCAGACAGCGCACTTCCTTACCAGTAACACCAGCCCCTGTGGCTGGTGGGATCGCACACACACAGTTCTCTCACTCTCTGGGAACCGCACTCACACCACCCAAGTCTTTAACTGCTAGGGCTGCTGTCCCTTCGCAGCGGGCGGCTTCCTCAGCCAACGGGCGCCCTGGTCAGTTCCCAGGCTACACACACACACACACACACACACACACAGAGAGAGAGTACTGTTCACACTCACACCAGTCACAGTGACTCTAGACTTCTGTCTTACAGTCTTGCAGTGCGCCTTATGCTGATCAGGCTGCGCACTCCCCTTTCCAGCCGGACCGAGCTGGGACTTACAACCCACTCAAACCCTGGGGATGGGACTCGCACCCGTCCCCCTGGTACACCTTACAGTGGCCAGCCTGTGTACCCCCCTGCCTGGTACACCTTACGGAGATCAGCCCGCCTACCCCTTACAGTGCACTGTTACCAGACCAGAATTTAGAATTTAGTCAGGAATTTAAGACTCACCTTTTCGGTGCTTCTCGTTGCCAAAGATCCCAGGTGAACTCACCCGATGGCACCAGATGATCGTTTGGAGACGAGAGGCCCCGACAGTGGTCGCCTAGGGTCCCACCCAAGTTACACAACTGCTTATAAGTATTCTCTCTAATAGTCCCTTTACAGTACCTTTTAAAATTGAGCTAGTAACTCCTGACCACTCTTTGTCAACAGAGAGATGGACTGTCCAGTGTAGAATCATCTCCTCAGAAAGCACATGTTTCAAGGAGTTGAGACCACTGACTTTGTTCAGTGTCCCTCCTTCTTCTGTGAGAAGAAACAACCTATGGCATGAGGTGTTCACCTAGAGACTATTTTTGCATATGGGCCTTTTTGTCTCTGACACATCTGCCTGTTAGTTGAGAGCAGAAGGATATGGCCAACAGCTATGCTGGGTATTACTGGGAATAACTTCAGGTGTAGTAGGCTAAATATGAGCAAATGAACATTCTCTTTTAATCCACACAGTGAAATAGGCACCTCATTGGAGCAGCTCATTTTGTCTAATCAGAGGACATTCCCCTAGGATGAGCAGTTTTGCCCTCCAGAAGAACCTGTTCCTGTCCTTTCACTACGAATGAAGCCTCTAAACCAAATGTGAATTCAGTCAAATGAGTGCAAACCTCACGTTGTCTCTATCAACCTTTTTACCATGAACACAGAAGTGCATACTCTTTCTCTTAGGTTCCCTTCCTGACAAGTGGGAACAATAGGACGTGCAGTGCTACATGGAGAAAGAGTAGTGGGACAATTGGACATCTCCAGTGAAGTTACTCCTGCTGGGACTGGGTAATATCCCCAAGCTTCAGATGCCCCTCTTCCTCCCCTCTCTCATGATCTATATGGTGACCATGTTTGGGAACATTCTCATTGTTGTGCTAGTGGTGGCAGTCAGGCATCTTCATACCCCCATATACTTCTTATTGGGGAATTTCTCCAGTGTGGAAATCTTCTACAACTCCACCATTCTGCCCAGGCTGCTGGCCAGTTTCCTAACTGGGGACAGAACCATTTCTGCTCATGGATACATGACAGTTCTATTTCTTTGGCTGTTTTGTAGCTACTGAGTGTGACCAGCTGGCCACCGCATCCTATGATTGGTACTTGGCCATATGCCAACCCCCGCTCTGTGCAAGCCTCATGAACTGGAAGGTATGTCTCCAGCTGGCATCTGGGTCTTGGCTAGCAGGATTACTAATGTCTACAGTAGTGACATGGTTGTTTTCTCAGTTACAGTTCTGTGGCCCCAATGCAACTGATCACTTCTGTGATTTTACCCCTTTGCTAGAGCTCTCCTGCAGTGACACCACAGTGCTTACGCTGGTTACTTTCATTCTCTGCTTTCTGCGTGTAGTATTCCCTTTCCTAATCACTCTGGCATCCTATGTCTGCATCATAGCTGCTATTCTGAGGATCTCAACCAGCATGGGGAGGCAGAAGGCTTTCTCCACCTGCTCCTCTCACCTCACCATGATCACTGTTTTCTATGGCACCCTCATCATTGTCTATATGATGCCCAGAACAGCTCTGCTGAGACAGCTAAATAAAATGCTGTTGTTTTTCTACACCATCCTCACGTCCATGGTCAATCCACTCATCTACAGCCTGCAGAAGAGGGAGGTCAAGGGGGGCTCTTGGAAATGCACTCAGAAAAACTGTGGCCTACACACAGAGCTCATACTAGTTGTGATCCACCAGGAATAAACTGACCTAGCATGGCAGACTTGGAAATGCATATTCTGTGTATCAGGTATAGCTTTAGAAGTGCAGGATATTGAGAAGTTTGTGGAATGGGAAGGGAGAAAAGGGAATAAATGTCTTAGAAGAATATAGGCCTGGTGTAGAAGAGTGTAAAGAATATCCCTGGCTTTCTTCTTTCTTTAAAATAAACCCAGTTATCATCCTGGAAGCA
Source organism: Dromaius novaehollandiae (assembly GCF_036370855.1). Lineage (NCBI taxonomy): Eukaryota > Metazoa > Chordata > Aves > Casuariiformes > Dromaiidae > Dromaius > Dromaius novaehollandiae. The sequence goes on along the minus strand of NC_088113.1, from coordinate 6,122,542 downwards.
GGAGCGCTTGAAATGTCTTAGCTTTCTTTTTCTGTGAAGAGAATAAAGGTATTTCAGCCGTAATGTGAGCTCCTTCCAGGGGCAAGCATAGAAGTATTTTCTTGTCTGTGGGTTCCTGAGATAGTGGCCTTCTCTCTCAGCTGTACATATTCCCAGTGTAGAGGTGTGTATTTCAGGCGATAATGTTAGTTACCATTCTGTTCAGTGAAGATCGACAGTTGACTGCACCCACGCATGCACCTCCTATGAGGCAGGATGGCCTCAGGTATGCCAGACATGGATGTGGGCAGGGGGTCACAGAGCTGAGGCCTAGTGAAGAGGTTTGCTAGGGACTGAGGCAAAAGGGGGGAAATAGAAGCAGAAATGGGAAATGAGCAGGCATCTGAAAGGGCTTCGAGTGCTCATGTGTGGCCAACAGCACTCCTGCCTGTGGTTGAGGACATCAGTGAAAGCCTGGCTGTGAGTCAGCCCATCCTGAGGTTGGTGCCTAACACAAGCCATATGCAGCACCTCACTCCTTCCACGGTCTGACCAGGGAGCCTGGGGTATCAGATCAAGCTGAGAAGACTCCTGGTTTGGCCTGTTGTGGTGCTGAGATAAGCCTATCCCTAAAGCCTCACCCCTGTGCATGCCCAGAGCATGTCCCTCACTCATCTTTCGGCACCTGGGATGGCCTTCTGAGGAGATATAGCTATTACCTGTGAAGACACAAACATATAATAAGTAGCTGTGAAACAGAAGCTGATTATAATTTGGTCACCAGAGGAAGGGCCTGACTTAATCTTCCTCTGAGCCTTTGTTCTCAGCCAGCCTCCCACCAGTCTGGGTTCCTACCTCATCTCTTTTGCCAGGTCAGTCCTCATGCATGCTGCACTTGTTCTGGAGTAGCAGAAACCTTACTCTTAAGTGGCTGTTTTCTCTCCCATTGCCCAACTAAGCTGAGGAATGGGATTCCTGTGTATGTCCTAGATACCGCAGGGCATCTCCATATTGACAGTGATAAGTGGGCAACTGAATCAAGCCTTTTCACTGAATGTGTTTACCTCTGAGAAGATGAATCCCAGCCCTCCTTTTCTCTGAGGTTTCTTGCAGAGGGGAACTGTGAAAGTTGGTCTGATAGTCTCAGCCCCTCTAAAAACTTTTAAGTCCTTCTGCAGAGGAAAGGTATGTTATCTGGGTCTTATTTTCCCAATACTTTAAGCAGAAACCATACTGCCCCCTTCTTCCCTTTGTATCATTTCTTAGACACACGCGTGCACGCACACACACACACACACACATATTAATGACTCATTTGCTTCCCACTGGCTAACATAGATCTTACAAATGGAGCCCTCATATTTTCTTCTTTTCCTACCCCTAATCCTTTCTCCTTGCTTTACTCCCACAATTCATGCTTACCATGGCCTCTGAAGCTCTCCTCAGTCTTTCTTTGCTTTTCCTCATCTGAATTCATAGATGAAAGCCTGCCTTTCTTTTTTTTTCTTTTTTTTTTTTTTTTTTTTTTTTGGTAACAACTGAATCAATACCATCCTACTGCAGTGGGAGATGAAAAAATGAGGGTGTCGATACTAGAGAAAGCTTCTCTAAGAGTCAGGTCCCATACCCAGAGGGATGAATATGGTATAACTGTAGAGTGACAGAAAACAATCATGAAATTCTGCATACCCTGAATTCCCTCCAGCAAATAACTATAACCAGTGTGTAGATTCTCTGGGTGGCACTCATCTGCCTTAAATTCAGATATTTGAAATGTTGATCTCTAAGTCTTAACACAGTGAGACTGACTCTGTTACATACTTTAGAGCAGCATTTGCAGAGGATAGTTGAGTCTCCAAAAACCGGTGTGTCAGATTCCGCTGGAAGTGGTTTCATCATTCCAGGAGTCCTTTTTCTCCCCATTAAAACTTTCTTTGGGGATTGAAACTAGGGACTTACAGCAGCAGTATGAGATGGAGTCTCAGGCAAAAACATAGTGACTTCCTGACACACTCTGACTCCCCAGACAAGAGGAGTGACGGATCACACAGAGCTCACTCGGGACAGTAAGAGGCTTGGCTTGATTGACCTTGGGTGGATGCTAGCTTCCTTTGAGACAGAAATAATGAGTACCAGCAAGTATAGTCCAAGCTTCTCCCTAATCAGCAATGAAGTATGTGAGCACAGATATTCCTATATGAAGCAACCCTTTCCCATTTTCTGAAGAACTGGACTTCAGTCACCTCCTGCATCCCAGGGTGATCTAAGCATGTGAGCAAGATACTCTTTTTAGTGATGTACACAGGTTGTTGGGGGATGACAAAGAAAGGGAAATCTGGAAAATACTATGGTTGAAAGTGGTAGGAGAGAGAAAAGAACTTCACCTATGAGAGATACCAAGGTGATACTTTGGGGGAAAAAGTATGAACCACATAGCTTGCTTTTCTTTGAGGGGATGTGTTGGACCCAATGACCTCCAAAATAAGAAACCTATTTCCTTGAGTATCCTTAAATTCAATTTATTTTTAAGAGTGAGTCCCCTGTGATTCACTTCAACAAACTTTTATGATCCAAATCTCAGGCAGTCAGGGAGACTTCACTGGTAGTCAAAATCAGCCACATTAGAGAATGACAGATGCTAAAATAGGTAGGATGAATCGCCCTGTGGAGATGCGAAGATGCTGGTCACCTGTCATTAACTTGGGAGGGAGCTGAAGTGACTGAGGTGAGGCTGAAGTGACTTTGACACAAGAAGCTCTATGAATTGGTGTGTGTAGGTGTTCAGAAGGGCACAAGTTTCCTGCACATGATACGCACATGCCCAGGGCATCTGGAATACCACTGGATGCCTGCAAGAGGTACCATCCAACGTGTCTTCCTTTTTTAGACTGCCTTCACACTCAGTGAGACATTTCTAGAGGGATACACCTCACCTTAAGCTAATTGGCTAGATTAGCTCAAATGACTTGTAGCCAACAGTAGATGTTTCTCTTCACTGACTACAACAGAAGCTCAGGGAGAGACATCTCTATGGTAGCCATCCCAAGTTAGGTAACTGAGTGCTCCTAGTTCTGTTTTTCTTGGTCCAGAGAACTCCTAGATCCTTCTGTAGACTCATTACATCTTGACTTGTTTCACAGAAAGTGGAAGCAGAAGTCTATACAAACTCCTTCTACCCCTTTCCCCTAGCATCGGGGCAGAAATTCATCTAGTCTCTCCCTTTGGTCAAACAAACAGACACAACTACTGAGGCATTAAAAAAAAAAAAAGGAAAATTATTCCTGCCTTTTCAGCTTACACCCTAGATCATCACCTTTTTCCCCAACAGTATGATCTCCTGTGATATCCCCCAAAGCTCCAGATGATAACACATGCCAGAAGGTAAGCTGTCCAACAGCAGAACATACAAAGCCAACAAAGTTTTACTGCTGATAAGGATTTGGAGATCAAAAAAGTAGGGGAAAGATATGTGGAGGGGAAATAAAATAATTTAGGAGAATGGCTTGAAAAGAGGTCACAGACAGCAGTCATTCTGGCTTTGAGAGCAGGTGAGGGAAGAGGACTGAGATCTCTTCACTTCAGAAGGCACTGACTCAGGCTGGGAACATAAGGGTACTGAATGGCTCTAGGGCCTGGTCAGTGGACCCCAAGACTTTCCTTCTTTGTGGAGCACCACTGCATGGGACATACAAGCTTCCATTATAGTCAATGGAGATCAACTACTTAAATATAGGCATCTATGAACCATCTAAGAAGATGTAAGTACCTGGTTCTGAGCCAGAAGTGCCTGGTGTCTTTTATTCCATCCCCATGTAGACATCTAATATATCTTAGAATGTTAAAAAATGGCACTACCTGTCCATGTTTCACCATGTAATCGTTTCCCTACATTTGTTCATGGACACTATTGGCCAGATCACTACTGAATCTAATGGGAGCTCAGACCACTTGCATTGCACACACTTCAACTTGGCTGTCTGGAGCTGAATCCCACTGCTGTAGTACAGATGTTCACATCAGTGTTACTGTCTGCTGCCCCTTCATAGTCAGGGGAAAAAGAATGGCTTCTGCAGAAGATGATGAATTCAGGTAGTTTAGACGGTGTCTTAGCAATGGAGGGGTCTCCATTTAACAAAGCATACCTGTCTCCACTTGACTCTACAGTGACCACAGTTTAGATGAGAAAGGTAAAATAAGTATAATGGAATCTGATCCAGATGTTAATTGCTTGGGTTTCTTGAGGAACATTTCAGAAAAAAAATCTTATTTTATTTACTGTTTGTATCTAGAAAAACTAATAGCTATCAACAAATCATACAGCCTGACATTACCCATTCATTCTGAAAGACCAGATTTTATCATGGCTATTGGCATATCCTGGGTTGCCTGATGAACTTTATTTTCACCTGTATTCTTAACATTTTAATGACAGATTTATTAATACTTCCTTTACTCTAGCAAGGCAAACTGTGTAAGAGGCAGTCTTTTTGTTTATGAGGCCTAGTCTTACAGAAGCCAACGCTACTTAAACATGGAAAATTGCCTTTTATTGCACCACAGACAGACATGAAAATAATTTCATTTTATCTTCTGCTTTTTCATATAACTAATTTAAACAACTTTAATCCTAAATTGGTCATCCAGTCTCTCTACAATCAGTGGAGAGAGACAGAGCTACTGGAGCATGAGTCATTCTGTTTTTAAGGTCAGAGATCCCTATGAGATTCCACCTCCCTGTGGCTTCTGTGGAGCAGTTTAGGCTGTATGGCTGTCTATTAGGTGACTGAAGTAAGATGAGTGCACCAACTGATACCAAAAGCAACATTCTTCGGTGTTAATGCACCATGAAGTACAAAGCATCTGCTTATTATGGGTGTACAGTGACATAGCTAAGGTTAAGGCAAGGAATAAATAGTAAGATAACTGAAGAGAAGAAGGAAACATCAAGAGAAGCAAGATGGAATAACACATAGATGTTAGTATCAAGTAGGAGTGAATGAAAAACCACCAGTTAATCCAAGTAACTGAAAATAAAGGTCTTCACAGGTTGATTTTACCAGACCATCTCACTCAAAAAAAACAAAAACAAGAAATTTGGGGAAACTGTGAGCTCCTGGAAAAATCTGATCATTTTCAAGGACAGAAATTGCTGGAAACATTTTTCTTTTGTCAGAAGGACTGAACGCACAAAAAGAAAAAGATCAATGAAGTAATTGACTCTGGTTTTATTTCAACAGACTTTGTTCTCAGCAACTTTGTGTTTCTTGTGGGACATCTCATTTCAAATGTACTGCGTTTAAACACTAGAATATCCCAAGTAATAATACAGTTATGACACTAAAGATACAATATGAGCACTTAATAAATGACGATGCAGCATTCTGAGAAACCATAGCCTTTATTTTCAATGATAACACGTTTGGAGAAATATAATAATGAATCATCTCTTCGAAATTATACATTCCTCTTTCAGTTAAAGTTTTCCCAAGAAGTTTGAAAAAAAAGAGTGGGAGAAGGGGAGAAGGGAAAGAGGGTTGTTAATTACCTTATCTATATATATATTAAAATTTTGTAAAAATACTTCAATATATAAAGCCCAACCAATCTGTTTCTTCCAGTGCTGCAAGGTAGTGTGAAGGCAGATTATTCTACTTTGTTTTTTAAATGCACTAATCATGCTTAAGAGAGCCCAATCCACAGCTACTTTCACAGAGACAATTCACATCATAAACCAAATCATAACATCTAACTGATGGGAAAAAGGGGAAAAAAAAAAAAAAAAAAAAAAAAAAAGCAACTTTAGGAGGGGATCAAATCTAATCAATTTAGACAACTTCATGATGCTTCCACATTGTTGAGGTTTTTCACTTCATGTTTTTCTCCAGGGTCCCTAGTAACTCTGACCAACCACATTTTTAAGCTATTAGTTTGCGCCTTATCTGGAGTGAGCCAGTTAGTTTCCTTAATGGGAAAACCAGGGTGCAGAAAAGAAGATGCCAGAATTCACACTCTGTGGACAGAATGGATGCAAACCAGTCAGCATCACTTGATCAGGAACTCTGATTCAGCCCCGGAAGACATTACAAAAGAAGAAATGTAGCCTAAGACACACCTGATGTGTGCAAGAGACTCGGCCAGGCTGAATCCACAATCCACAGACAGAATTCACCACTTCCAAAGGCCAGATCAACATACCTATCCCAAGCGGTGCTGAATGGCTGTGTGGAAATATCTTTCCTTCCACTCACTCTAGCAATAGCTCATGATAATCTCAAATACATATATAGCCATTGCAATCACTAAAGTTAGGTGAGATGAAGCCTAAACACCACAGTTCTTCAGAGAACTGGATTCAGTTGTCCACATGCAGGTGTCTTCTGCTATTTGAGATGCCCTAAGGAGTCCAAGACATCTCTGCAGTTGTGACAAGGGGCCTTTGGGACACTTGTTCCTTTCTAGAATGGCAGGTGGAGGTCAGCTAGGATATCCTGTGGCATCTAAAATGGCACTAGCCCCACGTGACTGTGGTTGAATTTAGTCCCTTACCATTACAGAGAATGGAATTGAGAGAATAATTCACCTCATCCTCACATAGATACTACCTGGCTGCTTATCTGAATCGTACTGTAAGCACCACTGAATATCACCCAAGGAGTCTAATCTAAGCTGGCTAGTTTATCCCCATGAACAGAAAGGTCCTGCTCAGATTTTTCAAAGACTAATTACCAGTCATGATGATGCTCATGGCTTTCCTGACCTCTTAGTCATCACCAGGCCTTTGTGCAAAGCATTTTTTGATGCCTCTTTCATTTGTTCATTCCTTAGGACAAATATGAATGGGTTTAAAAGAGGTGTCACAATACTGGAGAGAACAGAGAGTATTTTGTTGAGATGCACAGAGGTCATCTAGGAAGGCTTGGCATAGACAAAGATGGAGATGCCAAAACCCAAGGGAAAAATGGTGAAATGAGAAGCACAAGTTGCAAATGCTTTCTGCCTGCCCTGTCCTAATGGGATCCAGAATATGGTAGAAATAATGTAGGCACAGAAGAGTACAGTCAGTGCCAAAGAGCCAAGGAGCAGGACTACGGACACCACAGAATCAATGAACTCAATAAGCTGGATGTCAGTGCAAGCAAGGTGTAATAATGGTGCACTGTCACAGAAGTAGCGGTCAATTACATTGGGACCACAGTATGGCAGCTGGGCTTTCAGAACCAGAGACGACAGAATCATGACAAAGTGACCCACCCAGCAGCCCAAAACAAGTTTACTGCATACCTTGCTTGTCATGATGCTGGGATACCTCAGTGGATTACATGTAGCCACATACCAGTCATAGGACATGACAGTAAAGAGGATGAACTCAGTTGTGCCCATGAGGAAATAGAAAAAGAACTGGCTAAAGCAGACAGCAAAGGAATGGTTTTCATCTCTGACAGGAAGTTTGCCAGCATTTTAGGAACCACAGAGGAAGTCACAGAGATCTCAAATGAAAGACAAATTACTCAGGAAGTAATGCATGGGAGAATGGAGATTGTAGGGGCAGACAGCGAGGGATCGGACAAGATAGAGTTAAGGAGCCGAAGGCCATGGGCTGAATAAATAGCAGTATGGGAACATGGGGAGTAACCACACAGAATGAGGGAGTGATGATGGGAACATGACCTTCAGAAAGGTATAACGTGACGCTTGCAAGGAGAATAGAAAGTACCGTAAATCACTGTGGGAAAGTACCGATCCAGGCTAGAGCTTATATAAAGGGCTTGCTTGCTTGAGTAAAGTTGATTCTGATCCAGCACATCGGAGTCCGTGAATCAGACCACCACAAATGGCGCCCGAACAGGGACCGAAGACTGACTTCATCCAGGGCTGTAGAGGCAGCGGTTAGCTGAACCGGTGGCAGAGCCCGGCTGAACAAAGAGCTGCTGAAAGGAAGCAGAAGGGGAGCTGCTGAAAGGAAGCAGCATTGAGCGCAACAGGTTACCTACCGCTGGACGGAGGTAAGCGGCTGGGAATGTGTGGGAGTCGTGGGAAACGGAATCTCCCCGCAAGATAGGTCCGTGCTAAACGTAATGCAAGACTTTGAAACAGCACAGCAGAGAGATGCCCCCCCAAGATCTTAAAATGTTATTGATGTGGGCACGCTCGAACTGTCCCGAGGTGAATTCCAGCACGATTTATAGCCTCGGTACGTGGGACTCAATCGGAGTTAAGCTCTGGGACACGGTAACAAGAAACGATAAGACGGCAGCAGGACTTTTAGCCCCGTGGCGTACCATGCTTGAGACTCTGAAAGAGCATAGCAAGAAGAAAACACAGGGACCGGAGGCACCTGCAGCCCCCACAGCACCTCCGTCAAGCAACACGGTGGTGGGGGCGGTGGGTGGACTGGACTTCCCAGGAAACGACCCAGACAATCCATTTGACCCAGGGCCGATCGATCCGGAACAGGAGCCGGACCTCTATCCGCCTCTCAATACGCCTTGCTGTGTCCATCTTATGGCCCCTTCGGAACCACCCCCCGCTTCAAGAGACGGGGCCACCTGCGAGTTTGGACTGCCCACAACCCCCTCCACTGACCCGGCCTTTTGGGAAGGATCCATCATCCAGGGGCCGCTCGGTGGGGCGTGACTACACCGGCCAAGGCACCCACCACCTGCCTTCTTCCCTCCCTCCTTTCCTTCCCGCCTCCTTCCCCTCCCGCCCGGCCCTTCCTCTCTCCACCTGGTGCCGCCTTCACCTGGTGCCGCCACCGCCGAGCAGCAGGAGGAGGAGCATGGCGAAAGCGGAGCAGGCCTCAGCCTGGAACCGCAGCATGAGCTTAAATTCAAAGAGCCTTTCACAGATGGTGTCACCACAAACCTGAAGCTCGGCAATCCTACAGACAGAAAGATGTGCTTCAAAGTTAAGACCACAGCACCACGTAGATACTGTGTAAGACCTAACAGTGCAATTATTGATGCAGGAACACCATTTAATGTTTCTGTGATGCTACAGCCTTTTGACTATGATCCTAATGAGTAAACACAAGTTTATGGAAAAACAAACAAACAAACAAACAAAAAAACAAAACACCCACCAACCAACAGTCTATGTTTGCTCCAGCTGATACTTCAGATATGGAAGCAGTATGGAAAGAGGCAAAACCAGAACTCATGCATTTGAAACTTAGGTGTGTGTTTGAGCTACCAACGGAAAATGATACGCTTTATGACATAGAAATCAGATTGTATCTACAACTGCAACAAAGACAGATTCTTCTGTAATGTCTAAATCAATAAGTCCCTCTTCAGAGGCACCCAGCTCGAGCTGTAATTACTGCATGCATGTCATTAAAATTTAATTATTTAATTTGCTTTGATTTGGCTCTGAACTTTTCTGTGGGAACCTTGGGTCAGGCCCTGTTATGGTGGCTGACAAGCCTAATTTCCATAACAGTTTGGCGACCCAGGTGGGACCCTAGGCGACCACTGTCGGGGCCTCTCGTCTCCAAACGATCATCTGGTGCCATCGGGTGAGTTCACCTGGGATCTTTTGGCAATGAGAGGCACCGAAAAGGTGAGTCTTAAATTCCCACCTAAATTCTAAATTCTGGTCTGGTAACAGTGCACTGTAAGGGGTACGCGGGCTGATCTCCGTAAGGTGTACCAGGGGGACGGGTGCGAGTCCCATCCCCAGGGTTTGAGTGGGTTTTAAGTTCCAGCTCGGTCCAGCCGGAAAGGGGAGTGCACAGCCTGATCAGCATAAGGTGCACTGCAAGACTGTAAGACAGAAGTCTAGAGTCACTGTGACTGGTGTGAGCGTGAACAGTACTCTGTGTGTGTGTGTGTGTGTGTGTGTGTGTGTATAGCCTGGGAACCGACCAGGGCGCCCGTTGGCTGAGGAAGCCGCCCGCTGCGAAGGGACAGCAGTCCTAGCAGTTAAAGACTTGGGTGGTGTGAGTGCGGTTCCCAGAGAGTGAGAGAAAGAGAGTGTGTGATTAAAAAAAAAAAAAAAAAAAAAAAAAAAAAAAAAAGTTGGTCCAGCTATATCAGGAGTATTGCCCATTCCTGACAAAGGAGGAAAACCCAGCGGAATCCAGCAAGGGACTTTTGATCAGCAGGCTAAATTGTCCCATGATTCTTTTTTTTTCCACCAAAATGCAAAAGCGCTACAAAAAACTTATTACAAGAGGCCAGGCCCAAAACATTATTCGAAGTTGCCCCGATTGCCAAAATGTATCCCTGTTACCACCCTACTTAGGGACCAATCCTCGAGGCCTGCAGCCTTGCAATGTCTGGCAGACAGACGTTACCCATTATTCCTCATTCGGAAGACTGAAATATGTCCATGTCTCTGTAGATAACCTTTCCCATTATGTTGGCTCTATTGCCCATGTTGGGGAAAAAAGCCACGATGTATGTCATCACTGGCTTGCCTGTTTTGCCACAATGGGGGTTCCCACTCAAATTAAAACTGACAATGGTCCCACGTATACTGCACAGCGAACACAGGCATTTCTTCAGACCTGGGGGGTCACTCATGTGACTGGAATTCCCTATTCCCGAAACAGCCAGGCAATAGTGGAATGTACCCATCGTACTCTAAAAATCATGCTTGAAAAACAAAAAAGGGGGAATAGCCCCGGTGCCTCCCCACAAGAGCAGCTGTGGAAAGCCTTATATGTTCTCAACCTCTTAAACTGTTATACGGACCAAAGTGCAGTTAATAAGCATTTCTCATGCCCTACGTGGTGAGAACAGCCTCGGGTTCACTACAAGAACCTGGAAACGGGTCAATGGAGTGAACCAGTAGACTTAATAACGTGGGGGAAAGGTTATGCTTGTCTCTCTTCAGGTAACGGGCCTCGTTGGATGCCTGCACGGCTGATTCGACCTGTTGACGCATCCCTTGAAACACCAAACGAGGACTGAGAGTCAGTTAAGATGAGCCCATTTCAGGGCATTTTCTGGCAATATCTGCCTGCCTCGTGCAGGGTCAATATTGATTCATAAAAGCTTACTGTGACTACGCGACCTTACTAATAACTTGTAGATAGAATCAGAGTGGAACCCTTTTGAGGAACAGGACTGGACGTTAGGTTTGGGGTCATGGGTTAAGAAGGTACTGGCATGTGGATTGGTAATCTTGCTAAGATTTCTAGCCCTTGCTATCTATTTCCCCTGCTTAATAAGCCTTATGCAGAGAATGACTCAAAGGGCTTTGCATCAAGTACTTGTTGTACAAATACACACTGCACTGGCAATATTTAGTTTAGAAAATAAAAAAGGGGGAGATGTAGGGGCAGACAGCGAGGGACTGGACAAGATAGAGTTAAGGAGCCAAAAGCCTTGGGAGGAATAAATAGCAGTATGTAGATAAGGTAATAGCCACACAGAATGAGGCGTGGTGATGGGAACATGACCTTCGAGAAAGTACCAATCCGGTCTAGAGCTTATATAAAGGGCTTGCTTGCTTGAATAAAGTTGATTCTGATCCAGCACATCGGAGTCCGTGAATCAGACCACCACACTCCCTCAAGCTGTTGGCAACACTCTTCCTAATACAGCCGAGGATGTGCTTGTTCTTTATTCCATTATGGCCATACACAGAAGCATGGAATAGCCCATGGGGTTCTGAACAGCCTCTCCTTCCAGTGCTCTTGCTAGGAAATTCATGGCAAGCCACAGGCTGGTTACTCCAGCTGTAAACAGGCACCAATGATCTTTATTTTGCATTTCTAAGTTGATTTTAGCATTGAGGAAGGCACCCCTTCCCCCTTTGCTAACAAACAGCTCCACTGCTGTAAAAGGGGCAACACTGATAGTACACCAGTGTATAACAAGTCTCCATTTGGACCTGGAGGCTTTGCTGATCTTTAGATCCTCATTTCTGAGTGTCTGCCTCTTTCTCCTTCTCTGACAATGGACATTTGGCAGCCTTGTCCCACCTCTCCTCCAGTGCCTCTTCAGATTTTGCACTGCTTTCTCCTCCTGTAGTCTAGGGGCTTGGTAATCTTGTTACTAACGAGACCAAACTTCTGCTAAGGAGGAGAGACCCTCATGCAGCAAAGCGATGGGGCTGTTTCCCCAAATGCAGGCTGCACAGATGACTTCTGGCAGTGACGCTGCAGCCATGGCTGGAGCACCAAGAGAATTGCCTCAGCTCAACCTCACAGGTAGGTCAGAGCCTCACTTGGGGCTCCCTGCAGTTCGCCTTTGGTCCATCTGTAGTATTTGGATTTCACTTGTGACACTGTGATCTAGACCACTGAGGCAAGGCAGTGGCCATCTGTGTAGTAGGAATTGTTAATGAAATCCTATTGTGGAAATGGGCAGCTCAGACCAAATGATCTTAGTGACACCTTCTCACTTTAGGCTTTAACCTCACTTTAATATCACTGCCCCACTTCCTGCTTCTCCAAAAACCAGTGGCCTAGCAGGGCACATTTAGTACATCTTCTTGACCAGAAGACCCTGCTACTGAGGTTTCTTGTCCTGTCACATGCACTTCTGGAAAATTACTCCAGAGCTTCGACAAAGAAGCTACTAAGGTGGGAAATCACGTTATTCTAGCTAAAATAAGTTCTTATGAAATGTCCCCCCTCTCTTTAGTAGCCTTTCTGTGCATTTCAGTCACCCCAGGCTGAAGGCAGAATCTTTCCATGGATTGACATTTTCTGCCAGAGGACTCAGCACTATGCAAGGAAAAGAAACATGAATTTTAGACTGAGATGTGACCAGAGGCAGTATCACTGAGCAGCATGGAAAGCACCTAGTGGTTCTGCATCCATTCCCAGGACATTTAGTCCTGAAGACTTCTCTTTCCAGCCAAGTCAAAACTAAAGACTTCATCTTAGCCACTGAAGCCAGTGGAAAGAGGTATTTATGCCTGTGTGCTTGGGAGTGAGTTCAAAGACAACAGTTAAAAATTAGACTTTCAGAAAGCATGACTTATCATGAATTGTAATATTAGTAACCATGCTAATAGAGGTGTAGGAAATAAAAAGACCCCCTGAGCTGTCCTCCTGCCAAGCTAGGGAAGTCTGGGAACAACTGGCTCAGACTGTTCGACCAGGAGAGACGGTGTTCAAACCAAGGGGCAGGCACAGTAGGCAGAGGTTGCCTGAGTTCAAGAGAGAGATGGTCCACTCATGCCCTCACCACAGCAGACTATTTCTGTCCTTTGTTTTCTATAGACAGCTTCTCCCTCAGAGCAATAAGCAGGCAAGCATAAAACAGAAATCACCTGTCCTGCCAGTTCCCAGGAGCGACACTATTGTGACTTGGAGATGTGTGGTACCTTCCAAGCTCAGCTCTCCTGGAGAAGGGAAATGCTTTCTCTGAATGTCTGACAATGTTTCCAGTACCTGGTCCCTCAATACACCACCCATTTCTCTCCTAGGCGTTGATGCTGCCAATTTTGCCCTTTATTTCTTCAAGCACTTTTCTTGCAAGGCTTCCAGAGGTTGTTGGCTCCTCCTCTGTGGTGTGGTTCCTGGAGGCCCACAGGAACACAACAGTACTCATCTGACCCTTTTGTGGTGGGACCTGGGTAGGTGGGAGAGGAGGGATATTTCTCACTCTCTCTTCTGAAACCTTGTCTTGCCTGTTTTTGTTAACAGTGATTTGCCCCCCACTCAGTACAGGCCCAACTGAAAAGCCATTCTGTTATGACCAAGGAGCTACAAAGAAAGTGGCTATTTTCTATCCCAGAAAAGCTTCACAGTGACATGTCTGGAATAAACAAAGCCAAAATGAGTCTTCTGATATGTTACATGACCATATAGACCTGGATAGGTTATTATAGAAATAGATAGTAACTTCTTTCAGAAATAAGATCTAAAGCAGCAACTGAACATTCAAATGGACGTGCACAAAGGGATCCTTCAGCCGCAGTATCCTTGGATATATGCTTTACCACAATTCAGTATGACACAGTAACGAAATACAGAAAATTCCATCTGAACAAAAGAAAACACTGTGGAATGACTGAACATGAGAACAGGTTGCCCAGAGAGGTTGTGGAGATATCCTTGGAGATATTCAAAACCCAACTGTACATGGTCCTGGGCAACCCGCTTGTAGTTGCCCCTGCCTGAGCAGGGGGGTTGGACTAGATAATCCCCAAAGGTCCTTTCCGACCTCAATTGTTGTGTGATTCTGTGGGGGAGCTGCCCCCAAGGGATGAGGCAGGGAGTTGCTGGCCAGGTCTCCCCAGAGCTGGCTGTGGCCACGCAACTCTCCTTACCAGGAACCCACTCAAACCACTGCCCTGCCCAGCTCCAAATGTTGCCCTAGGACGCACATCCTTTGCCTCTTGCCAGTGTCCATGCCAGCACAACTGTGACACTTGTGCCCATGGCATCTGCCAAGGAGGAGTAGCATCCGTGGGTCCAATGTGAAGTACACAAGGAGCAGGGCAGCAGCTGCCATGGCCTGCGGAAGCAAATAGACTAGTGAATGTAGCAGCCAGAGCAGGCAAGATGCCTGAAAGGCAACTGGGGTGAAGTGTCCCAGACCAAGGATGTGCCAGCAGATATCCCTGGGCCAGCTCCAGCAGGTCCCACAGATGAGCATCTGTGGGACTGAGCCTGGGCAGAGCCACAGGAACAGACAGCAGTGCTTGTAGGGCCAGTGTGGCCAGCACTAGCAAGGGCATCACTGCTCCTCTGGAACCTCAGCATCCACTGGGAATGGTCTGTCCCTGATCCCCTTGAGAGGGCTAACTCCACCTCTCTGCGACACCTTTATGGATCCAATGAGACACTGGTGCCAGGAGCATCCTTGTATATCTGGGAAGGAAAGGGTGAAGGACCTGGCCCAGCAGGGCAAGACTGGATGAGGAGGCCCTGGATGTTTCCACCAGCCCCACATCCCTGGCACAGCTGCTATGGGTGAAGGAACACTCGGCTGGGGGGTCTGGCCCCTCCTGCAGCCAAGACCACCATGAAGGCCTGCTGACGGGAGCCCTACAAGAGACGAGGGGCTCAGACCTTCCCACCTCTTCAAAAGTTGGACCCAGACCCCTTTTTGCAACAGAGGAAATGGGAAGGAGGCTTCCATGCTGGTTATCTTTGGCCAAAACATGGGCATTTCTCAGAAAAAGCTTTGCTTGAGCTTACAAATATACCAACATCACGTGTAAAGCCTCACTCAATGCTCACTCGTGAAATGGGGCTTCCTCATGCAGGCCACCCTGGAAGGCAAGAGAGGGATCGACCCCGTGCCTGTCCACAGCCAGGGGAGCCAGGCACTCCTGCAGCCTGGGCACACCGCAGTGCTGGTAGAAGGCTCGTCCCTCCGGACTCCGGGAAGAAGAGGCAAGGGCTTTCCCAGCTGTAGTGGCTGTGACTCTCAAAATGATGTGACAATGCAAACCATGGACAAGGCCAGATTTCCTTCTCTGCAGGGCAGTGCGCACATTTCCCTCTCTGCATCCCTTTCTCCCTGTGCACCTCCCAGCCCAGGGCCCAGGCTTGTTCTAGCAGAGGCTTGTATATCATCCTGTGGCAACAGGGCCAGAGGCACTCCCACAGAGATAGGGACTTTGTCTGCAAGGGTGATGACTGGAAAACGCAGGCATTTTCCAGGCCTGAGCCAAGACGTGCTCCTGAGCTCACAAGGGACAGAGCCTAGAGGCTTCCCAGAGCATCAGAGCATCTCTGAGGTGAAACCATCCCCCACAGCACAGGCGAAGGGTCTCAGGGGACACCCAAAGGACTTGGGGAGCCCTCCAAGTTCTGGCTTGTTCCCAGAAGGCCGCTTTGTGGTAGGTATGGCACATCATGCCGTGGCACAGCAGGATGGTTCCTGTCGGCTTCATGAGCACTCCCAGGAGGGAATTCAGCATGTGCAACAAGCAGCTGCAAGCAATTTGGGGTAAGGGTATCAGGCTGACAGCTATGCAACGAAAAGCAGACAAGAAACAGGAGGGGGAATAAATCAAATGCACAGACACACAAACCCCACCGAGAGGATAACAAAGACAAAAGCAAAGCCCAGAGCTCTCAGGATCAGTGGGCCACTGAGAGAACCACTCAAAAATAATTTTGAAGAGGTTCAGCCAGGACTTTGTAATGACTAACAAGGAAAAACAAGATTATCATGGGTCTCATGAGAGAAAAGCAAACTTATTCTGGGATATTTGAGAATGATTGTGGGAGTGTGCAGAGCTTCTTAAGGGTTGTTTTGCAGAGGGTCAAGGGCATGGGAAGAGAGGGATCCAGGTGGATTGCAGAGCAACAGGAATGAGAAAACAGAGAGAAATGGGGGGTTAAAAGGGGCTGAGTGCGTTTAAGTAGCCTGCTGGTATGTACACTGGTCTGCCTGATCACTGCAGTCTCTCCTGTCCTTTTATTGATCTCTGTTCTCAGTGATTTGCTCTTTGACCTTGCTGTCTAACCTGTGTGTGTGTCTGTCTGTGCTTATTGGGAATTCAGGCTCGCCCTTGTCTAGGGCGAGGGGTCCTGGCACTGAGCCCTGTGTCATGGACAGGGATGCGGGCAGTGGGCAGGGGCTTGCTGAGGGAAGATATGGGGGGAAGGGGAGTTATGGGAAGGAGGGGGCAGGGGGCCATGGGAGGCAGCAAATGGGGCTTGCAGAGGGAAACATGGAGGTGTGGGAAGCAGTGTGTGTGGATGTGCAGGGGACAGTGGTGCAGGCCCAGGGCCAGGTTGGGTGCTCTCCAGTTTCTTGGCGCTGTATAAGAGTGAGAGAAAAGCTGCATGCAACTCCCAAATTCTCCTCGCAGTCCCCTGCCACAGGACCGGCATGTGACTAATCTCATACTGTTCTTAGTGGGCGCGTTTGGCCCCCACCTCATTGTGCGGCAGAGGCTCCTTGCTGTGAAGCTAATAAAATAGGGTTTGTTCCAAGCAGGAAAGCCCGACTGAGCTGAGCTTCCCCTCTTCCCAAGGGAACGGGTGAGATGTGTAATCCTATCTCTGTCCTGGCCTATCTTTCGACCACTCACAGGATCGGGGGTCTCCGGGGGTTGTTCCCTCTCAGAGCGAGTGTCCCTCAGTCTCTCATCTGAGCACCTCCATGGACCATGGGAAGGGAATGGAGCAGGGTGCTCCTCCCACAGCAGGGTGACGTGTCCCAGGATTTGGAGAGAAAGTGAGTGGGATGGCCCCATGAAGAGATTTCTTTTTTTTTTTACTTTTTAAAGTAGTTTTATTTAAACTGCTAAAACAATGACCCTCCACAGGCTGTGGGCTGGAGACACCTCCCCTATTCCTCCTCCCCCAAGGGATGCAGGCCTGCCCAGCACTGTGGGGTGTGAGCTTTCCAAGTTTTTAGCACAAGCTGAACTTGCTGTTTCCTTAACATGCCCTGCTATGAAGGGGGTCTTGTAGTTTGTCTTCCCGCACCCATTTCTCTTGTATCCTTGCAGGCATCTCTGCCCCCGAGGCTACAGTGAGCTGGAGAGCACACTGAGTCTCCTTTCCACTGATGTGGCCGCCTGGGGCCCCAGGGTGGCTGGCTGTGAGATGCGCCTCTCTGTGCGACAGGCCAGGCAGATAAAAGACGGCAGCAGTGGGGGGAAGGCCATGCAGGGATAAGACAGCAAGTGGTCCCGCAGTGGGGGCAAGCTGAGGAGTGAGAGCACATACGGTTGCTCCTGAAAGGTCCTGTTGCAGAAGCGTCTGTGCCTGCAAGAAGGGAGGAACATGGCATCACTGTCTCCACCGCCCACCTGCACAAAGGGCTTGCTGGCTCGCTTGCCATGTGCGCTGGCATGCAGACCTCTGCTGCCATCCTGCTGCAGGTGCCCCTGTCAGCCCGCTCAACAACTGCCTTAGGGCAGCCTCAGGCCTCTGCACATCACCCCCTCTGGATGATATTTTTCCAGTGATGGAAGCACATGCAGCTGAAGAGTGTAGGGGATGGAGGTAGGATGGCGCTGTGTAAGACAGCGGAGTATCTCTAAGGCAGAAAGTGATGATGTGGTAACCATGAGCTCTGGCCAGAATGTGTGCACGTGAGTTGTCCGTGATCAGTACGTGCCTTCCCACCTACGTGCCTGTGATCAGTACGTGCCTTCCTGCCTATCACGAGATGCCATGATGCACAAAGGAAACATGCGGCAGGAGGAGGGGCTGGGCTTGGATGCTATATAACCAGCCATTGCTCTCTCAGTAAACGATCTCTTGCACCACCCTATCTGAGGTCTGTGTCTTCATATGCCACAGAAGAGCAAAAGGCAGTCAACCCTGCAGCTCCCACAGGAGACAGCCAGCCAACCTAGAAAGGCTGTGAGAGCAGTGAGGGCCTATCAGCTTGCCAGTACCCCCTCACAGCTGCTTCAGAGAGGGCACAAACACAGCACTTCTTGGAGAGGAGATGGGCACAAGACCCAGCTTCTCCAAAGGGGGCTTGTACTCACTACTGGAGGGAACAACTGACTGCACCTGCCTGGTGCAAGGAGGGTCTCGTCCCAGCTGGGCCAGTGCCATCTGTCCAGGAGAGATGCAAGAAGCCCAGAGCTGCAGGGACCCCAGACACACAGGGAGCCTGGAGCCATGGGGAGCCCAGAGTCAGGGGGAGCCTGGAGCCATGCAGAGCCACAAGCTGCAGGGAGCCATGGGAGCGCAGAGCTGCAGGCCAGCCCCAACTGCCCCAGGACTGCTGCAGCCACTGGCTTCTGTTCTGGAGCACAGGGAGAGCCCAGCAGCTTGGGCAGCACCCAGGCCAAGGACAGGGGCACACCATGAGGACTTTCCTTCGGGGACGATAGTTAGGCATACCACTACGCTGGCAGCAAGACGGTGAGGAAAGATGTCATTGGTAGCATCAAGAGCAGTCAAATACACTGGAATGAACTGCAAAGGCTGAGATATGGCTGCAGGATCCATCTGTGATACTTATCTCAGTATCAAAGTAGAGGAAGGCAAAATGGCAAAGCGGCTTATGAAGATGGCTCTTTGCTCCACTGTTTTGGATTTTGCTTGGGTGATGTGTGTCTGGGTTCAAGAGCACAGCCCTGGCTCCAGCACCATGGCCTTCTATGGCTCTGGCGCAGCATCTGCCAGTGCCACATCATTCTCCTCCAGGACACTGGCCACATCCGAAGGCTCCTGGCACAGCAGCATCTCCCGCAGCACAGACAAGGCAGGTGCTGCCAGCTGCCCACCCAGAAGCTCATTAATCTCCTGCACCAGCGTCTCCAGGACCCTCAGCTGGTGCCGGTCCAGCCTCATCTCTGCATGCCGCAGGTAGATGAGCCTCCGGGCACCACCTGCCCGGCACACGTGGACAGTCCGTGGCTGGGAGCTGCCCTCCACCTTTGTACCACAGTGGACCAGCACAGTGCGGATGTCCTCACAGCACCGCACTTCCAGCTGTTCTGCTGCAAAGCCACTGGCCCCCTCCATTCCCATCATCCCCCTGTAGCTCTGCCACTGGAGCAGGGCTTCCAGTCCCGTCCTGAACCACAGGGATACCAGGAGAGTCTGCAGACGCTTCTGCTCACAGCAGTGGGGACTGTAGCGGCATGGCTGCAGGCTACCCTCCTCCAGCTGTTGCTCCAGCACCTCCGAGAGTGCCCGTGGCCGCAGGCGCTGGGGCAGCATTTGCAGGAGGTACCTGCCATTGAACCCAGTCCTGGGCAGTTCAGCCATGAAAGCAAAGGTCTTCCCCAAAGCCCTGGAGATTCTCAAGGACACACAGTCATTGAAGAAGAGCTTGTGGGATGACTCTAGATGGTTGGCAGTGCTCAGCAAATACAACTCAGACACAGCAGAAAAATCAGGGGGCTCTGGTGTCTCCTGCAGTAGCTGGAAGAGGTGCCTTGTGGCCAGCAGGACTGTCTTCTTCTGGGTGGCATGGAGGGTCCCCTTGGCATGACTCTCCTGGTAGATTTGGGCTAAGACATGGCTGTAGTGAGCCAGTGTGGGGTGTGGAACCACCCCAAGGTGCTGCAGAAGGTGTCCGTAGAAGGCTACGAGGGGGTCGGGCATGAGGAGATAAGGGTGAAAGTCAGCCTCATCTGGGAGTGATGTTACCACTTGCTGTGGCATGGCCATGTCCCCCATCTTGGTCAGCACCACAGGTAGCTCAGCAAGCCGTCCAGCATCCACTTCCTCCAGCCGGCTCTGCAAGAAGTTGTACATCTTCAGGAGAGCCTTGGCCCGTGTGGCCCTCTGCTCTGGTGTCCAGCAGGCTGCCCTGCACACCTGCTCCAGGTTGGCCACCACCAGGGCAGTTGGTATCTCCACAAGGATGCCTATAGCCTTCAGCAGGTCCAGCTTCTTCTCAGGTACGTTGGACAGTGGCAGGATGGTGGCTGATGTCCACAGGAGCTCAGCCACATCCTGGTGGTCATTGTAAATACTGCCCTTCAAGAGCACGGGCTGTGTGCAGGCTGCAAAGGGAGGGTGGAGCTCCCTCAAGCACGGGGGCACTTCCAGTGGAGACAGGAAGTGGATGGAGGCAATTTGCTCCAGAAAGCCCTCTGGCAACGGGCTGTCCAAGAGGATGACAAGTTGTTCGAACATCTTCTGTTGCTGGGGCAGTTGTTCAGTGTGGCCCCTGGGCTGGGTGGCTTCATGCTCTATCTGCAGGGCAAGTACCACAAAATCCTCTGCAGAGAGGCTGATGCGGACACCTACCTCAAGCAGGAAGGTCCTAGCATCTTCCTGGTTGGCACCCAGTGCTTTGAAGAAGGACTCAGGCACAAAGCGGTGCTGGAGCTGCAGGGTGCAGAGGGAGGGACTGTTGTCATAGAAGTAGGATGCCTGATGCAGCATGCCATGGGAGTCAGGTATGAAGGCCACATTCTGGAAGGCTGTCTTGATGTCCTGCCTGAACTTATCCTCACAGGTGTGTTGCAAGGTTAAGAACAGCTGCACAGCATTCACAAGCTCTGGTGCTGTGAGCTGGGGCAGCCGGGGCAACACCACAGTCATGAAGAGCTGTTGCTCATCCATGACCTCCCATCCTAAATGCTTGGCCAGCTGCTCGTGGATATATTTTTTTCTGAGCAATAGCATGTCCTTTTCCAGGCTGTACAGGGCTTCGGCACCTGAAGGCAGTTCTGGGAACCGCCTGTTGAAAATCAGCACCTTGCGGTAGGGTGCCACAGCCACGTGGTCCCCATCATACTTCTGGAATAGAGGCAGGCACCGGAGATGCTCCAGTGCCTGCCCCTTCAGCTCCCGAGGCTCCTGACTAATGAAGTGCAGCAGGACAGTCACCTTGAATTCTCCTAGGTCCCTCCAGTGGAGATCAGCAACGCTGTCTGCCAGCCGGGCCAGCACAGCCTTGGGCTCCATGACTTGCAGTGTCCGTGGTTTGAGGCAGTGGTAGGCAAAGTCAGAGGGCAGCAGGAATTTCTGGAGCACAGGGATGCCCAGCTTGTGCAGCACCTTGGCCACATCCGTGCCACAATCATAGAGAACATTGCGGAGGGAGGACAGTGACAGCAGGCACTGTGAGCCTGTTTCACATCCTTGCACAGGCAGCAGCACTGCATCTTGGAGATGGTCTATGAATTTGTCCATGGCTGGCCCCAAAGTCGTCTTGTTGGCCTTTGAGGGCTTGTAGACCACAGCGTCAAAGAAGTCCCACAGCTTCTTCAGCCACTTCTGCCCATCTGGGTCCCACTCCAGCTGTCCTAGCACCTCCTGGATGAGTGGCGTGGCCTCTGGGAGGTCAAGGTCCTTTACAAAGGCAGTCGGGGCCACGGCAGCCACAAGCTGGGTGGCAAAACTATGCCTGTGGTGGGGGAAGAGGTGGGCAAAGGAGCTGTGTAAGACTGGCTGGTGGGTGCTGAGGGCACGTAGGCAGCCATCTTCCATGGCCAGCAAGGGGAGGCCCTCCAGCTCTGCCTCGACCTTCTCTGTGGGCTCCAGGCAGTATTGCAGCAGGATGGAGCAGCTCTTCGGGGTCTGCAGGGGTGTCTCAGCCAGCAGGCAGGGCAAGGGGAGAGCCAGGGCCTTGAGGAAGCGCCGGAGAGAAGCTGGCTGCAATGCCACAGCTGCCACATCAGCTGCCGTAAGCTCCTGATAGATCTGCCACAGCTGGGCGAATGCTGGCACCAAGTTCATGTCCAAGTGCTGCAGCACATCCCACAGAGGGGGCTGAGGCTCTGTCTCAAGGAAGTAGGGTTCTGTCAGCACATCCCCACCACCTGGAGATGCCCAGGCCATTGTCACCATGCTGTCACGTGGCTTCATATGGCACACAGGCACCAGCGGCAGGCGCTGGCGGCTGAGGTGCCTGTAGATGTCCCTCACCAGGTCACGCCAGGTGGGTGGCACACTCTCTGTCACAGCAGGGAAGAACCGGAGGTAGGGGGTAAGGTGCAGCTGGCAGACTTTTAAGGAGCTGAACTGGAGCTGTTCAGGCCCCAGGGCTCTCCACTGCTTGGTGAGGAAGTTGCAGTAGACTGGGACCACCAAGCACCGAAGCAAGAAGCCATTCCAGGCTGCTTCAGTGCTGCCTTGGTCCTGGCGGAGGCCGCGTCGGGCCGCATCCACAGAGAAGTTGGCATTGATGTGCACAGGCAGCCCTGTGGTCAGCGGCAGTGGGAGGGTGCAGAAAGCCTTGCCCATGGGCTTGTCCAAGCCCTGTGGCTTCAGGCAGGCAGCCACAGCTCCATATGGCAGCCGCCCAGGCACTGGAGACTCCTCAGCCCCCTCCTGCACTCCAATTTGGGCAGTCACCCCCCAGACGGTACTGGCCCTGGCCCTGCTGGTTTCGACCCTCATGACGTAAGAGACAGAGATGGGGCCATCCCCATCCACAGCTTGGCTCAGCCTGGCTTGGAAACCCCGTCTCAGCTCCGCATCTTCCTCTGCCAGCTTTATGGCCACCTGTAGCCTCTTGACCAATGGCCCCCCATCCAGGGGGATCTCAGAGAAGACTACAGTGTGCAGGTGCCGGAGGAAAAGAACCAAGTCACCACCTTCCTCAGCCAGTGTCGTCTGCATGGCCACAAGGTCTTCGTCCCGCACAACCATGTCAGACACCCTGGAGCTGGTAGCCCCAACTGCAGTGCGGAGGGGCAGCCGAAAAAGGACACCCTGGTTCAGGTCAAAAACGGAGGGCAGGAAGGTACCATAGACATCTGGGAAGGTCTTCTTAAATTCAGGGTTGACAGCGAACATCCCACCGGGGTGCTCAGTTGTGGCTCCAGGCACGTAGGTGAGGTGGGGATCAAAGACGCACAGGGCACTGTCTCCGGTAAGGAAGGCCGGGCAGTCAGTAAGGTGGAAGACAGTGTTGAAGCCAAGGCCAAATTTGCCTGTAACGTCCTGTCGGCCCTGCTTGCCACCCACCCCCAGACGCTGGATGCCTTCGATGTCTTGCTGCTGAAGGGGACTGTCATTGTAGATGCAGAGCGCAGGGCCTTGCAGGGTGTTCCAGGCCTCACTGAAGGTGGCACCCACTGGGTGCTGCCGGCGGTCCCACACAAAGTGCACAGTCCCCGCGCCAGCGTCATCCGCGTTTTGGAGCAGCTCCATTACCACATCGCGAGCAGATACTGGGTATTCATGCAGGATGTTCTTCAGCCGTGTGGGCAGGTCTTCATGAGCACCAAATGGCTGTGCCCAGAGGCTCAGATCTGTCGCCAGCAGCCGGCTCCTCTCCAGTGCCTGGTGGCGTGTGGTAGGCACCCCACAGCGCAGGGCTGTGGCCCGGGCCAGCTGCTCATGGCACAGCATGGTCCCTTTGTCCACTGGCAGCCATGGTGTGTCGTTGAAGTGGAGTTTGTCACGCGGACGCAAAATGCCCTTGTGGTCAGGCAGAAAGAGTTGCTGGGTCTGATAGGCATCTGGCTCTTCGCCATCTGTCATCAAGCCACAGGATATCAGCCGCAAGGCCAGGTCCAGCTCTGGGGCAGGCAGGGGCTCCCCAGCATGCTTCTCAGCCAGGATGCGAAGCACCCGGGCATAATCATTCCAGGTGAATGTGTGGCGCAGCCCCACACACTCCCAAAGTTGGCTGTAGCACCAGTACTGCATCGGGAGCCGGTGAAGATATGGGGCAGCCTCAAATGACAGAGTCTCTGCCACAGCTGTGGCTGGCATGAAGTGGGAATCCACCAAGATGAATAGCTCCCCTTGGGCCACTGCAGTAGCCACCTCACCCCGGCTGGAGTGGTCTCTCCTGAGCAGCTCATCCAGGTAGGCATAGCAGCGGCGGGTGCTGTCCTGGAGGCTTGCAGCAGGGAGGGCGTTGGAGCTATGGCTCAGAGCCCGCAGCTGCTCAAGGACTGCAGCTGCTGGTAGCTGCCGGTCCAGCCCCAAGAAGGACACAATCTCTTTGGGGAGGCTGAAGTCCTTTCCCAGCACTTCAGGAGCCAAAACAGGGTGGATGAGCCCCACTAGCGGGGCCTGGAGGTGATGATAGAGCTGGGCAGCTGGGAGCAGGACATGCTCGCCAGTGGGCAGTGTCCCAGGCAGGAATGGCACAGTCCGGAAAGCAGCCTGCACGGTGTTGTTCACCCTCTGCTCCACTGCATCCCGAAGCAGTTCAAGGATGCAGGCAGCCTTCCGGCATCCCTGGGCATGGTCCTGAGTCCAGATATGCTTCACTGTCTTTGCCTGCTCCAGCAGCTCTGGCAGGGCCAACACATCCCGAACCATGCCCAGCTGCTCCAGCCGACGCAGTCTCTCTGGAGACAGGAATGCATCCCCAGAGGGGAAGCGCCCATCCTTGGGGTTGTATAAAGAGGCTGCACGGCCTCTGGGGTGCACCAGGCGGCTGATGAGCTGCAGGTGGCCATGAGGGGTGGCAGGAATGCAGGGCACTGTCTGCAGCACCTTGTCTACATCTTCATGGGACATATCTAGCGCATGGAGAAGCAGTGGGTCCCGGTCAGCCACAGAGAGGTCTTCCAAGTTGGGCAGCACAAGTTCACAGTAAAACCGGGGCCAGTCATAGGTGCCAGCAGCCACCGCTTTCCCAAGGCCCCTCTGCACCCGCTCTGGCAAGGCCACAGCCAACAGAGGATGGGACAAAGTGGTGGCGAAGACACGTTCTGCCACGGCCCCCAGCTTGGGGTGCCTGGCCACAGCTCGGTGCAGGAAGCGGGCGTCCTGCAGCGGGCACCATGAGCAGCCATCAGAGAAGAGCCTGGGGCCATTCCTGGCTGCCACAGCCTGGTAGAAACGAGCCACTGCTTCAGTAAAGGGGTACCGGGCAGTGCTGGTGTCTGGCCAAAAGACATGATATTCATAGCTCTTCAACTCACCTGCCTCATGCAGGGTGCGGAGGTGGGCCAGTGCCCGGAGCCAGGCAGCTGGCACGGCATCCCGGATCAGTGCCCGGTTCCACTCGCCCTGCTCTGCTGTGTCCCAAAGCCCTTTGCGGTTTGAGAGGATGCTGAAGGTCCCATGCACGTGAATGGGCAGTCCTGAGGCCACTGGCATGGGCAAGTGGCAGAAAACCTGTCCTTCCTCGGCACCCATGCACGGCACCCACTTGCCATCTTCAGTGAGGGCAAGGGGAAGGGCCACACCAGCCATAGGGGGCAGATTATGGAGCCCTGCCTGTGTCCTCTGGTGAAACAGCTCCAGGGATTCCCCATCCCCCTGGCACACCAGTACTAGGTAGTGCCAGGTGGTCTCAGAGGCCTTCTCATGGGCTGTGAGCCGCTCAATGGTTGCCCAGCTTGGGGGATCCCCAGGAGCCCCCAAGTCTCGGATCGTCTTTCGCTGCAGCATGGCCAGAGATACAGCGTCCTCGGGTGAGGTGGCCGTATCTGGCAGCATCTCCAGGGATATCTCCTTCACTCTCCGCAGGAAAAGCAGCAGGAGCCGACTAGAGCCAATGAAGCCAGTGCCAAGGGATTGGATACGCTCTGTGTCAAAGGCCTCTGAGCATATCTGTGATGCCACAGCTTCCTCTTCAGTGCGGAAAGGCAGGCGGAAAAGCGTCCCTGGAAAGGCTCCTGGGTCAGGCAGGTGGCACCCAAAGACACCCTGGTAGGGCTGGAACTGCTCAGCAAAGGCACGGAGGATGCGGGGCCGAGCGGAGAAGTCTAGGCGGATGCCAGGGGAGCCGCTCTTGGGGATGTGGTTGCCCAGATGGGTGCGATTGGGGTCAAAGATGAGTAGTGTGGCCCCACTCAACACAGCTGGCACGTCTGTGATGCGGTAGACACAGCTGAAGCCCAGCCCAAAGCGTCCGATCCGTCCTGCCTGGTGCTCCTTTGTAGCCGCCCCGACCCGAGTGATGTTACGGAAGTCATCCTCTGTGAACAGGGCATTGTTGTAGGCCCAGAGGGCTGGGCCATGGCAGGCAGCCATGCCTGGGTCTAGCAGCCCAGTGACGGCCTTTCTGCAGCGTCGGAGGTCCAGGAGGAAGCGGCAGACAGTGGCTCCAGCATCCTCTGCATTCTGAACCATCTCTGTGAAGAGGTCGCCCTCCTCGCCATACTCCCGGAGGATGTTGCGGAGCCGCAAGGTGATGGGCTCCGAAGGTCCACAGGCTGTGAACGGCTCTGGCCCCAGCACCCGGGTGCTGAGCAGCTCTGTGCCAAGGAATACAGCTGTACTGGATGGCACTGCCTCATGCACCACCTCCTGCACATCCTCCTCTGCCTCCAGCTCCATGTCCAGGTACACAGCAGAGGTAGCTGGACGAAGGGCGAAGCCAGAGCCCTCCGGGACCCTCACTGGCACCAGCACCGAGCCTTCAGCCCGGTGGCCCCGGTTCTTGAGCCACTCCAGGACAGCCACAGCCACCTGCAACTCTGCCTCTGTACCAGCACCAGAGCTGCGGGCATCTATGTTCTGCCCCAAGCAGCACAGAGCTGTGACCACCCTCTCCTCACTCACTCTTGCCTCCACTCCCCAAGCCCTGAAGAGGCAGCTGTAGGGCAGGAAGTCAGGGGGCACCCGAGGCACTAATGATGCCAGGTCCAGCTCCTCGGGGTAGCCCAGCACGGCATCACCTGGCAGGACAAACCCAGTCCCAGTCCACACCACAGCACCCTCTGGGGCAGCCCCAAAGGTGCCCAGATCTTCCTGCATGTGCTGGTAGACAGCTCGGAGTGCAGGAACTACCTTATCTGTGTCCCTGCACCCTGCCAGGCATCTCAGCTGCTCCCACACCCTCTCTGGTGGGGGGGCCTGGCACAGCCCCAGCTTCTCCTCTGCCTCTGGTGTGAAGACATCTGTCAGAGGCATGGCAAGCCCCACCAGACACTTGTACCGGGTGGACCGCAGCAGTTTTGGAGGCAGGAAGGGCTGCTCAGGCTTTCCGGTGCACTTTGAGCAGGGTACCCATGGCAGAGCACAGAGCTGCCTAAGCTCCATTGTGCTGAAGCCTGCCAGTGCCTTGGGGCGATTGCAGACTTTGATCAGTGCCTTAGCCCTGTCCAGAGCCGCCCCATCACCCTTACTCACAGTTGCTGCAGCCTCTAGGATGTCTGAAGCCACCAGGCACTCCTTGCCATGCCGCAAGCCCAGGGCTCTCAAGGCACGGAGGATGGGTGGACTGCAGAAGGAGGCAGGGGGGAAGCATTCAGGGCCCAGCAGCACCTGCAAGGTACTCTCGCAAGGGTCATACAGGTCCCGTGGGTACACAGGGCCTCTGGGGGTCTCCAGGAAGGCCAGGTTGCTGCAGGCCTGCCGGAGCGGGGGGCTCTGTGCAAAGAGGGTGTCTCCGTGCCGCAGCACCCAGAGCAGCAGTCCCTGGGCCTCAGCTGCCCGTCCTGCATAGGTGCCCTGGGCCACAGCTCTGATGCCCTCCAGTGCCACACAGGCAGCACTGACAAAGGACTTCTGGAGCCGCCCTAGGAGCCGCCGGTCAGCTTCGTCCCGGCACCGCAACATAGCCTTTGGCAGGACCACATCTCTGGGCAGCTCCAGCTCTGGCTCCAGTGCTGGGGTGGCACTGGCAGGCACCAGTCCCATGGGCTGTGGGGCAGCCAGGCAGGGCAGTGGGATGAAGAGAGGCAGAGTGGCCAGCATGGCGCTCTCTGGCTTTTCCAGGGATGGGACGTCTGCCAGGTAGAGCCGGAGAGCATCCACGGCTCCGGTGGGCAGTGAGGCCAGGCGGGAGGCCACATCTGCAGCCCCCTGGGTGCCCAGGGCTCGCAGGGCATTGAGGGGGGAGGGGGGCAGGATGTAGCGGGACAGAGAGCGGTGCCATATGCCTGGGGGCACCACGGGGCAGCCCAGGGCCTCCAGGATGGGGGCCACAGTGGGTGGCAGGCACTGGTCCTCCCACACCTGGAAGATAAGGCCACACTGGGGTAGCAGTGGGGCCAGATGGGTGCTGGGGGCACCCGGTAGGGACAGGGGGACCAGGGGGAGCCCCTCCACAGGGCCCAGGTCTTCCACGTGGTTGGCTAGGAAGAACCACAGGGCTGGCAGCCATGGGGCTGGGGGCTGGGGTGGACCCTGAGCTGGGCACCAGGTCACCAGGCTTGAGGACTGCGATGTCCAGGTTGGGGGCAGAGCCAAGCGCAGGGTCCGGGCAGTCATGGCTGGGTCCAGCAGAACCAGGTTAGAGAAGAGACCTGTGGTGGGGGGAGGGAGCAGAGGCTGGACTGGGGAACCTGGGACTGGGGAGACAGGGGATCTAGGGGAAAGGATCTGAGATGTGGAGGGGATGGGAAAACCTCATAGAGGGGGTGAAGGGACCCAGGCTCTGGTGGGACATGGGGTACCCTGGATAGGGGAACCCAGATTGGTGAGGACAGAGGAGATCTGAGAGGGCAAGAGAGGAGATGGGTGCCCAGAACTGGAGGGCAGGGAGGCCTCAGATAGAAGAACACAGGGAGACCCTGAATCCGACAGGGGACGGAGATGATGGGGGATATGTGGGAGGGACATCAAGGACAGGGGGGCCCACAGATGGAGATACAGGGGGACCTGGGATAGGACAGGGGGACCTGGGCTCTGAGAATGCACCCCAGACTGTGGGAGAGTGGGACTCAGATCTACAGTGCTGTGGGATGGATGGGGAGGATCCCAGATACAGTGAGGGATTCAAGGGAGTATTGGTTGACAGGTGATCTGGGGGCTCAGATGGGGATCAGAGGACCCTAGGCGGGTCTAGGGACTCCTCTCACCTGCCTTGGCGATGCCCCGCAGGAGGTCGTCCAGGGCTGGCTCCAGGTTGGAGGGCAGGAAGGACCCAGCCAGGCCAGGCAGGAGCACCCTGTGCGGGCAAACGGAAGATGTTGAGGGGGTATGGGGTAAGGGAGGGCAGGGAAATTCCCAGACACCCAGGTTCAGCTCCCACTCAGTGAGACTAAGTGGAAAGGAGCAGAGGGAATGAGGTGCCCAGGTGCCTGGGTTCAACCCTCCCCCACCCCTTCTGCCAGGCTGTGCCCTAGCCCATTCAGGCACTTGGGTTCTCTGCCTGCTCGAGAAGGGCTGGGAGCAGGACAAGCACCTGGATGCCTGGGTCCCCTGCTAGCTCACCTGGGGCAGTCAGATGTGTCCACGTAGACAGTGGCTGCTGCATCGCCAAAAGCCACAAAGGTACCGTCGGCACGAGGCAGCAGTGGGAGGCCCTGTAGCTTGGCATAGCACCCGTCCCCAGCCACGTAGCGCAGCAGGCAGAGTCGGTCGGCAGCCGGGAGCCCCACGTCCCCATGGCACCTCAGCACTTCTCGCACATGGTCTGCTGTGGCCTCCTGCAGGCCCTTGGCCAGTCCCAGTGCCAGCGCCCTCTGGACGTGGGCTGGGACCACGGCCACTGGCTCCCCGGCTGCCACTAGGAAGGCCTGGACCACCCGCCGTGTGTCCATGTCCTCCGTTTCCTCCAGCAGCAGCACAGCCTCGGTGGCCTGCAGCCGCCCTGGGGCCCCCTCTGCGGCTGGCACCAGGGCATGGGCAGCTGCCAGCTCCTGACAGACATTGGCCACTACCTCACCGATACGGCCGTGGTGTGGAGTGCACTTGGGGTCTGGCCAGATGCTATAGGGGTCAATGCCAGGCAGGGTTGCAGCCACAGCCGCCGCATGGCTGTAGACCCGCGGCAGGAGGTCGAGGAGCAGCACGGCATTCCAGCTGGCATCTTCCTCACCTTCCCCGTCCTCAGAGGGCCAGCGGAGGTGGCGGCGATCGTCGGAGAGGGCAAAGGGGGCACTGGCGTGGGCAGGTAGCCCCGTGGCCATCTCCTCTGTGGCTGGCAGCGGTAGGAAGCAGCAGAGCCGCCCTTGGCAGGGCCCGTGGAGGGGATGTGCCAGGCTCAGCTCGGGGCTGCACCCTATCCGCCCACCCAGCTCCACAGCCACCCCTGCCATGGCTCTGCCCGTGGCCACGAGCCACTCATCCCCGTCCCCAACCCCGTCCCTGCACAGGGCCACCAGGCGCCACGTCAGGCTCAGCCCCGTGGCTCCTGCTGGCCCCAGGACGGGGAGAGGCCGAGGGGATGCTGCCAGGGTACCCATGAGGGTCTGGGCCCCGTCAGGGGACACGTGGTGCAGGGCCACACGTCGGACATGGCGAAGGAAGAGAAGGGCAAGGGGGGCTTCAGTGAGGAAGGTCTGGAGGAGGCCACGGAGGAACTCAGGATTGGAGACTCCCACAGCGATGCCTGAGGGTTGCCGGCGGAGGGGGAAGCGGAACAGAGTTCCCTGGGCAGAGCCACGGCACTGCCCCACAGCCTCCAGCCCAGCCCAGAAGGGCTCAAAGAGGCCAGGCAGGTCCTGGGCCGTGGAGATGTCCCAGCGGGCACCAGCACCTGGCAGTACTCGGCATTCAGGGTCCAGCACCCCCAGGGATGGGGGGCTCAGCACTCCCGGCAGGTCTGGGGACATGGACATCATCAGGTCACAGGGACAACATGGTCCCCACTGCCCACCTAGGCCCTCCCAGCCCACCAGCGCCCTGAATGCCTGCCCCAGAACCCCTAAGTTCAGCTCCCCATGCCTCCCATGCCCCCAGGTTTAATCCCAGTGCCACAGTTCTACCTTCGTCCAGCCCCCTGGGCCACCCAGCCCTTCCAGCCCCTGGGTCCCCAAGTTCCCCCATTTCAAACCCAGCCCTCCATTTTGCTCCCCTAGGAGTTCCCAGTGACTCCTAGTGGATCACCAGCTCCCTGTGCCCCCCCCCCCCAGCACCTCCTATACCTCCCATGCCCCCATTGCAATCTCAGCCACCCTGGTCAGGCCCCCAGCACTGCTCACCAGTGAG
The DNA here is from genome assembly GCF_036370855.1 of Dromaius novaehollandiae. Classification (NCBI taxonomy): domain Eukaryota; kingdom Metazoa; phylum Chordata; class Aves; order Casuariiformes; family Dromaiidae; genus Dromaius; species Dromaius novaehollandiae. Next base: position 6,091,473 of record NC_088113.1, on the reverse strand, counting down.
GTGGTAGACGGAGGTGAAGCCCAGGCCAAAGCGCCCCACAGTGCTGGGGTCCCCTTGCTTATGCGACACCCCTGGGCGCAGGAGTCCAGTCCAGTCCCGGGGGACCATCGGGGCGTTGTTGTAGGCCAGGAGAGCTGGGCCTAGGGAGCCAGGGCAGCACGGTTGGGGGGGGGCTGGGGACATGTAGGGGGCTGGGGAGGGAGGGTTTGGACCCATACCCAGTGCCTTGCGAGCCCCCGCAATTTCTTCCAGTCCCCCTAGTCCCACTCAACCCACCTCAGTGCCTCCAATACCACCCAGTCCTCCCAGTGCCCCCAATACTCCCTTACCCTCACTGCCTCTAGTTCTCCCAATCTCCTCTGATACCCCCCAATTTCACCCCACTATCCCCCAATCCCACCCAGTGCCCCCTAGTACCTCCCAGTGCACCCCCCCATCCTCCCCAGTCCCTCCCAATGACTCCCCTTCCCTCTGATCCCCCAAATTCTCCCCCATTACCACCCAGTGCCCCCAATCGCCCAGTCCCTCCCAGTGTTCCCCAGGGCCTCTCACCCTGGGTTCCCTCCAGCCCCCCTCCAGCGGCGACATCGAACTCCCGCTCGTCGGACACAAACACAACCTCGGTAGCGCCTGCATCATCCGCGTTCTGCACCAGCTCCTGGAATTAGGGATCAGCACCTGGACACCTGGGTCCCCCTAATCCCCAGAGAAAGCACCAACCCTGCCCAGACACCTGGGTCCTCTGTCAGCCCCAGGTGGGCAGCAGGGTCTAGGAGTTAGTGCTGGGCAAGAACCACCTTCCAGCCTTGGACGCCTGCGTTCCCTGCCCAGCAGCGAGCTCTGCAGTTGGGTGGGAGTGCCCAGGTGCCTGAGATCCAGGGGCTCACCTTTAGGATCTGCCCCCCATCGGGGTACTTCTGCAGGACGCTGTGCAGGTAGTCCAGGAAGATGGGTGCTTGCTGGCAGAAGGCTTCACTGCACAGCAGAGAGTGGGGGTCAGTGGAGGGCAGCCCCCATGGGTCCCCAGGACCCTCATGAGCGCCCTGGAACCTCATGTCCTCCTGGGACCCCCTAACCCCTCCATTCCTCCCAGAATGCCCCCTAGTTCCACCGTGTCCTCATGGGACCCCCCCCAAAACCTCCAGCCCCCCCAGCATCAAATGTCCTCCTGGGCCCCTCCCAGCACTCCCGTGTTCCCCCAGCAACCCTGGATCCTCCCCAGTAACTCCTGAGCCTTCAGCAGTCCCCACGTCCCCTCACAATGCCCAGTGCCCCCCCTGTAATGCACAGTGCCCCTGCAAGCCCCAATACTCCCCTGCCCCCCACCAGCCCCACTCACGCTTTCGGCTGTCTGAGGGCCATGACAAAAATTGCAGTAGGGTGCCGGGCAGTGCTCCCAGACACCTGGGTCCCGGTCCCGGTCCCGGTCCCGGTCCCGGTCCCGCCAGCTGCTGCCGGTCCGTGTCCCGGACGCCTGGAACCCCGCCCCGTGCCCCGCAGGGCCCCTCCCACTCCGGCAGTTTCGTTTCTTGCAGGCACCGGCCGCCTCGATTCTTCTAAACCCGAAACTGCAGCGCTGCAGCCGAGGAGGGCGCACGGGGCCGCCCCGGAATACGGCCATGGCGGGGAGGGCCATGGAGGGGGGGAGTAGGTGCAGCCATGGGGGGGGCACGGGGGTACGGCCGTGGGGTATGGGAACATGGAGACATCAGTATGGAGTAGGGCGATATGGGGGACACGGCTGTGGGGTGCGATTGCCGTGTGGGTGCAGAGGAAATGGTGTCATAGCAATGGGGTGGAGTGGGCATGGGGGTGTTGCTCTGGGGCTAGAGGGACACTGGGGCTGTGGCTATGGGGTGGAGTTATGTGGGACATGGCTATGGGACGGGATTGCTGTGGGGTTTGGGGATGTGGAGACATGGCTGCGGGGTAGAATTGCTATGGGACAGGGAGACACTGGGATGTGGCTATGGCATGGGGGGCATGGAAGACATGGCAGTGGACTGAGGGGAACATGGGGACATGAAAGTGGGGTAGGGATGATATGGGAACATGGATATGGGGTGATGGGAACATGTGGGACATAGCTGTGAGGTGAGGAGACTTTGGGACATGACTGTGGGGTGGGATTGCTGTGGGGTGGGGGTGACATGGGGACATTGTTGTGTATTGAAGGGATGTGGGAGACATGACCACGGGGTGGGATTGGTGAGGGGGGAAGGCTTGGCAGGTCTCTCCCATCTCCCTGCTTGCCTGCTCAAAGGGAAGCCCTAGGTGACAGCAGGCACTGTGTACCCACCTGACTCCTCCAAAAGGAGGGATGTCCCCATTGGGGGAACCTGGTGGGTCCCATAGGGCATGTCCCTAAAGGTAGGGGGCCAGAGGGTCCGAGGACAGTCCCCTAGGCACAGGGACTGGGTGGGGACAGAGGGCATAGGAGGGCACTGAGAAAAGCACCATGTCGCTGGGCGACAAAGAATATGGACTGTCCTTGCCCTGCAGGGTCCCTGTGCCTGGAGGGCAGCTAGGGAGAGAGGGTCCAGTGGGGCACAGGACCAGGGAGGGTGGGTGTTGTGGACTTAGCTAAGCACAGAGCTGGACCGCCAGGGAGCACATCTGGAGCCATCTGAGGGCACAACCGGAATCATCGGAGAGCCCCGTCCAGGGCTGTTGGGAGGCCACCTCTGGGGCCATCTGCGGACCAGTCAGAGAAACCCACCGCAGCCTCAGCCCCACCAGGCTGTCCCAGGAGAGCATCACCCCATGGGACACCTATGGCTGTGAGTCAAGGAGAGCAGCTCTCCGGAGCACCTTTCTGGCTGAGGGCGGTTATTGCCTCAGGGTATGGGATACATTGTGGGATGCAGGAAATGGCATTTGGAGATTACACCAGACTTATTATGAGATGTTTAGGGGAGGAACCAAAGGTGGGGAAAGAGAGGGATTCAGGTGATTTGAGGAGGAACAAACATGGGAAAATAGAGGGGATAAAAAGGGTTAGTTGCATGTAAACAGGGCTAGTTAGTACACTTACCCAGCCATGCCCCATGCCTGATCAGTGCAGTCAGTCTTGTCTTCTTCTTAAATTCCTTTCTAACTCTTTTCCTGGGTGAGGGGCTCCCTATTCTGTGGGCACATGTGTGAGGAGATCAGCGTGCCAAGCAGCTGGAGGGGACCTGGACTGCAGGTCCAGGGCCTGTGTCTCAGGGTGCAAGAGAGAGCGGGGGTGTAAGGGAGCATGCGATCACTTGCAGGTATCAAGTTGGACTAGCTGCATACTAAGTGAAGTGGCTTGGGAGCCAAGTGTGCATGTGTGTTTGAGGGTGAGACATTGTACATATGTGTACATATATATATATATATTACCCACTAATGGACCTTCATCCTGATCAGCCAGAGAGGGGAACAGGATGAGGCTGTTGGTGCTGTTAGCTTTCGTGTGAGTGCTGAATGTTTCTGTCTGTGGTGTTCTGTGTGGCTGGCCCTGTGTATATGTGTATAGCATACCTGTGTTTGTGTGTGTGCCTACTGGGAATACATGCCCAGCCTCACTACTGTTTGGACCTGGGGGCATGGCGCTGTGGCAGCCTCGCCTCTACTGGGCCACAAGATTTGGCAGTGGTGATGGAGGGCTGAGCCAGCTCCATGTTCTCACAGCCTGGAGCTGGACACAGAGGTAGGTCTCCAGGCTAGGAGACATGAGGAAAGGCTCTTTAGAAGAAGACCCAGAAGTCCAACATGCCCATGGCTTGGCCCTGTTGCAATGCCACCAACTCTGTCATGGGCTGTATTAGCCAGGGCATAACCAGCAGGGTGAGAAAGGGGGGTCGTCCTCCACTGGGAGTTGGTGAAGGCAGAGCAGAATACTAGGCCCAGTTTGGGGCCCCCCAGTGCAAAGGGGACAGCAGAGGCCACCAAGATGGCTGGGCCTGGAGACAGGACATCTAACGAGATGCCAAGAGTTGGTCCAGCCTGGAGGGGGCAAAGGGTCCGGAAGAGGTGCCCTAGAAAAGGACAAAGCCATCAGGCACCCTGCTGCAAAATCTCCTCTACCCCATAATGTCTCCAAGCGAGATCAAAAGTGCTGAAGGCAAGGAGAGCAAAAAGCAAGAGTGTGGAGAAGGTCTCAGGAAGACTACATGGGGCTGCTGAGAACCCTGGGGGAGTCCAGTGACTGCTTCTCCCATCCCCCCTAGATTACAGTCCCTGCAACACCATGTGCCTAGCCAGGGGCACCAGGGTCTTGCTCCTGCTGGGGCCAATCATGATCGAGGCTGTGCACAGCTGGAGAAGGGCAGGACAAACCTGCCTGCAGCTTGCAGGCGGGCGGGCAACTGCAGATCCTGCAGTCTACAGCAACATGGGGTCATGGGAACAAGACCCCACTGATGCCCAGAGGACCAGCAATGGAACTGGGCCATGAACCTAAACAGCCCTCACTCCTCAATGAACTGGGCAAAAACTGCTGGTTCTGGATGAAATCTCCTCCATTATTAGTCTCAGAAAGGATACGGGACCATCTCTGAGCACATCTGCTCCTACAGGCAGTCTGCTGTCCTGATGTCCATCATATATAATCCCATCAAGGCTTCCTACTCACCCTATTAAGCTTTGGACTGGACTTGTGCAAGAAGGAGCTCCTAGAGTTTCTCCTGGCTTGGCTTTACACTGGGAACACAGGGCTTGGAATGAAACTCAGGGGATGCCCATGGAAATGTCTCACTATTGCGGTCTGGGATAGAAACTGGGGGTCAGAATAAAGCTGCTTGACATATATACTGATACACTGATAACCTTGTAATTTAATAAGAGATAGAAAGTACAGCAGCTAGTTGGCATATGCTCATGTCCCTTCTGATGCTGGGAGCTTTGTGTGTAGTCAGCATCGGATGGACCTCTGTATCAGGCTACATGGTACACTGCACAGAATCCTGTCCGTGTCGAGGTTCAACATACATTGGGAGTTCTGGGTCATTTATACCTGAGTTCCGTTACAATCATTAACCATGTCCTATCTGACAGGTGGTATGCACTTATCTACCTCATGTGCACCTAGGTGGTGCGCTGGTAGTATATGGGTTAACAGTGTATGCGTAGATCAGCTCAGCATGTACTTACACTACAAGTTAGCCAAGAGTCTAATATGCATACTAGTGCTATGAGGTTATGCAGCAGTCACTTATGCTAACATATGGGTATCTGTATAGCTATGGCCTATGGACAGGCTCTACTCAAAATCACTGTCTCCTTATAACCTTCCACAGTGGTCCACTCTGATGGTGAGGACCCAGCGGGGCAGGCTTTGGGCCCTCTTTGCCAGGTAGATTAAAGCACACTCCAGTGCCAGCACTCTCCCCTCCGTGTCCCATTCCTCTGTGCCACATGCAGAAGATGGACCCTGTGAGCAGAGACAGACTGGGATGCGGGCAGCCCCTCTGAGCATGTCTCTGCTCCTCTCGACCCATTCAAATGCCGATCACCCCGTCCTGTCCCAGCCCAGGGCCAAGCTACCACTTACCCTACACAGCTCCAGTCCCCTAACTCCTCTCTTCCCCGCTCACCTCACTCCCATGTCACCCAAAGGGATGTACAGCCCTTCCGCAGTTTAATTAACCCTTTGTTATTGCCAAAGGGAGCTCTGTCAACACCACTGGCCAACCCAAGAGGGAATCGCAGCTGGGGAGGCTGAAGGCAAGGCTCAGGGTGTGGAGGCAGGGGGCAGTTATTTGGGGTAAGGACCATACCATTGCCCCAGTATAGGCCTGAGGAGGCTTGCATGGCCAAGGAATGGGTCAGACTCTGTAGAACATGGAGTGGCTTCAGACCTACAGGTGAGGGTGATGTTGCTGTCTCAGGGTTTTGACTGTCCCGTTGCCCCCCAACTAGCTCCCACCCCTACCCCATTGAAAGACATCATGGATAAGCCAGCTTTTGGGAGATCATTTAAGTGGGAAGGGAGCAGGCTTGTGCCAGGTGGCAGATAATAAACAGGGAATGGGAGTCTTTGGGTTTTGGGGTCACTGGAAGATGCGGCCAGTTGGGAGGAAATAGTCCCTGAAGTAGCAAAAAATGGAAGGCAAGTCAGTTCCTTCCTGTTCCATTTCATGATGCCACCAAACCTCCCCCACGAGGAAGGCGCAGCATGGACACTTCCCCATGGCTGGTCTCAGTGTCATCTCCCCACCACCACCCCTCTGCACCACTGCCCCCATTTCGCAAGGGCCAAGAGGAAGCCATTTCCACATCAAGTGACCCAGAGTCAAGGAAGAGAAACCAAAAGCCCCAACAGATTTACCCCTCAGGTCCACAGCAGCCTAAGAGCAGGTCATTGTGGATGCACAGTCCTGAGGGGGTGACTGGGACGTTCTGGGACCAGTTCAACCATCCCAGCCCTGCACTGAGTCTGCAGAAATATGAGCTGTGGGACAGGAAGTGGCTTGTAACGATCAGGACTTGCCAGGACACAGCAAGAAGCCGCACAGCTGCAAGAGAACAGACTCAGCGTTTCCCCGCCAACCCTTCCTCCTGAGCAAGCCCTGCTTGAGCCAGGGACAGAGAGAGCTAAGAGGGACTGCAATGCTGCCCGTGACCCACATCCTAGCCTTTGGTGAGTGCCAGTAGCTGTGTGGGCTCCCAGAGGGGATGCAAGGTGCCTTGAGCCCCCAACAGAGATGTTACAGGTCCATTTCTCTTGCAGGTGCTTGGCTGGTGGTGCAGAGCATGACTGCCACAAGTGAGTATCATGAGGAGGGAGACGGGGAGCTTGGACACACCTCAAAGCCCCTGTCTGCTTCCTGGGGCCCTTCCCCAGCCCCACTGCACCAAACTCACCCTTGCGTGGAGACGGGGCCTGGAGCTGGCACCACGCTCGCAGCAGGGCAGCTGGGCTCCAGAGCACTCCATGTCTGTCTGGCAGCATCTCTCTCACTGCAGGTGACCCCAGCATAACCATCTACCTGCAGCCACCTGGGGTGATTCCGCTGGGAGGCTCTGCCACCATCTGCTGTGAGTGCCAGTACAATGGCGGGAGCTTTGTGCTGTACAGGAATGGGCAGCAGTTCCGCACTCTGAAGCCACGTGGCAGCAGGGCTGAGTTCTCCATCTCCAATGCCACCCGAAGTTTCTCAGGTCCCTACAGCTGCCATTACCTGCATGGAGATGATAGGACTGTGCTGGCTCGCAGTGACACCTTGGAGGTCCTGGTGGAAGGTGAGGGATGTGTCACGGCCGCCCCAACACCCTCCAAGCCGGGGGAAAACACTGGGGCATCTTGGCTTCCCTGTCTGCATGATGGGAAGGGTTTTTCCCCTCTTCCCTGACTTGGAGAGGTGGTGACCATCTCCACCTCTGCCTTAGTGAGGCGGTGGCATCATGGAGATGCCACAAGGCTCCCAGCACCACGTCTCTTCCCACAGAACTCCAGGGCCCCAAACCTGTTCTTTCCATCCTGCCCGGGCATGAGGTGACTGCAGGGTCTGACGTGCTACTCCAGTGCATCTTCCAGGACACCAATGCCATCTGTTTCCTGTACCTGGAGGGCCAGGCTGGGACACTCCACAGCTTCCCTGAGAAGGATGCCAAATTCCACCTCTCCCAGGTGAAGCAGGGCAATGGGGGCCGCTACAGCTGCCAGTGCTATATCAAAGGGACCCCGCCGAAATGGTCTAGCACCAGTGAGTACTTGGAGCTGGTCGTGAGAGGTGAGACCCCCCCCCCCCCATCTCATTCTACCCTCTTTTTCTCATTAGCATCTGCCACATCCTGGGGGAGCCAGAAAAGAGGAGGTGGGGCAAAGAAAACAGCTGAAATAGGACCCCAAGCAGAGGTTTACAGCTTCCTCCAGATGTGTTTGAGGCTTGCCAACCCCTCAGAGACCCTATAGACATGGCGTTGAGGTTAGGGGAAGGGCTTGGGATCAGGCCCGAAGGGTGATGCGGTCTGATCCAGCTCTGAGAGGCTGCCATGTTTGCTTGTGCCCAGAGTCACAGCTTCCCAGCCCCTCCATCTCTGGCTGGTGGTGGCAGGTGAGGGCAGGTTCCATGTGCCTGGCATCCTCTGTGGCCTCGGCACCAGGACACACCAGGAAGGGTGACAGGTTGAAAACTGGCGGGGGAGTCACAGTGGGGCAGGGAGCTGGAACAGGGGAGACAGAGGCAGTTAGGAGCCCTTGGGGGTCCCCTTTGCTCCCTATAAACTTCCCTGTATCCCCCTTTAGCCCAGGAGACCCCCAGGGTGTCCCACTGTTCACATGGGTCTGTTTGCCCTAGGAACTCTCTGGGATCCCCTCTTTGCCCTGAGACACCAGTGACTGTCCCTTCCTATACCCTGCAGACTACACCTGGGGCAACACTCTGCGCCTGGCCCTGGGTGCCGCAATCCTGGTCCTCCTGGGGCTGATTGTGGCTGAGGCCCTGCACAGCCACAGGCCCACACCTGGACACCCGGGTCCCCTCTAGAATGGAACAGAGCTAACCTCCAAATCACCAGGAGAGAAGGTGATGCTGCCACGGCTGGAGGCGACCCACATGCTCCCTGCATGGGGAGCTCCAAGTAACTACCGTCATCTGAACTGGGACCGCTAAACGGACGCTGGTATCCCCTTCTATCTCCTGACAGTGCAATAAACCAGCCCTTCCCCATCCCATTGCTTCCAGCAGCTACCTTTGTGGGACAGGAAAGTTTTGGGGTGGGTGTTTGGCCCTGTATGGCCTGGGTCCCCCCACTCCAAGACAGTGCAGGCACCCCTCCCACCCCATGGCAGCACGGGGCCCCCACGCCAGGGCAGGGTAGTGTGGGCACCAGAGAGGAGAGGCAGGGCCAACCGCAGATGCAGTGGCTGCTGCGCAGGGCCATACAACATATTCAGCACCTGGCACGGCAGCCCCACACGGCCCCATAGAGGCCAGGCCACCACGGCCCAGGCCCCTGCGTTCCCTCACACCCCCGCACTGCAGGGCCCTACCCCCGCAGAGGCTTCACCCTGCCGCACCCTTCCATCCCCCGCTCCCTGGTCTCTATGGTCTGGACCAGCTCCACGCTGGGCCCTCTAGGAGCAGAGGAGGAGCCTCTCACTCCCCTCTAGAGGTGGTGCCGACCGGCCCCTGGCAGCCTGGGGGCGGGGCTCAGGGGCAGGGCAGCCACAGCAGGGGGTGGGGCAGGGTGCCAGGGTGGGGAGGGCCAGGGGCAGAGCCGCAGGCAGCCCCCCCGCCCCCCGCCCTCAGTTTCCCTGGTGGCCAGGGCGGATGCAGTCACTTCCCCTGCTCCGCCGAGCTTCTTGCCAGTGCACGGCCCAGGGCTGAGTAACCGGTCTGCAGCTGGGTGTAATTCCGCTATTCACATTTATTTATTGTTATTTTGAAACACTGACAAAACACACCACATACTGATCTATATATATAAATTTATTTTTATACAAACATAAATTTATATATATAAGATCTTTAAACCTCTGTATACGCAAGACACAAAGTTCTGGAATAGCTGCACTGGCTACATCAATAGTATTTCCATCATGAAAACACAAAGAGGAGGTGCAAATATCAAAAAATTCAAGAAATAGAAATTAAAAACAAGTGCAAAATGAATGAAAGTGCAAAAAAGCTTTGTCGTCACAAACACACTCCTTCCAAAATGCAAATCCCTTTTCCTCCCACCAGGAAACAGCAAGTCCGGGGCCCCAGAAGGGGAGGTGGGGAGGGGGAACAGACCTGGGCTGCAGCTGTGGGCTGTTTCCCTTCCCTTGGCACTCAGGGTGCCCCCTCCACCCAAGAAATGAAGGAGTGAGGGAGAACAGCAGAGAAGCTGCTAAGTCACCTCTCCATGCGGCTGCCTCCTCTGCTAGCACTCCCTCCATTACACTCAAGTCCACGGATTTGCCTTGGCAGGAGGTGGCTGTCGTAAGCCATCAATCCTCCCAGACATTTGGATTCTTTTTCTTCTTTTTTTAAACAGCGCTTGTGATTGACGCAAAAATTGCTCAGGCCTCCTGGAGCAAGAGAGGCAGCCAGCTATGCTCTGGCCAGAGGTCCAGTTCCTCGCCGAGCCTCAGGCCCTCCCTTTTCTTTGCAGGAACACAGACCTCAGGCTCTCACTGAAGGGATAAACACCCTCCTGGGAGGCTCAGACTGCTCACACGCACCCAGAGCCATCCCCAGGCCCGCTGCCCAGGCAGACACCCTGGCACCTGAGGCTGGGGCTGGAGGGGCAGTGGCACCGCGGCACCCACCACAGGGCGGGAAGTGGCTCCAGCTGAGCCAACGCCACCTCCGGCAGCACAGGTGGGACTGTGGGAGCACAGGCTTCAGGGGCCTCCACTCAGAAATATACTAAAAAAATCCTTCATGAACTGAAAAACTTGGACTGTTGTCACATCTCTTGAAAAGAGCCTCCAGGAGATCTGCTGGCCAGCTTCAGCCCTAGCATCTGCTCCGGCTCCTCGGCGACATGGCAGTGGGGGTGTCCAGGAAGAGCCTGGCTGGCCGACAGGGGGAGGATGCAAAACTTTGGTGCTTCTGCCTTGGCCACAGCCGCCTCGACACTCCCTGGCCTGGGGCTCCATGGAGATGCAGGACCTGCCGCAGCCAGGGTGCAGCCACCCTTCCTTCTCCCAGCTTCCCTGCGGGCACCAGGGGCAACATCTGCTTCCCGACAGGCTGTCTGCTCCCCCAGCTGCCACTGCCCACGGCCCAGGGCCTACCACCTTCCCAGGCACATCTTTGCGGCAGGCAGACCACAATAAAACAGTGTCAGACCACCAGCAGAGGAAATGGCATTGTGATTTTTGTACACTGGCACGCACAAGCACCCACCCACACATACACACAATGCTTTGGGTTTGTTTGTTTTTTTGAGGAAACAAAAAGATGGTTATAAGCTTTAACAGTAAATAGCCCTTGACCATCGACAAACTCTGTAACTCTCTCACCCAGACCAATTCAGAAGCTTTTTACCCAAAGGACTGAAAGACGCCAGCCCAAGAGGCAGGTGAACTGGTGCTCGAGACAGCAGATGAGCGAGTGTGACAGAAATCTTCACATCTCACTTCACACTTCCCATGCGGCTGTTTTTCCCAGCAAGCTGCTCCCTGTGCAGAGCTTGGACCCAGCAACATCCCCACCACAGACCCTGGGTCCAGCCATGCAGCTGGGGGCCATGCATGGCAGGCTCAGTCAGTTCGCATCTGCTCTTACAGAGGTTACAAGAGCCCAGGAAGGCAGTATCCAATGGGAGCAGCTTCCAGCTGCACCTTCTGGTGCCCAAGGCCAGTGCAGGCTGGAGCACCCACCTCTGCCCACCTTGCCAGGGCCCAGGCAGAGTACGCCTTGATCACCACAACAGCAGAGCAAGAGCTGCTGTGTGGGCAATGTGGTCCTGTGGGCCAGCCATGGTTTGGCTTTACAGCTCCTTTTCCCCTTCAGCAGCGGTCCTGGGAGCTCCCCACCACCTCTGCTCCCCAGGGCGGCCCTGGGAGAGACAAGACTCTCCCTCCATCCTTTGTGCTGGTTTTAGATCTGATACCCTGGTAGCAATTTACTCCTGCACACCCAAGGCAAGCACTTAGTCCCCTCCCCAAAGGGAGGAATGCCTTAGCATGAGGGAAAGGAGCAGACAAGAGCAGGATTCATAAGATAGTTCCTTATAAGCTCACTGACCAGGTCCTGTGCCAAGGTACTGAGAGCCAAGTAAGAGATGTGCCCTTCCAGATCACACCTGGAGATGTTTCAGAGCACGGTTTACATGGAGAATCTCACAGCTGAAGGTCCCAGAGCTCCTCTTCCTCTCCCCCAGCACACAGAAGCCCAGGAAGAGGCTCTCCGATAGCTGACGAGACCAAGTTTGACACCATTTACTGCAGATTGAGGGTGACTCCAGGAGTGATGGTGGCACTCAAGGACACGTCTGTTCCTTCCCACTCACCCTCTCTCCACAGCTGGCCACACCACAGTGCTTGAAGAGATGGAAGAAGATGAAAAGGGAGAGGAGAGGGAGAGCTGCCTGAATCAAACCCAAGCATTGACAAAATAAATACATGGACTAGTTACAAGCCCTGCATGAACAGCAAGCAGCAGACATTTCAAGAGCAGGTCAAACATGACCCCAAATATTCAATAAGAAAGAGTCAAAATGCTACATTTCCATGGGAAGCCTAGCACAAATTGACCCAAGTGTGACAGTGGCTTCCAAGGCAGTGTTGCTCCGAGACATGTTGCTGGTGCACACGCTAAGATCTCTCACCCCTGTCTTTGAGCACTGGGAAAGGGGGAAAGATTTGTTTCGCTACTGGTATTGTCACTCATGGGCATGGGAAAGAAGGAACATCCAGGACGCGGATCACACCACTTCAGACTGTGAAATATTCTCAGGGGCCCAGGAGTCCACCTCCAGTCACAGACAGCCCAGCCAGTGCTGACCTCCTTCTGGTGTGACAGAGCAGAACCACAAGCACCGCACAGTCACACCACTGGTCCCTCCACCTGCTGTCCTTGCTCCAGTGGTCACCCACAGAAGACGTGCAGGGAGGGACAGAAGACCCCAATAAGCATCACATAGGCACTGCATGTCCTCTCCCTCCTGGCAGGTGGTGACATGGGCACTATCTGAAGCCGCCTGGGACTCTGTCTGGATCCCCTCAGTCATGTCAGCTTTTCAGGCTAAAAAATCCTAGACTACTTGGCCTTCCCTCCATTACAGGGGACAGCATTACATGAGCATTTCCAAAGTGCATGCACCCTTTTTGAAAGGTACTATGTTGCTAAAAGGACAGAAAAACCTGTCCGCTGCTGAATTTTTTAGCTCTGCAGGGAAGGAAAACAGAACAAAACCAAATAATCCTACCTTTCTAATACCAAAGCTTGGGGGGGCCTCAGGACGGCAAAAGGGGGCGAGAAGGTGGCTTGGCAGGACGGAGTCAACGAACTTAGGAATTCCTTAGGAACCAAGCTCCAGATCTGCTATGGAGAAATAGAGGCTTTCTGCCCTCTGCAGCTGCCTCAATGCTAGAAAGGGCCTTTCTCCTAATACGGGGACTAAAGTGTGTCTGCCTCTCCTTTGTAGAGGACTTTTTAATCGCTGCAAGGGGCACAAGTTAATCAAATAGCCTTTCTCCCAGAGATGTGCTGGCTGAGGCAGCCGAAAGTGTAAAAGGAAATGGAGCTTTATTCTGCATCCGTACAGCCCTGGCCACATGGGGCCCCAGGGCTGCTGCCTTATAGGAAAGAGCAATAAAACACTGGTGCTGGTCATGACCGGAGCCATGGCTGGGACACACTGCTCCTCAGAAGGGGCAAGAGGTTGGCCACTGATTCCCAGTGCAATAAAGGGGCAAAGCAAAATTATCACCTGGCCTTAAAAGGGGGAGTCACAAGAAGTCAAGAGAGAAAAAGGCAAAGTGAGCAGAATGTCCCCGGAAGAGTGTCCCTCAGATCTGTTGTTAACACAAGCCTCCCCCCAGGGGAACACAGACAGGAGAGGAAAAAAAAAAAAACTCTCCAAGCTGCTGAACAAAGGAAAGACAAGCCTTTCAATGGGTATGAGCATGCGTGTGGGTAGTCAGTCCCTTCCCTTTCCTCAGTTCCTTGAGCAGTGGTGTCAGCCCTCGGTCCCCTGCACCCTCTGTGCAGCTCCACCATCCCTGAACACACCCCTGAGCTAGCGCAGTCACTGCACTCAGAGCACATCAAGGGTGGCTTTCACGCTAAGGCAGGCTAATCCCACATCTACCCTCTGCCTCGTCAATCTACCCTCTGCCTCGTCAGCCTCTACCAGCACTGGAGGAGAGGGACAGTGTGGAGGGAGGGCGGGGGGGGGGGGGGGGGAAGAGAGAGAGAGAGAGAGAGAGAGAGAGAGAGAGAGAGAGAGAGAGAGAGAGAGAGAGAGAGAGAGAGAGGAAGAGGGTCAGGGAGATGGACTGGTGCGAGAGCAGACATGAGGCATCCAAGAGGGTGTGGGCAGGACACGACAAGCTGCAGGCTGTTGCGGGGGATCTCTGTCCTGGCCAGACAGTTTGGCAGCACCGGTGCTGAGGGAGGGTCTCAGCTGGGTCAAGAAAAGTCACTTTAAGGTGTCGTCAGCATTTTTGAACATGAGGATGGCATTGTAGATCTTGAGTGCCGGGCCCAGCTTGACGCTCATAATTTTGACAATGTCAGCCTGCGTCAGCAAGAGGAAAGCCTCGCCGTCGATCATCTGGAGAGGAGAGCAGGGACAAGGGCATTCATCGGAAAGGCAGGCTGCAATTTCCCAGGGACAACCAGCACAGGTAGTCCCTGGAGACGCGTACATTCACACTCACCTCCATATCTGCTGCAGGGAGCAGACAGTTCAAGCCGTTCCCTTCCAAGCCTTTTGGAGTGTTGTGCCATAGCCTCTTCCCCGCTCCAGGCCACCCCCCTCCATATAGAGCAGGGCAAGAGCTACACACAGCGTTCCCGCTATGTCCCAACCCGCTGTGCCATGTAAGCCAAAACTGAGGAATCTGCACACCCAGGAATGGGGCGGAAATGTCTCTTCCAAGGGTGGCCAAGAAGCTCACGCTGCAGCTAGCTAACTGGCTTGCAGGGCAGACCACAACGGGCACAGGACACAGCCAACAGGTGTTTTTCTCCAGGAAAACACCAATCTGTTCCCTGCTCCAGCCCTCTGCCTCCATGAAGGCTGCCCCAGCTTGGCTCTGATTGCCTAAGCACCATTAAAGCACAGGTCATTTGCTCAACAGGCTGAGACACTCACTGCATCCAGAACGCCCAGGATCAGCCTGCCCCAGACATACTGCATATGGTGGAGAGCAGCTCCTCTGTGGTTCTGTCCACAGAGGAGTCTAAATTAAACTATGAACGTGGCTGATGGACAGGAGTAATGCTGGACTGACGCTCTAGTGAGAGGATGCAGGGATGGGCAGGATGAATGGGTAAGGAAAAAGTAGGGTGAGATTGCTGTCAGGCACCAAACACGCTCTTGACATTCAATGGCTGTGCTATGGGCCAAAGGCTGCTGGCCGATCCCTCCCTCCCCCTTCACTGTCCCGGGCTGCCTGTGCCTGTCTTCCAGCTGATCTCACCTCATCCTTGAAGAGTTTGGCTTGGTCCTCGCAACCCGTCAGAGTCTGAACGAAGCTGAAGACCTTGGAACAGACAGGGAGAGAGCAGTGTCAAGACTTCCCTGAAGAAGTGACTTCCCTGTCTGGAAACACCTGGAGCCCACGCCCTCACTTCCACAGTGGTGTTTTGCCTACTGTAAGGTAACACAGGCCTGTTGGACAGGACAAAGTGCTGCAGATGCAGCCCTCCCCTACGCCTAGGCGAGACCACCGTCAGATCAGAGGAAGGCTGCTGGCCTTCTCCAGCACCACAGCAGCAAATGCCACAGCAGTTCCATCTCCAGCAAGCAGTATTCAGCATGGCAAGATGATTCCCACTGAGGGTCCAGGGCAGTAGAAGGACACGCTGGAGGGTAATGGGGATATCAGGCAAGCCTGGCAGCCAAGGCTGCCACTCTGGCCCCAGAGGTCCAGCTATCCTGGCCTCAAAAGGGGCTGTCGCAGATGCCTGAGAAAGTGAATGAGAGATGATAAGGAAGGGTCTGAGACAAAGATTTCTTCAGAGAAGAAGCAGGGAAGTGATTCCTTATCTGCTGAGTCAATGGTCTAATCTTTTCACTTAAAAAAGATTAAACTGGTTTGCTTGGAAAACTGTAATAGGCTAAACGAAGAGATTGCTGATTGCCTTCATCTCCCTGCCCTCCCGCCCCTGCATCACATTCAAGCCAAGCCACAAACTGGTAGTTCTGGCGGTCTATCCTGCATGTGCCCCTCCCAGCAGCTGCCGTCAGGACACACGACTAGCAGGTGTCCACACCTTCCCCCGCTGAGCACAAGTGCATCAAGCTGGCCATCTCCTCACCAGTCCAGAGAACTGGCCCTCGAGGCTCCTCTGCACCTGGCACATGTGCCAACAGCACTGCACAGCCACACCAGCGGGTTAGGAGCCAGCAAGCTCTCTCCAAAACTGCCTTACCTCATCAATGGTCCACTTGGCCACTGTGGTTGCTGTGATGCCAGCCACCCCTGGCAGGAGCTTGCAATGCTGCTCCCAGCAGAGGGACAGGGAGCGGTCAGGGTGGGCAGACAGGGCAGACATAAAGAGCGACTGGTGCATACTGTCTGAGGAAATAGCTGGCAATAAAAAGGCAAGACATAATACAAGGTAGAGAGACATGAACATCCCATCCCATCCTACAGGCCCTGCTGAGACCCCCTGCCAGTGGAGGACCTGGGCTGGGCGCAGATGGTCTCATGGATCCAGACTATCAAGAGCCAGGTTGTCCCTTGCATTAACAGGACATTAGTGCATCAAAGGGTCCAGGTGGGTGGGACTGGCGATGGTGGGGGAAGAATTTTCAAGCCAACAAGCTTGGCTTTTCCTTGTTCTTACCACCTCCCGTCACTCATTTTCTAAACTGAACTAAATTCTAAGGTCAAATTTCACATCAGAATGCCATCCTTAATCATTGAGCTCATTTCAGGTTTTTAACAAAGCTTTTCTCTTGTTCTCTGCCTCAAGGAGTCAGGGATGTCTCCCAAGAAGAGATCCTTTTCATTCACTCCTAGTGCTAGGGTAGGCACCAGACCAGCTCATGGTAAAACTGGTAACTGCTGGAAGAAATGTCTTTGCCTCTTGCAACCAGTCAATGTTTTATTTCAATCATAAGAACTAAATGCAAAGCAAATTGTTCAGCATTAGTTTTCTGTACTGTGGCAATAACGTGGCATTTCACAATCCCACTGATGTCTTGGGGTACACATGGCACCCACAGGATGAAGGCACAACATCCTTGTCTGCTGCGGACAGAGGGCTTTGGAAAATGCACTGCCATGGAGAGAGGATCCTAATTCCCTGCCCTAATGCACTCAAAGGAATCATGAATATAAACCAGGAGACAGTGAGGAACCAAGCGCAGCTCCGGTAAGAGGTCACAGAGCTTTGACAGTCAGGCCATGAGCTGTGCACAGACTCTGCATAGCGCTCCACGAGGTGCTGACCTGCACTAGGTCTGACCAAACAGACCAAGAGGAGGCCTCTCTCTCCCACCCACCATGCCAAGTCCTCAAGCCATGCCTCTGCTCTGCAATGACACCATGGCAGAGGACAGCACTTACTCTGGAAGTCTTCCTGCTGGATCTTCCGGTACTTCGGCGGTCGCCCTCTAAAGAGACAAGATGGATTTCAAACTCAGCTGGGACCAGCCTGAGGGCTCTTCTCTGTGTAGCACAGAGCTGTGCTGTGGTAGTGAGAGTAAGGATTACTCTCAGAGCCTGACCCAAAGGGCTAACAGCCAAGCTCAATCAAAGTGGAAAGGCAAGGCAGGAGAGATGCCCAAGGTGACCCAACAGAGCTGGAAGGATAAACACCAGCTGCCAGCAAGCATGCACCCCCATGGGTAAGGTGCCTTTACTGCCTTGGCTATGCCTTCAAAGGACACCCAGCACAGCGCAGGTGCCGTACTGCCTGCACTGGCCTCACCAGGCTTGCCCC
Organism: Dromaius novaehollandiae; assembly: GCF_036370855.1. NCBI lineage: Eukaryota > Metazoa > Chordata > Aves > Casuariiformes > Dromaiidae > Dromaius > Dromaius novaehollandiae. The sequence goes on along the minus strand of NC_088113.1, from coordinate 6,073,945 downwards.
TACCTCCCGTGGTGCCGAGATTTCTTTCGCTGAGAGAAGCCGATCAGGTTCCTCTTTCGAGCTGAGGCCTCGGTGTCAGATAAGTCTGCTTTGAGCTTGCCCTGGTTCTTCTCTGCCAGTGGGCACCCTGAGAGGCAGTAATGGGCTGTGAATCTCCCAGTCACGTGTCCTGACCCGTCGCAACCCGGCGTGGGGCACTTCCTAGAGAACAGAGGGTAGGCGAGCGTTGGACCCAGCACGGGCAGCGCAGGGACGCCAGCCAGGCCCAGTGCGTTTGGCGGCAGGGCTACCCCTCCACTCCAGACCACGAGAAGCCACCACTCTGGCTACACACAGCAATGTCAAAGACTTGCTGAACAATTACCCTGGGTCCAGGGCGTTGAACGCCTGAGTTCACAGGCAGGACAAGTCCACCCCCTCCAGGTACAAATCCCCGTCCCATCTTCCCCACAGCTGTAACTGCAACCCTGTACAAGTCTCCACAGTCCTGATCAACCAGGTCGGTAGGGTTCACAGAGACTCCATCATCCCTTCCTTCCCCCCACTGACATCTAGACTATCCACGGGCCTGAAAATCAACAGGGGAAGGAGGAAGCAAGTTTCGTGAGCTTGCCAGGAGAGAAACCCCTGGAAGTCTGATCTGCCTCCCTTGTCCTCAAGGACTCTCCATCTGACATGCTCCCCTGCTCTGATGCCAGCTTGCCGTGCTGGGGTCAGCATCATGCCATTCCTGACTTCCCCGGAAAAAGCTCGCACAAGTAACCTGGGGGAGATTTACTGTCCTGTCTCAGCGCTTCCCAGCTCAAAATCTCACAGGAAAAAACATCCATGAGAGACTGGAAGAATACCATCCTGGAAGCGGGTATCAATGAGCAGTGTCATAAAGGTCCCTAAGGCTGTCCCCTGCATAGCCCATATGCCCCACAGGCAAATGGGTGTCTAGGGTGCCCTTGGGGAGCTCTGAGTGGTGCAGGGCAGCTACAGAGCAGGGAGCACCACCTCATAAGGAATTACACCAGGAATGGAGCCCCCATGCTTTATGCAGGCCTGGCACAGGGAGAGCAACGGCTGCCCCTGAGCTGGAGGTGGTAGGCAGGATGGGGGCAAAGATGGGTGCCAAGAAGCTGAATGGGTGGCAGAGGAGAGGAGGAAGACCCCGCTGCTGGGCTCACAGGGAAACCCTGCCCCTCCAAGCCATGCTGGGGAGCTCACCTGTGGTGAAAGCTGTACTTGGAGCCCTTGGTGTGAGGGATGCTCTTGCAGCCCAGAGTTGGGCAGCCCCCATGGGTAGAGGAGGCTGGTTCCTTTGGCCCTGTACCAGAAGGAGAAACAGGAGAGACACGGTCATAGCTGTGGCCCCTGCCAGAGCTGGAGGTCTGTGTTCCCTGCCTGCTCCAAACTGCAGGAATGTTTCCAGCTGCCAGCTCTGTGAGAAAGGCCTTTCCTCACTGCCCACCCCCAGCCAGCACACATTTCTGCTCATGGCCAGGAGCCAGTGACAGTAGGGATCTGGCACTCTTGGGCATTGGTGTGAGGGGCTGCCCCAGGCCAAGGACTTACTGAGAGGAGGCTGCAGTGGGTGCCCAGTTTTTGAGCACCAGCCTATGGGGTGGATGTCCGGATGATCTGCATCGATCCAGAAATCATAGACGTGGCTCCAGCCATCAAAATGGATCTGGGGAAACAAGTGGAAAGGTCATCCTTAAAGCTCAAGGCACCTCCCTGAGAAGCACTGGAGCCCTCCAAGCTGATGGCAAGCAGCAGGGTAGAGCTGAACTGCAGCAGAAGGCTCTGCTCCACTCTCAGAGCCGCGCAAGGAGACTTGCCACCCTGTGTCCTTAATGCTTCCACAGACCTCCACATACTTTGCCACTGCAGCTGGCACAGCAAAATGGGAAGGGTAGGAGCAAGCCAGGACAGTGTCTGGATGCAAGTTCAGCACCAAGAGCCCAGGACCCACCTTTATTCTGTGATCTTCCACATCCTCCACGCTGGCCACTCGGATGAAGGAGGGAGTCCTTCTGTCCACTGCCTCCAGCTTCATGTTCACCAGGAAGCCATGGGGTGGCCGCTGAGGGTGAGGAGCACGCCAGGTCATTGAGGAGCAGGGCTGTGCTCTGGGCTTCTGCGCTCCTTCCCCACTTTTCCACCAAAGACCAGGTCCCACCTCTGGCCCTCCGGGCTGGAGCCCTCCCAAGCTTGCAATTACAACCAGAAGAGAGTAGGGGTGGATTTCCTGGGTCTGAACTGTGTTGACACAAGATGGGAAATCTCTGCCAAAGGAAAAGGGCCTCTTGGAGACCCATTTTGCGGCTTGACAGTGTGGCTGCCGTTGGCTGGACACACCTGCTGTTACTGCAATTGGAGACAAAAACCCTCAAGCAAGCTGAAATGAATTCCCATCACCGGGCTCCTGTCTAGCCAAGGAAGTAGTCATACTTCTCATTTTTCCCAGTTTGCACCTACTTGCCCAGTATAGCCCTGAGTTCTGCACCCTGAGTGTAGATTTGAACTCCAGGCTGTGGCAGGAGCACACTAGATATCACCTTTCATAAAAGCATAGACCTGACGATGGAGAAAACCTGAAGGCCTGCGCAGGCACAGTGGAGCAGAGGATGGGGCACTCACCACTTTAAAGGCCCAAGCTGGGACAGCAGATGCTCCAGTTTCCTTTAGGTACTTTTCCCAGCTGAAGTTGTCAGGGTCAGGATAATCTAGAAGGGGGAATGACGTGCAAGGTGAGACACACATGCCTGCAGGAGGACAGCAAGTATCCCAGAACGTCCTACTACCCTGAAGGACCAACCACGCCTGCACCAGGTATGCCAGAACCTGAAAGACATCAAGATGTGCCACTATTTTCTAATGGATCGTGACATACAGAGTGCAGAGGAAGCAAAACCATCTGGGCCCGCACTGGGGCCTCCTGACCTCTCCGCCTGGCCTGATAACAGTGGTGCTGCACCTGAACAAGACCCTTGGCCAGCGCACGCTGCCTCCTTGGCTGTGGCCTTGCTCACAGAAACCTCCCAGGCCCGCAGGCAAGCGGAGGCTGTGGAGTTTAAGCCCCTGGGCACCCTTGTCTCCCAGGGGAAGCCTGTCCTCAAGGGGATGCACTAGTGCAGGCTGTGCTCTCTGGCCACCTACTCACCTTGAGGAGGTGTGAGGGGTTTGCCATGCTCCTGACACCATCCGACTGGGTGGATATATGGACTGCTGGGGTCACACCTGCAAAACACACCTGTACGCTTATGCGGCAGAGACACCCGGCTCATCACTGCTGGACAGTGCAGGCTGTCAGGAACCAGGGCAGGCTGCCTGGCAGCACAGCCCAGGCCTGTGTCACCTGCAAAAGGCCTTGTGTGAGCTTGGGTCTTTTACAACACCCTCATTCCTGAATAGCCCAGGGGACTCTGGAGTCAAGGGCTAGAGGAGGGGGGCTCCAGCTCATAGGAGCAAGGCATGAACCCTGACAACATGCTCTGGGTGCAAGCTCCACAGTGGAGCTGCCCAGGGAAAAGTAACGCTTTGCTGTGGGAAGGGAGACACGCCGTGCATTTCAGAGCTCGGAGCCGGCAGAGCTGAGTGGCTGAGGAGCTCAAGTACTGGTCGTGGCCCCCAAATAGATCATAGCTACTCAGATGCTCCTGTTTCATGGGTCTGCCCTGGGGCGCAGCACACAGGAGCCATTGCCTGTGACCAACATCACCTAGCAAGGAGCAAGCAGCAAGGGTCAGGCATTTAAAATGATCAGTGCAGCAACAGCTACGGAAGCACAGCTCTTCGGGCAGGGAACTGAAGCAGGCAAGAAGAGAGAGGTCTGCAGGCTCTGGCTATGAAACAGGATGGATGCAGACTTGGTCTCAGGGCCCTGACTGCACTAAGCAGCCTTAACCAGCCTTGGCCAGCCTCATCTGTGACCTCCCCTCCCACACAGGCATGCTCCTTCTGCCCATGGCCCTGCAAGCTCCTTTTAAGCTCAGGCCTTCAGCTTTTGCCTTGGTGACATCGTAGGTGGCCCTGCCTGACACTGAAGAGGGCTTCAGGCCAAGGACAGGGCTTGTGATGTTTTAACCTCACGTTAATGAGACAGGCATGCCTACATCCCAGAAAGAAACAAAGTGGCACTGGACAGGAAAAGGTTTCTCCTCTGGCACAGGAAGGCAACCCTCTGCCCTATCAGGCCACTGCTGGACATTTGGGGATCGTCCCAGAGCACCCTGTCACTCTTGCTGAAGCAGCAGCAAGGCTCCTTGTCAGCACTGGTGTCCAGGAGCCTCTGTGTGCTTACCAGTAGTCATAAGTATCATCCCAGTTGTCAAAGTGCACCAAAAAACGATTGTCCACCACGTCCGTCACTGTGGCAACGCAGATCAGGGAAGGGTTCATGCGGTCCACGGCTTCGAGCTTCATGCCCACCTCAAAGCCCGGTGGAGCCTCGTGCTGCAAGGAGAGAGAAGACAGCTTTTACTCATGCCTGTGGTCCCAGCCGCCCTCCTCATCACTTCCCTCAATACAGCACCTCCCCAAACCCTCCCAAAATAAGACTCAGCCCTGGCCTCCAGCTGGGCCTGCCACCCCTTAGGGGTCCCAGAGGGCAGCACCCTGCTGTGCACACAAGAAAACAGACACAGGGTAAGTAATTTGGCTTGGCCACACAAAAAAAGAAGAAAAAACATCTTTAGACCCTCAGTATCTTCTATAAGCAGTAAGCTCCAAGACAGCAGCAGTCTCCAGCTTACATTGGTTCAGACACAAAATTTGGTTCAGTCACAAAATACTTGTTTGCAGTCATGCTCCTTCACTGTTTGCATCTATTAAATACCCTAGGCAGGAGGACCTAGGATGGGGCCCTGCACCCTACCTTGTCTTTATTTCTTGGATGCAAAAATCTGTGCAAAACACTGCATCACACACACTAGTGGGATCACTGCAGCAATCATGCATCTCCACCTTGGCAGGGATGCACCATTTCAAGGAGGAGAATTTAGACATAATAAATAACTTGGAGAGATTGATTTATCAGTAGGTTGAGTTTCCTCTGCAACTAACAAAGAAACCACCAGCATTTAGCATTCCACTGTATTCTCCCCTTCCTTACCCAAGCTGCCATATGAAAAATAAAGGTCTAGAGAAAACAGAGACAAAAGAACTATACCGATGAAACTCTAACTGTTGGGGTTTTTTTTGGCAAAACAACAGATTGGAAAAAAGGCTAATTCTTCCCCAGCAGAACATCCGGGAGAGCTGTAACTGTACATGAGATGGATCTGCTGTATCAGACCCACTCCGGTTTTGAACAGACCAGACTAGCATCCAAGTTGCACATCCTCAGCAGCAAATCGCAGCATGTCTCACTAAGCAATGCCAGCAGTGCATTCTCCTGGCCCTTTGCACTGTAGGGATCAGAGACATGGGGTGGATGTTGAAAAGCCCAAAACTGGGGGAGGCATTGGGCTGGGATAGATAGGAGGAAGTTACACTTGAACCTGTAAGCTCTGGTAGGAAGGAGAAGCTGCTACTCACACTGTTTCGGATCACAAAGAGGTGCTTAGGAGCTGCCTGGGCCTTTGTTATCTTCAGGTAGCTTGTCCAGCTGAATTCTTCCTCCTTATAACCTACAACCCCTCAGGAAGGGAAACGAAAGCCGCCAGTTCATAGAGAGCAGCCAGGAGGCCACATGGCTGAGCCCAGCCACCCCAGTCTGGCCAGCCCTCGCCCCCCCAAGGCTGCCTCAGTGTGGGAGAATGGGCCCTGGGGCACCCTGGAAATCCCACAGCCTGCCATGTCTGGCACAGGCCAGCGGCTTGTTTCAGAGGGATGCTGAGAAATGTTAGCGTTGGAGTGGAAATCCAGTGCCCAGTTCCTCCCTGGAGAGCGATGGTCCCAGATGTCTTGTGGGGCACACTGCATTCTGCCCAGGGTGCTGCAGCTGCTGGGCTCCAGCAGCAGTGTCATCCAGAGCAACAGGGCTTTGCCCCAAAATGGGAGCAAGCCAAGTTCTTCAGTGGTGACAGGTGCCTGCAGGGCTGTCCTGCAACAGCCCCAACACAGTAGCATCCCTCCTCACCCCTTTGGAGCCACCCTGGCCCGTAGCTCCCACTCACAGTTTGGGGTCTGCTCTTCATCCCCCCATTTGACAGGGCCTGTGGACCCAGACTCTCCAACTCCTTACCTTTCGGGGGCTGGAGTTTGTGCCCTGTCTCCTCAAACCAGCCAGCAGGGTGGATGTTGGGGGAGTCAGCATTCAGCCAGAAATCATGGCATTCGGAGTAGCCATCAAAGTGGAGGCGCATTCGGTAACCACACACCTACCAGCAGGGAGGGCAGGAGAAGGGAAGGACCATGGAAACCTCTTGCTGCCCTGGCTGAGCATCACGCACTCCTCCCTTCCCACCTACAATCTGTGTTTCACTTGGGGAAACCAAAAGTCATAATAGGCCAGCACCCTGAATCAGGAGGCACATGCCAACCCCAGGAGGTGTTCAGCATGAAGCAAGGTAAGTGCTAAGCCATCACGAACCCGGCCCTATATGCTGGCATAGGAGAAAATGGGAACAGGACAAGAGGCAACGGGCACAAACCAAAACGCAGGAAGCTCCATCTGAATCTAAGGAAAATCTTTTTTACTGTGAGAGTGACTGAGCACTGGAATAGGTTGCCCAGAGAGGTTGCAGACTCTGCATTCTCAGAGATATTCAAAAGCTGTCTGACATGGTCTTGGGCAACCTGCTCCAGGTGACCGTGACCCTGCTTGAGCAGGGGGTTTGGACCAGATGATCTCCAGAGCTGCCTTCCAACCTCAGCTGTTGTGTGATTCTGTGAAATGATCAGACACCTTGCCAGATCCAGCAAGTGCAAAGATTCCCTTTTCTGCACCTGTGGGAGATTTCAGCACAGGGTTTTGGCTGAATGCCATGCTGCTTCAGTGAAATCTCTCCAGCAGCCACTACTGTATGACCATTTTCCCTGGTTCCCTTTGGGTCCTGGGAGGACTGCAAGGTAAGGCTGGTTTTGGGGAATGACACATGGCTGAGCTGAGAGCCCCAGAGACAGTGGGCCTCCACTGACAGAAGAAAAGGGATACCTTCCATAAGAAAAAGGACACCTTCACACCATCCATCTCCAGAGATCAGACCTATCTGAGAGGCATCAGCTCAAAGGTAAGGAGCTGTTGCCATTGCTATGGCCTCTCTCCTCCATGGTGAAGCCATGGTGTCACCCTGACACCCTGTGTCAGTGTGATGGAGAGACTAACTACACTTGGACATGGCAACTGCTCCACAGCGTTATCTCCTGTCCTCTACAAACCAGCAGGAAACCTCCAATTTCTTTGACTGAGGTGCCAAAGTGCCAATTCATTCTGTGCCCAGCAGTGCTGGCAGCGATGTGCAGGTGAGGGTCCAAAGCCCTCCGCCAGCCTTCTTGCAGCACCCCCTCTCCTGCTGAGCCTTCCGCTGCCTGGGCATGAGGAGAGGGAAAGAAGGAGCCAGGGGATGCACCCGCAAAGCTGGAGGAGCCTTACCTCAGCCACAGTAAGGATAAAGTACATAGATGGGTGCTGTGGATCGATCCCCTCCAGCTTCATCCCCACTTTAAAGCCATTCTTGTGCTGGGAAACTACTTGGTACTGGAAACAAAAATAAAACTAAAATGTAAAAAACAACACAGGTAAAGGGGTCTAGAACAATCCCATGGAGCAAACATCAGGTAATGGGAGCTTCTGGGCCCAGGAGATGGTGGGCAACAGGTTATGTCATCAACCAAGTTTTAATACTTTCTTTGTAGAAAAACATGTTCTTCCATCTAGCTGCGGGTTTGCTTCTCTCGTTGTTGGCAGGGCAGGGAGTCCCTGGGCCACTAGCCCGCTTGACAGCTGCACAGCACTGGGGCCATGGGAGAGCGGGGGCACCAGGGTCTGGGCTCCTCTCATGCCCTGGTGAGCATCCAGCCAGAAGCAGAGGTCCAACACGGCATAAGGCTTCCCGAAGTGCCCATGCATGGGCTCAGGGAAGGCCTGGAAGGGCTCTGCCACCCTTCTAGAGCCACCAGGGTCTTCTACGCACACATGAGGTGCAGGGCTGGGGGACAGGACCCCACTGAGGAGCAGGAGTGGGGATAAATCACAACTGGAAGGCAGTGGGACTAACTGGTCACCTCTGGATGAAGAAAGGAGCTTGCTTATTGCACAGAGCCCCGCAAAACAGGGAAGCAAGGAAGAGAGGAGAAAGAGGAGGGGTGGGAAAAAAAAGGGAAAGAAAAAAGAAGATGAAAGAGGGGAAAAAGACAGGAAAATCCCAACTCACATCCTGGAAGAGATCTAAAGGGGCAGCGACAGCTTTCTGCTCCTCCAGGTAGGACGCCCAAGACCAGCCTTCTTTCTTCTCCTCGCTGGCACCTGAGCGCAGCACAAACGCACACACAAGAGGCGCTGCTGAGGGTCAGCTCCAGCCCCAGTCCCTGCCTGCCTCGGGGCACTGTGGAGGGCAGGTGAGGCCATGGGTCCCACCGGGGCCACATCCTGCTCTCACACACAGTCCAGCATCCCTATGAAGCTCAGCACCACCCTACCAGAGCCCCTTCAACAGCAAACCTGGCTGGCTGTCCAACGAGGGACAGAGCCGAGAGGCCCCCTCTCACACAGGTCCCCATGACCCCAAATGTCCTCTGCCACTACACAAGTGCTCTGGCAAGGTATCTGAGAGCCCTCGGGGAAAAACCATGCTGTGCAAAGCCTAAAGCATGTCGGGAGACCCATACAACCACTTCTTCTCCAGCTGGTGCATCCAAAATGGCCACAGCATCCAACAGGGGGTCACCCCCATCTGCAGAGGGGCTCCTGGCCAGTCGGGCTTGCGGCAGGCTAGCCTCCCACTGCAGCTGGGGCAGAGCTGCTCTGGAGGCACCAGCTCTGCTATCCTCTACTCTGAGATACCCACATAAGCCCCCCTCAGCAGACCTGGGCCACCCTGATGCCCTAGGGATGCATTTACTCTTAGCATATTCATGAAATAAGACAGCATCCTCCCTTTATAGGCAGGGAGGTGTCTCTTCATGCACTCAGCCCCCTTGGGAAGGCCACAGAGACCTTGCCCAAGACACACAAGACACACCCCAAATCTCTTGCTCTCTAGCCACCCTCTCCCTGATCCTTAGCATCTGAAGGGATTTGGGGAGTGTGATCCCTAAGTCCAGCACAAAATAATTTGCAGTTACAGAGCAGCCATGGCAGGCAGCCTTCTGTAGGGCAGGCCAGAAATGCATGGGGAAAACAGACCAACTCCTTTCTCCCCTCGGGTTTAGAGGAGGCAGAGAAGGAAAAAACAGAAACTTCTGGAAGAAATTAAAGCTGAGATTCAGTGAGCATGGATACTAACAAAGATACTTCATTTAATGCTCAAGAGTGGCAAACACCTGTATTCTTATTTAGCACATAGAAAAAAACCTGGAAGGCACATTTGGGTAAGTACAAATTCTGCACTTCTGAACAAATGCACCTAGAGATAGAACTCTGATGCACTGCAGTATCCAACTGTGTATTTTGTCCACTGATGTATCTCTAAAATAGGAGAAAATAAAATGCTGAAAATCACAAGGTTCAATGATGCTTACTTGTAAGCAGCAAGGAAGGTTACACGTTCAGGGCTCAGAAACAAGTAGAAACCTGCTCTTCCCACAGAGAAGACTAATGTTTGTAGAGCAAAGGACCTGGCAAGTGAGTATGAGCTCCCTATTTAATAGGTTAACTCAGTGTAACATTAAGGATTGACTTATTCCAATAACGTGGCCCGTTAGAGTCCCTACACTTGGCTGTGGAGGGGCTTCCAAAGTGCAGCAGGAACAATTTCATTTTAAAATGGCTCTAAAAGTGACCTGTCACTATTCAAAGAGGAAATATTCCCCACAGATGTTTATGTCCAATATTTTCCCAAGTTTTACTTTCTTCCCTACCACACTGTAAGGGAAAAACAAACAAAGCAAACACTGCATCCCTCGGCCTGTCTCTTTTCCCTCAGTGCCCACAGCTGTCTTTGAGATCTGCTCTGACACGGTCCAGGAACAGCCCACCTTGTGAGATGAGACAATGGCAAAGCCTCAGGCTTCAGTAGCACCAGAGCTACAGAAGCAGCCCCCAAACTCATGGTCTCTGGATCATGTGAGGGATGTTCCTCATGAGACTGTCCAAAGTGGGGCAAAGCCAGGTGTAGCACACAGTCACACTAGAGGTCATGATAGCATCTCTCAGAGCAAAATGGGATCATCACAAACAGCATATTCATAAGCAAGTAATAAAATCAGCTCCCAATGGGAGGGACCAGAAAGCACTGTACAGTATGGCCCAACTCCTGAAAAAGATACAGCTGTATGCTTGTAAGGGTGCACCCACGGAGAGAAAGACAGGAAGGAGAGAAAGGGAAAGAGACAGGGAGAGCAGGACCAAGCAAGCAGAAGAGCTTACAAGCCTTCAGGAAGGGGTACTGGCTCACGGCACTGTGTGTTTGACTCACTGCTGGAGCACCGTAACACTAGCCCTGCTCCTCGGCACTGCAGAGGGACCCTGCAGCCTCCACTGTGCAGCCCCACTCACTTCTGCACAGGTGAGAAGGGGCTGTGACGGCAGAGCGCTCACCCCACAGCCCATCCAGCCCCTCCATACCGTGCTGGCTCCCGTTCCATGCTTCAGTGTTTGGACTGCTGATAGCAGAGTCTCCTGCAGAGTTTTTCCTCTCTTCCTGCTTTTCCTCCTAGGCATGAGAGCAGACAAAACAGAAGCCCATCATGTTGGAAGTCATGGATTCCTGTGCAGAGATTTACACTGCATACTGTACCCTCATGACAGTGCCATAAGGAGCCTCCACAACATCCATGATTTAGGTGATGCCTAGCCCAGAAATGGATGTCCAAGAGGATCTGGTGATGAGAACCTGAGAAGAATTTTGGTGCTGAGTGGTAGCAGCCCCACCTGGTGTGAATCTGCCAGAGGCAAGGCTAGCAAACACATCTGTTCTTCGGCTTGTCAAAGTCACTCTCCCTTCCCCAGGATATACATTATACAGCCAGCAGACAGATGTTCTCTTACTTCAACACTGAGTTTGGTGGCCCAGACTCTAAAGACCATTTGGGAGACCTCAGCACCTATAACCCAATCAGGATGTGCCCAGTGCTGTGCAATCCAGCACATTCAGCATGCCAAACAGCAGTCCAAGTGTCTAGAAGCCATGACAATCCATGCGTTCAAGTCTTTTTGGCATTAACAGGTTCTGGTTACCACTTGGACACATAGCTGACATGGTACTAAAAAGCACAAATGAGAATTGTACACACTTGCACCAGATACATGAGTGGTCCATGGGTTGTCCTTGGCCCACCCCGGTATTGTCATGTACACACTGACACACACACACACACTCACACACACACACACACACGCACACACTCCATCTTCCTACCATTTGCTCAGATTCATATTCTTCCTCCGAAGGGCTCTGGTAATCCTTCCTCTTCCGTTTCTTCACTGGCTTGAGGATTTCAATGACATTGGTGCTGCTAGCAGAGTTTTCCACAATGACAGACCTGCATGGAGGAAGGGAGAGTAAATCACTGCAGCAGAGCACATGGCAATAGCTGGGGTGGCAGTCAACACGACTGCAAGAGAGTGACTGCTGGAGAATCACTGTCATCCCACTTCTTACACACGCATACATTGTCATTCCTGCTGACTACCGTATGCACTCCTCTTAGAGAAAAGTCGCCAAGAGGTTAGAACCAAGGGACAGGTCTGAACCACCCTCACATGCTCTAGTGTCAGAAACCTGGACCTAGGGATGAATCAAAAGGGATCTAGCTTTGTAGCAAGGCTCTAAGCTGCATCAGAATCGCTCGGAGATGACAGAAATCCAGTCCTGTGAGTCACACCTTGCACTCGGTGACACCTCAGAGAACATATCTGTAAGGTGGCAGGTTGGAAATCCCCTCCTGACCCATGCCTCCACATGCAGTTCAGCCTGGGAGCACCTCTTGCAGCACCTCCCGCGGCAATCCTGCACCAGTTGCTGCATATTCATGAGGCCGCAAGCTAGGCAGGAGAAAATCTGGCTTCCTATGACTCCTGCTGTCCCTGAGGACAGGTCTTCATACCCCCAAGTTGCAGCCAGAGCACCCTACCTAAAGAAAAGAGGGAAACAAATGGGGTCCCCAGCACCCGCCAGAGAGAGGTGCACCTGCATCCCTTGCTGGAGCACACACAGCAGGGAGGGTAAGCAGACAGACAAATGGTTACAGCTCTGTGTGGCACAGACTCCCTCTCCTTTACCTTTCTTTGAACTGCTGGTGACAGTGTTCACTGCAGAAGCCCCTGCCTTCCCGGGCCCCGTCTGAAACATGTCTCCGGCCACAGGTATCACAGTGGCACATGCCCTCTGCTGTTGGCAGCCTGGGCTGCTCTGGTACATCTGAGTAAGGAGAGACAGAAGAGGAGCAGTGAGGCCCAAGGATCAGTGAAAGAAGGAGAGCAGGAAGCAGTAGATATTTGCCTCACTCCGGGTCTAAGCCAGACAGTACCTGCTGCATGATGGTACCAACCCCAGAAGTGCCACAGCAGCGCCCTTACCCTGAGCAACAGTAGGATTGTCCCTGCTGGTGGGTGGCACCTCTGAGTCCCCGTCTTTCTCTGGGTGACTCTCCTTTATAGGTTCCACTGGAGGCATCTTATCAGCACTCACCACCTTCAGTGTCCCATACTCATTTATCCGAAACTATGTCATAGACCCAAAAAACAGAAGGAAAAAAGTCAACAAGGAGAATAGAAACGTAACACAATAGCTGGTGGGTGCATGTGAGCTCTGAGAATGAGACGGACATGGTGTCCAACAAGGGGACAGCTCTCCCAGAAGCACAAGGCTGAGGGTAGCAATGATGGAGCCAAGCACAGCATTGAAGTCTCCTGTCCTGCTGTCCTTCTGTGCAATCTCTGCTGGCTGTTAAGCCTGCCAGGCTGGTGTACTAGCACAGAGACACGTGGCTCAAGGAGACGGAAGAAGCACAAGAGAGAACTTAGCCCCCAAGCCTCCCCTGCTTTCTGCCTGAACTTAGGCAAGACCAGCACCAGGTGGCAGCATCAAGGGGGCAGGACAATGGCTGGAGGATGTGGTGCCCTGGGCCTGAGAGGAGCTGAGAAATTGGAAGAGAGAAGCTGCACTTTGTGCAAGCTGTTTCATGCTACCACACCCCCACACTCCCTAGCCACAGCAGACCTAAAGGCAGCCATTGCCTGTTGAGTGCAAGGTCACTGCTTCCAGTGTGAGTGCAGGAGTTTGGGCTACTCCACAGCACAGCTTGG